>NW_027363139.1:542500-600000 GCF_046119375.1 Phyllobates terribilis
CAGGGAAGTTAACTGCTGCAGTGCTGGCCCGGCCGATGAAGAAGTAGCGGCGGCTGCTGCTGGGGGAGCGGTACGGGGCCCCTCCTCCCGGGCCCCCCCTCCCGCCACTGCTACCGGTATGTGCCGCGGCGGCCCGCACATATAATGAGGGCAATCCGGCATTAGACACCCCGCCCCGGAGCCGCGGGCCCTCTGCAGGCTCGGGGCCCTGGGCGGTCGCCCGGATTGCCCTCATTATAATCCGCCTATGAGTGGGGGCCATCTTCACAAGTGAATAGGAGCATGCGGCTCACTCTCTGGGGGGCTGTCAAAACCCCATCGATTTGATATTGATACCCAATGCTGATGTTATCAATATCAAAGTAGAGGACAATCCCTTTAATTCCCATTAGGTTCACATTTAATAACCCCAAGAAATGCAACGTAATCTCTCAACTAAGACAATAGCACCCCGTGTCACTTACATATTGATGCTGATGGTGAAGTTCTTAAAGGTGACTGGCAGTCTGTACTCCACATCTTTCTGAATTTCAGTAATACTGGAAAGATAAAAAAAAGAAAACATTAATGATGACAATTCTACAAACTGCTGTGTCCCAAAAGAAAACACAACAGGTGGATATGTGTAAACCTAACCGATGCTCCAGTATTGTGGGTGCTGGAGCGTGCAGTCTCACAAGACACGATTTGTCTACCATCTTGAATTGGAGGTGCCCCAGCCCCCAATAATGATCTAGGTCTGATTCGGCAGAACAGCATGAGGTCCGGCAAATCTGACCGCTTTATGGATACAACATGCTCCATATTACGACCACAAGAAAAAAGCCAAATAAAGAAGTGTGAGAACAGGACGGCGATGGGTGTACGGAGGATGGCAGAGAGATGACTGCAGAACGCAGCATAAAGCACTCAGACATTAATCATCCCTGACAAAACATAATACAAGTCCTGCTTCATGCTGGGTACGCTTCTCAGGTAACCCTATACTGAAGGACTTGTACTGTTCATAGACCTAACATACAACACATTACATACAAGTTATCCCGCATCAAGAGACACATGACATTTTGTAATGGTTTGGAAATAATAACCATCCTAGACATCAAGTTCCCCTTTGAGAGGTCACAAGGTAATATCCGATGGCTCTAAAATGGAATCTGCCACCAGGTTTTGCTATCCCATCTGCATGATGTAAGGGCAGAAACCTGATTCCAGAAATGTGTCCCTTATTTCGCTGCAGTTTTGATAAATTTTAGTTTTATCTACTGCAGATCTAGCAGTGCTCTGAATGCTGAGCTCCATATAACCGGCTGCACCACTGATTGGCAGCTTTCTGTGTACACTGTGCATAGGCAGAAGGCTGCTATACAGACCTTGTGAAAAATGAGAAAAGAGAAAGGGAGAAAAAGCGCGCCATGTACCACCTGAGGAAGATAGTTCACTATCGAAACGCTTTGTGGAAAGGGCTCATTAAATTTATTTTTTAGTCCTAAAATTTTTTTCACTTCTAGTGTTCATTCTTTTAGCGCCCTATAGACCGCTTTTTTATTTAATTTGGACCACTCCTGAAAAATGAGGGATACCTGGTTGCAGGTTTACTAGTCTTCTAGTCACAACCTCCTACTGATAAAACAAAGATTTTATCAAAACACCAGCAAGCAGCCCAGAAAGTGACACATCGCTGGAATCAGGGTCTCTGTCTCTACATCATGCTGCTCTCGGAATATATGGCAAAAACCTAGTGACAGATTCCCTTTAAGCTCTCATCTCTAGTGATCAGGACCCTAGAATTTTCTTCTGAGGTGGGTTTCCCTTTAGCTCTGCACCTACCTAGCGTCACTGCATGGCTGCGGAAATAAAAAAATAAAAAAATAAATCTTTCTGAATTCTGAAGAGAAGGAGCAGTTGTGGAGTGTCTATATAATAGATGTAGAGAAGTGGGATGACGGCGGCCTGTGCTGAGCATTGCCCGGCTGATCGGGTGATGACTGATGGGTCACATGAATGAGTTATTACAGCAGAAACCGCACCCGTCCTGATAACTATTCCTGCAAGGAACCGGCCGTCCCTAACCCTGCAGCTACATAATAGAGATGCAAAGAAACAAGGAGAAAGAAAGGATGCAATGACAGGGATCACCAAGGAATAGCAAAAATATAGAATTTTATTAAAGACTAAACATACAAGACATGTTAAAAAAAACAACTAAAAAGCAACAATTGCCCCAATGAATAACAAAACCATTGCAAGGTACTGATATGGTTAATCCTCACATATATATGCCCAACTAGTCACAGAAAATCTGAATATATGACTACAGACTGCCCACCACAATATAATAAAGAGCAAGGCAGCAGCAAAGTATCTATTCACAAAGGCATTAATATCCAAATAAGCCTATAAAAATAGTGCCCATTATATAACCCCACAATGAAACCTGCCGCTGACACAATCGCCCCAAATGTGAAACAATACAATTGGATTGCTAAAAGAGCAAGCTAACGCTGTTAGGTCGGGCAGTAGAAAAAAATGATGTAACTACACCTGAACCATCAGGCAACCTACAGAAATGTGCATGGAGGATGTTGTTTTTACATAAGAGTTATGTATACAGAAAAGCTATATGTCCTATACAGGAAAAGTGTGGGATGAGGAGCTTACAAGACCACTAAAGTAAGACATTCACAAGCTCCTTCTGTATACTCCCTGGTGCCGGGGGTCCGACCCCACTGATCTTACACTGAGAATGTATGGAACTCCTGTAATGTCACCCTTCTTTTCTACAATGTAATCAAGGCATATTTATATGTCTGAACAAGACTTGTATCGACCCATAAAAGAAAAGAGCCCCAGCTCCACCATACTGAATCCCTGCACAGCGACGCTATCAGCCGTGCAGGGACACAACGCAGCTGCCGTCACTTATATAATGGCCGAATGTGCAGGGGAAAGCCACAACGGACCTCATTGTTCTGAAGGCTGCAGCGTATCCGAGCTATATGTGATACTACTCTGACATAGGGAAAGGGACAAAAACCCTTCAAATAGCAGGGAGTGACGTCTGATTAATATTTAGATTTGTATTGAACATAAAACCACAATCTTAGGACCATTACATACATTACCAGACTACTTTATAGATGATCAATTGCCAGCACAAGTTATATTACGCCCAAAATATCTCTGCAGCACCACCAAATTGCTGTATGAAAAATATGAGGAGTTATAGAAGTGTATTATCTGTACAGGTCCATATATCAGCCACTATTATGTGAAATATGTAATAAAATACACTATTATACATTATTAATGTTCTGTCCCTTTAACATTCTGTCACCATGGTAACGACAGTCATACTCAGCCAATAGGATTGCTCGGTTTGAATTTGAAAAAAAAAAAAACCTCCTATGTGGTCAGTTTGTTCCATCTCATCTGAGTGTGAAGACAGACACCTGCGATCAGCGAGAGATTCTAGGTATAAGACGTGATATAATCTAATGGACGGAGCCACATCCCATTACACGCACTCAGCGACCACAACTGACAGGAATCAGCCCATTTACCAGAGGAGAAGTCATTATTCCCCAACACATGATACGCTGAGACACCAGCGGGGGGCGCCACACTCATCACATCACCCATCTGGAAGGATCCAGCGATCACTTCTAATGGGGGTCACTGCCCTTTTTTGGTGATTGCTGGAGTTTCCTGCGGTCGGACCCCACTGATCTATCAGTCGTCACCGAGCCCAGGGATAAGGGGATGACTTGTTCCATCTGATAATTCCCCTTTAATGAAGCTCAGATACAGAACAGTAAATATCCTACACATTTCCCAATTTGCCCTTTCCCCAGCAGAGCCCCCGAATTATTTATAGCCAATGTTTCTAAGACCAAAGAAATATCAGCCAATCCCCAAACCCTCTGCTGACGCCTCCTGAGGTTTTATAGATTTTGGATACATTTCTACAAGAGAAGATATCAGCGGACACCATGGGGATGGAGTATTCTGCCAGCGTTGGACCCGGTAGTATCCATCACTCACTCACCGTTCTCTATACTCTTGTTACATGGGTCTCTGGGGTTTTCATTAAACAGACTCATCTGTGGGGACATTTTCTTTCCTTTAATGCATATACTTGGTGGTAAATATTTTTCTGAGTTTTATTGAAAATTGTGCACAGTTTGCCTCCTGTACCCTCTGTGCTGTACTGTCTATTGCTGGCTGCAGAACTAGTTAACTGAGAATCCATCAGTGAGCACCTTCTGACAGTCTTAACATACATACGTCCTCTTTGTACGGTGAGGATTGCTCCTAATATCTGGTTGTGTTTTCTGCAGATTACATCAGTCCTGAGGAACAGCTGAGGAGACTGGCATATTGTGTGAAGTTTCTCCCTTCTCCCCTCTACAAGAAGGAGGTCAGTGAGACGACTCAGGGCAACGCTACGGCCTCTTCTATAAGGTAGCTGTGTATTCGGATCTTCCTTGTAGCCTCCTAACTTCATCTCTTCTCTTCCAGCGCCTTATGCCGACCAACCCCATTGCCCAAAGAAGATGCATCGAAGAGTATAAAGCCAGGGAGAAAAGGAAGAGGGAAGAAAGGCGCAAGGAACTAAAAGAACGGCGCAAGTACCTGGATGAAGAGGAAGACGAGGAAGAAGAGAAGGAAGAAGAGGAGAAAGCAGCAAAGAAGATAAAGCTGGACATCATGGATTTAAGACAGAAGACACTAAAAGAACTGTGCGCCTACCTGGATGAAGAGGAAGAAGAGGAAGAAGAGAAAGAAGAGAAAGCAAAGAAGATGAAACTCCACATCAAGATCCCTAGGGGGGAAGTGACGGCCAAAGGCCAGAAAAGAAGACAACCGATCCCAACAACAAGAAGGAAGAAGGAGAACCAGACCAACTTCCGCCAGTACATCAACCGGTATTTGAGAGGAAAGAGGAACATCATGTGGACCATCCTGCTGGAACCTCTCTGCCGATAACATCATGACGCGCCCCCTGGGCCAGTGTTGTTTGGGGGATTACCCGGAGCCGGATCAGATGGGGGGTTGTAGTCTCCAAGTGGTGGTGACCCGGTCCGTGCCCAGGGTGTCAAGCTCAGTGTGTGGCAGTCCTTACAGATGTTACTAGATGTTCTTTTATGTCGACTACGCCACCCGTTGATTTGCGGTCCATACGGCCGCCGCTGCAGCAGGGTCCGCTGAGGCTGGTGGTGTGTGTGCAGCTCTGGTAGTATAACCCCCAACGGGAGGGGTATAGCCTCAGGGGGTCAGTTGTAGAGGATGGTGGTTGTGGAGGTGCAGTGAGGATGGTAATGAGACTCAGAGTCAGGCTGTGCAGTTCAGGGTTTTTACTTACTGCTGTTGTGCTGGTCACTCCGGCCTTGAGTGACCGCCCGAGCCGTGCTGCGTCCACCAGGTCCTGGACTCGGCCAACCCCCAAGTAATTCTGGAGCATGGTCCTGAGATCCCTTTCTGACGTTCCTTCTCTCTGGCCTTCCCCACCAGGGATCCACCTATGTCCGGCTCCCTCGGGCCTCTTGTTGGTAAAACCCTTGTCTCTGGGTTCCCTGACCCTATGCTCGGTTTGCCTTCCGGGTGGATTTAGTGGGGGGTCGTGGCAGATCCTGCCCACGACCTCCGGTCTCTGGCTGAGGATTAGTGCCCTCCACCAGCTTGGGATCCGGTACCCTTGTGCCAACCCTTCACCCTTCTGGTTGTATTTGGGCTCTTGGGGTTCCCTCTTCTCCCCCTCTGGGTCCTTCTTTCTCCTCTCTCTCTCTTGGCCTGGGGCTGCTCTTCTCCTCTGCTTTCTTCCTCTGCCTCTGCAAAAGACTGACTGGTGACTGTCTGCCTGTCTGACCCTGATCTAAGATGGTTCCCACCTTATATACTCCCTCTATGTGTGAGCTCAGGTGACCAGCACCCAATGAGCTCCTAGCATTACCCAGACTGCTCCCCCTATCTGCTCCTACACTACTGGGATGTTCCACCCCCCTCCCACTCCAGCCAGGGACAGACACTGTCGTACCTGCACATTTCTCTAGTGGGAGTACCATTGATCTGTCCCCCGGAAATGGGATGTATGTAGTGCATGCAGCCTACTGAGCTCAGTTCCACACTCCATCCTTACCCGGGAGTGGAATACCACACCTCTGGCTGAGGTGCAATACCCCTGTAGCAGCCGAATCCTCAGGGTGCTACATTCCCCCCTGGTAAATCACAGCACGTCCTTGGGCTGTAAGAAAATAAAACATCCATAAACATACAAATTTTTTTTCATAACAACATAACATATAAAACATCATATATATATATCATCACTTTTAGCAGCAATAAAACTTTTTTATAAATATTCTTGCAAACTTTTCTTGTTCTTCCGGCCACGGTGCAACTTGTGACCGGGTAAAGTGCGACAGTCTCTTGTAGAAAAAACACAGCTTTCCTATAAAACCAGTAGAGGGCGCCTTAGAAAGCGCAACTATATACAAAGAGGAAGGTGGCCGCTCTCAGTCCTCGGCCAGGTAATGGAAATAGGGACACACGGGTAACAGTTCACACTTTGTCCCAACGGGGAACATATTTAACTCAGCAACAGTTCTGGTACCCCGACGGGTAACTATTTACAGTCTCTCTCTACCGTACTTCAACGACGGCGTCCTCCTGCTCCTTCTTTGGATTCTTCAGACCCGTCCGGGTCCTCTTGCTCCTCCTCACACCGCAGCTCCTCCTCCGTCAGGCGATGTACATGGAGGGCGTAGGGTCCTTTGGCACACTTGTGCCGGGTGAAGGTGACCTCGTCCCCTACATAAAGGTCACGACCTCTGTGTCCCTCCGGCAGATGGCTTTCTACGTCTCTGCGGGTGACAAAGACGTCGCCGGGGGTATGATGGTCTCTAATAAAGCCCCATCCGTGCTGCATATTGAATTTTATCACAGTCCCGGTGGTACGGGGACCATGCGCTGCACGGGGATCTCTCCTGGTCCGGCTCTTCTGCTCCGCGCTCCTTATCTGCGTTTGCTGTTCCCGGACCCGCCTCTCTCTCCGCTCCCTCTCGAAGACCTCGAGCTGCTGCCGGCAGCACTCTGCACGCTCCGCTGCGGCTGCCCGAGTCTCCTGAGTGAACCCCATGAGGTCTTCTCCGGTGGGGTCCCACTCAAACTGTGCCTCCTCTAGCGGGGGCTGGGTCCTCCTAGCGGGCTTCGGAGCCGGAATCAGGGGCTCACACAGGGGCCTTGCTCTTTGGAGTTCCAGTTCGTAGTACTCCTGGGGCCATATGAAGGGCTGCCCATCCGGGCACGTATGCTGGGCGAACAGGTCTTCACCCAGGTGCGGTACTTTAGATGTTATGGGCGCTGTGGTGGTAGCGGCTCCCGGATTGACCAGGCCTTGCGACCAGGCTTGGGGCACCCTAAAGGAAAAGGGCACCGTAAGAACGGCGGCGCCCGTGGTTACTCGGCCCTGCGACCAGGCCGGTGGCTCCGCGGAGGTAGGGGGCGCTGTTGGAATTGCGGCGCCCGGGTGTACTAGGCCTTGCGACCAGGCCGATGGTATTTCCTGCTTTGCCGCGCTCAGGGTCGAAGCGCGTGACGTCACAGGGGTCGCGGCCGCGGTTTCCGGTTGAGGCCTAGTCTGCGGCGGTGACGATGCAGCGACGGGCACGGCAGGGGGAACTTCGGGCTCTGCGACGGGGAGCTGGGGCAGGCACGCGGTTTCCCGACTCGGGGTAGAGACGTCCCCTTTACCTGCCTCCGTTCGTTCAGCTCCCTTCTCGGCGCCGTCTCCGGCCTTGAGTCCTCCTGCACCATCCTCAGAGGCGGTCTGTCTCCTCGTCTCGGGTGGCGTGCTCCGCTGACGGGTTTCGGTCTGCTGGGCCATCTCTCGGCTCCACTCCGCCAACGTCTCTCGCTGCACCTGGGCCATCCTCCGTGCGAGGCCCTCCAGCGCAGTCTGTGCACACTCCCGGTCTCGGGGGAGCTGTGCCAGGACCTCCACTAGGCCTAGTTGGGTTGTGGCTTGTAGCAGGCTCCTGACCACTGGGTCGGTGCAGCCTGTCTCTCCCTCCATCTCCGGGTATGCTTTCTCTGGACTCCTCTCCAGACTTCTTGTCTCCGGGTGCGCTCTCTCCAGACTGCTCCAGGCGGCACCCATCTTTGCTCTTTTGTTCTGTCTCCGCCCCCATTGAGGGTGGTCCCGGGGCAACTTAGTGATTGTCAGTTCCAGGGGCAGTTCTTTCACGCTGATGGACACCTCTAGCATCACAGTCTCTGTTGGTGGGCGCGGTTTCCGCTTTTGGCGCCATTCTTCGACCTGGCCCACGATGGGAGGTGGCTTCTTGCCACCCTCTGGCACGCCCATAATGGCGTCCGCTCTTCCAAGGCGGGAAATTTTCGGAAATGGCGGGAATCGTCTCCCAGTGGCGGGAAACTCCATGGATGGCGGGAAAAAACTGCAAATGGCGGGCAACCGGCGGGAATCGACCTGCGATGGAGTCCGATGGCGGGGACCCTCCGGAACCGGCGGGAGACTTCTTTTTGAGATAACGGTGTACTTTTCTTCAGGCACGCAGTACCCGGTTGTTGCGGGCACGTTATCCTGCCGACTACGCCAAAGTTGACGCGCCCCCTGGGCCAGTGTTGTTTGGGGGATTACCCGGAGCCGGATCAGATGGGGGGTTGTAGTCTCCGAGTGGTGGTGACCCTGTCCGTGCCCAGGGTGTCAAGCTCAGTGTGTGGCAGTCATTACAGATGTTACTAGATGTTCTTTTATGTCGACTACGCCACCCGTTGATTTGCGGTCCATACGGCCGCCGCTGCAGCAGGGTCCGCTGAGGCTGGTGGTGTGTGTGCAGCTCTGGTAGTATAACCCCCAACGGGAGGGGTATAGCCTCAGGGGGTCAGTTGTAGAGGATGGTGGTTGTGGAGGTGCAGTGAGGATGGTAATGAGACTCAGAGTCGGGCTGTGCAGTTCAGGGTTTTTACTTACTGCTGTTGTGCTGGTCACTCCGGCCTTGAGTGACCGCCCGAGCCGTGCTGCGTCCACCAGGTCCTGGACTCGGCCAACCCCCAAGTAATTCTGGAGCGTGGTCCTGAGCTCCCTTTCTGACGTTCCTTCTCTCTGGCCTTCCCCACCAGGGATCCACCTATGTCCGGCTCCCTCGGGCCTCTTGTTGGTAAAACCCTTGTCTCTGGGTTCCCTGACCCTATGCTCGGCTTGCCTTCCGGGTGGATTTAGTGGGGGGTCGTGGCAGATCCTGCCCACGACCTCCGGTCTCTGGCTGAGGATTAGTGCCTTCCACCAGCTTGGGATCCGGTACCCTTGTGCCAACCCTTCACCCTTCTGGTTGTATTTGGGCTCTTGGGGTTCCCTCTTCTCCCCCTCTGGGTCCTTCTTTCTCCTCTCTCTCTCTTGGCCTGGGGCTGCTCTTCTCCTCTGCTTTCTTCCTCTGCCTCTGCAAAAGACTGACTGGTGACTGTCTGCCTGTCTGACCCTGATCTAAGATGGTTCCCACCTTATATACTCCCTCTATGTGTGAGCTCAGGTGACCAGCACCCAATGAGCTCCTAGCATTACCCAGACTGCTCCCCCTATCTGCTCCTACACTACTGGGATGTTCCACCCCCCTCCCACTCCAGCCAGGGACAGACACTGTCGTACCTGCACATTTCTCTAGTGGGAGTACCATTGATCTGTCCCCCGGAAATGGGATGTATGTAGTGCATGCAGCCTACTGAGCTCAGTTCCACACTCCATCCTTACCCGGGAGTGGAATACCACACCTCTGGCTGAGGTGCAATACCCCTGTAGCAGCCGAATCCTCAGGGTGCTACAATCACATACGGCAATACCGGCTGGTAAGTATCAGACCACCAAATAACAGCAGGATAGTGTAATATAGTGGTAGTGTATCAGTATTAGTGTAATAAGAGTAATAATACTAGTGATAATAGTAAGAAATAAATAAAATAGTAATAAAATAACAGTAGTAATAGTAGTAGGTAGAATAGCAGTGTGATCCAGGGTCCAAGGACTGATCGCCTTTTCTCGAGGTAAAGAAGGAATTTTTCCCCTGTGACACAAATTAGCTGAAGGTGTCCAGGGGTTTTTGCCTTCTTCTGGATCAACACTGTAGTTATAGGGTAGTATTAATAGTGATAGGAAAGAATAATAATAATGTAAAAATATAGCAGGTTATTAATAATAAGAAGAATATTAAATAGCTATATTTATAAAAATAAAAACATAAATTAAAATAACTCCAGTAGTACAATAAGTAATATATTAATTATACAACTAATAATAACATTATTAGGTTTGATCCAGGGTCCTAGGACTGATCGCCTTTTCTCGGGGTCAAGAAGGAATTTTTCCTCAGTGACACAAATTGGCTGAAGGTGTCCTGGGGTTTTTGCCTTCTTCTGGATCAACACTCTAGGTATAGGGTAGTATTAGTAGTGATAGGAAAGTAGAATAATACTGTAATAAGATAGCAGGATGTTAATAATAGTAAGAATATAAAAATAATTATAGTGTTGTTTTGATTATTTTAAGTAGTTATAGAAAAGTTAGAATAGCAAAGTAATAAGATAGCAGGACATAAATAATATATAATCTATAAAAAGTACAAAAACCTAAATTAAAATACTAATAACTGCAGTAGCAGTACAATTAGTTGTGTAATATTAATAAGAATTATTAACTAGTAATAACATTATTAGATTTGATCCAGGGTCCTAGGACTGATCGCCTTTTCTCGGGGTCAAGAAGGAATTTTTCCCCTGTGACACAAATTGGCTGAAGGTGTCCTGGGGTTTTTGCCTTCTTCTGGATCAACACTAAGTATAGGGATTTTAGTAATACCATTATCATAAACACAAGAGTAATAAAAAATTATAAAACTAATTAAAAAATGAATTATAACAGGTACAATTGATTGCATTAGTACAGTAATAATAAACATTAAAAATGGTGGTCCCAGTTAGTAAGTTAGTGTAGTGTTAGTGTAGGGACCCATCTGAAGAGGTCGCCTTGACGGTGGCAGATGGGCTCGCACAATTTGCTCAAAGTGTGCGCTAAGAACCTCATATTTCTATGTACAGGAGATCTAGCAGTAATACCATTCAGGAGATAGGTATTTGTGTACACACATTTTGTTATATACTTTTGCGCCGCACACAGGGCAGGTATACAGGTACAGGATGCTCATATGTAGTGAGAGTGTTGCAGTAATATTATAACTGGGCCTTAAGGGTAAAATGTTGATAACTACAGGTCCTGGAAACACATCAGAAACTAGAACCTGTAAGTAACTGGTTCCCTGCTAGTGATTAATATGTAAAGGGCAGTCTGGTACCAGGACCCGCGTTATAGGACACATTATCATCAGGCAGGTGCAGTCAGGACTCTTACAAGATCTGCGGCAGTCGTGTGGCGGTATAACACAGTCCCGCTCCTGCCTCAGGCGCCAGCAGTGGAGCCAACCCTGATCCTGGCAGCTTAACCCCTTATATGACACAGTCAGTGGCTTTCACAGCATTTAGGCACTTAAGACCGGAGAGGGAGGCGCGATCATGGTGCCGATGAGTTTCTATGGCAGCCGAGATCTAACAATGGACCCCATGACGGCCATCTTACTGCTCTTATTAGTCCCGGCTGAGGAGAGGTCTATGAGGACACCGGTCAGAGTTATGTCGCCTTCTCTGCAGCTATTAGAAATATCTAGGGCTGATTAGTTTGCTATCTGTAAATCGGATCTAGCCCTGCCCCCCCCAGCAGCACTGGGCTACCACTGGTGTGATCAGGGCTATTGGGCTCCTAGATTGGGCAGAGGAGCTCAGTCTTCAGCAGGAGCTGGCTGAGGAGAGCGGAGCGACTTGCATGGGGCTGCTGCACAAGAAGCAGCTCACAAGGTGGAGATTTATCCGGAGACGTGGTACCCGGGCTGTCATCTGCTTTGCAGGCTGCATAGTCGCTGCCTCCTAGGACCCGAACTTCACCCCTAACAGGCACAGCAGAGCTCGGACAGCTGCAAGTGCCGGAGAGTGGCTGATTAGTGACTGCTGTGTCTCCTGCACTCAGATAAGAGCGGTACAGAGCGGGGGCTCAGTAATGGTGAATACGGGAAGTGTCCACCCCTCACATGCCCTATATGTGGCCCCCAGAGGTAAAGTCTTCCCTGTACCCAGCGTCTCCTCCCGCCTTCACTGCTGGCGTGCGCCATTGTTTAGAGGGGATGTCTGAAGATAACAAGTTACATACATAGTAACATAGTTTTTAAGGTTGAAGGAAGACTAAGTCCATCTAGTTCAACCCATAGCCTAACATGTTGATCCAGAGGAAGGCAAAAAAAAACCCTGTGGCAAACACTAAGCTCCACATTGGGGAAAAAAATTCCTTCCCGACTCCATACGACAATCAGACTAGTTCCCTGGATCAACGCCCTATCATGGAATCTAGTTTTTGCAACCTGTAATATTATACTTTTCAAGAAAGGAATCCATGCCCTTCTTAAATTTTATTAGTGAATCACTCATTACAACATCATGAGGCAGAGAGCTCTATAGTCTCACTGCTCTTACAGTAAAGAATCCCCATCTGTGATTATGATTAAACCTTCTTTCCTCCAGACGTAGAAGATGCCCCCTTGTCCCTGTCTCTGGCCTCAGAGTAAAAAGATCAGTAGAAAGGTCTTTGTACTGTCCCCTCATATACTTGTACATAGTAATAAGATCACCCCTAAGCCTTCGTTTTTCCACAGTAAATAACCCCAAGTGTAATAACCTGTCTTGGTATTGCAGACCCCCCAGTCCTCTAATAACCTTGGTCGCTCTTCTCTGCACCCGCTCTAGTTCAGCTATGTCTTTCTTATACACCGGAGACCAGAACTGTACACAGTATTCTAAGTGTGGTCGCACTAATGACTTATATAGAGGTAAAATTATCTTCTCCTCATGAGCATCTATGCCTCTTTTAACGCATCCCATTATTTTATTTGCCTTTGCAGCAGCTGCCTGACACTGGCCACTAAACATGAGCTTGTTGTCCACCAATACACCCAGGTCTTTTTCAGTGACAGATTTATCCAGTGTTTTACAATTAAGCATATAATTATACATTTTATTTCCTCTGCCCAAGTGCATTACCTTACATTTATCCCCATTAAAGCTCATTTGCCATTTATCAGCCCAAGCTTCTAGTTTACATACATCCTCCTGTAATATAAAATTGTCCTCCTCTGTATTGATTACCCTGCAGAGTTTAGTGTCATCTGCAAATATTGAAATAGTACTCTGTATGCCCCCTACAAGGTCATTAATAAATATGTTAAAAAGAAGGGGGCCCAATACTGACCCCTGTGGTACCCCACTGTTAAAAGAGACCTAGTCTGAGTGTTTTCCATTAATAACCACCCTTTGTTTCCTATCACTGAACCAATTCTTAACCCACATACATATATTTTCCCCTATCGCCATTGTTCTCATTTTATGTATCAACCTTTTGTGTGGAACCGTATCAAAAGCTTTTGAAAAGTCCATATACACAACATCCACTGCATTTCCTTGGTCCAGTCCAGAACTTGCCTCCTCATAAAAACTGATCAGTCTGACAGGAACGGTCCCTTGTAAACCCATGTTGATATTGGGTCATGAGGCTATTCTTCTTCAGATACTCTATTATAGAATCTCTTAGGAAACCCTCCAGGATTTTTCCCACAGTAGAGGTTAAGCTTACCGGCCTATAATTTCCAAGTTCGGTTTCTGTCCCCTTTTTGAATATTGGCACCACATTTGCTATACGCCAGTCCTGTGGTACAGACCCCGTTATTATGGAATCTTTAAAGATTAAAAATAATGGTCTATCTATGACATTACTTAATTCCTGCAGTACTCGCGGGTGTATCCCATCCGGGCCTGGGGATTTGTCAACTTTAGTTATCACTTATCCACAGGCTCAGTGATCACTTACTGATCGTGGGGTCTGACCACTGCGAACCATCGTCTGATCGGGAAGGAACGGAAAGTCAGGGAACAACTGCAGCTCCATTCATTCTCTATGGGGCTCTGGAAAAAGCCGAGCTCAGCACTTGGATGCCACATAAGGAATGAATGGAGCAGATCCTGGAGTAATAACATGTCCTCCTCAGCTTTCTGTCTGTGTAAGTGGCTCAGCCCTCGTCTCCCCTTCTGTTCCCGACTTCTGTTTTGTTCCCTGTGGACTTTCTCTCAGTCCTCTGCAGCCATTATGTGTGTAGACAACTTCAAAAAGAAAAAGTAGCAGAACATCAGTCATCTAATAATCCACGATATTCAGGGGGGAAAACAAAACGGTGATGTTCTTACACAGTCGCCTCCTCTTGAGCTGATGAAGATGTCGGTGGCAGCACATTGCGGTTTGTGTTCTCTGCCTGAATATCGCGGATTATGTGACGTCCTGCAGCTTCTCATCATCCATGTTGGGCTGTTGGACGACGTGTGGACGCTCGGCTTGTTGGATTCTTGTGTTACTACCAGCACTGACTATATTGTGACTCCTGTGCCGATTCCCATTTCTAATTGCAGCGTGTTATACCAGCACGTGACGGCTGCCACAATCACGTGACGGCTGCCACAATCACATGACGGCTGCCACAATCACGTGACGGCTGCTACAATCACGTGACGACTGTAGCGTCGGCGTCCCTGCCTCCTGCTAGGCTGGGACGCCGTTCCCCTCACCTCTCCGCTCCGTGCCCGGCGTCTTCCTCCCGCTCTGCTGGCAGCGCACGCTGCTTCCCGGTCAAGGTGCTTAGGGCGCGCGCGCGCTCCCTCTCTCTTAAAGGGGCCGCGCGCGCCGTCCTAAGGAGTCCCCGGCCAATGGCCGGAGGACCTCACCATATATAAGGCACCTCCTCCAAAATGGAGGTGCCCGAGCTCTGTTGTTGCAAAGCCTTTCAACTCTGCTTCAGCCCTCAGGTCCCGTTGCCTGATACCTGCCTGATATCTGCCTGATTTCTGTCTACCTGCTTGCAATCCTGTGGTCCGACAGTCTGCCTACCAGCACCTGCCAGTCTGTCTATGGATCAGTCCGCCTGCGGACCAGGAACTACCTGCCAGATACCTGCCTGCCTGTCCAGAGACTCTTACCCGCTCACCTGGGAGCGCTCACCTGGGAGTGCTTACCTGCTACCCGCCTGCTAGCCTACCTGGAGGCTTAGCCGTCACTTGCTGTGACCACCTGCCTGTCCAGAGACTCTCACCTGCTCACCTGGGAGCGCTCTCCTGCTACCTGCCTGCTAGCCTACCTGGAGGCTTAGCAGTCACTTGCTGTGACCACCTGCCTGTCCAGAGACTCTTACTCGCTCACCTGGGAGCACTCACCTGCTACCTGCCTGCTAGCCTACCTGGAGGCTTAGCCGTTACTTGCCGTGACCACCCGCCTGTCAAGAGACTGTCCCCGTCACTTGCCGTGACCACCCGCCTGTCAAGAGACTGTCCCCGTCACTTGCTGTGACCGCCCTGCCCTTCTACCCTGAGACTGTCCTTGTCACTTGCAGTGTCTACCTACCCGCCTTCCCTGGGAGCCACCCGCTTCCTTACAAGGACTACCCTTTGTATAGTAGCTCAGAGGTTCCACCTCCCACACCCGTTACAGTTTGCTCAGGCCATGGAACCCGGTGGCACCCAAGCTCCCTCGCTCTCGGACCTATGTCATGAACTTTCCCGTCAGAGGTCCCAACAGGAGTCCATCCTGAGTCACCTGCGTAGTGTTAACTCTCGCCTGGACACACTGACTGTCTCATCGGGAGCTGCTTCCACTCGCACACTTACTACCCCGGCGCCGCCGCTGCACAGCAATACCATAGCATCCCTTCCCGGTCCCCGTCTCTCCGCCCCGCCTCGTTTTGGCGGAGATCCTGGTCAGGCACGGGGCTTCACTAACCAGTGCACTCTGCACTTCGAACTTTTGGCACATCAGTTTTCCACCGACTGAGCCAAAGTAGCCTTCATCATGTCCCATCTCACGGGGGAGGCGCTGGCTTGGCTAAATCCTCTATGGGAGAGAGGAGATTCCCTGGTGTCCAACCTGCCAGCCTTTCTCACGGCTTTCCGGAAAGTCTTCGACGAACCAGGACGGAAGACCTCATCCGCCTCATCTCTGCTACGCCTCCGTCAAGGAAGTCTCACCGTGGGCCAATATGCCATACGGTTCCGTACCCTTGCTTCGGAGCTTGCCTGGGATAACGACGCCCTGGTGTCCGTCTTCTGGGAGAGTCTGTCCGGCCGTATTAAAGATGAACTCGCCGGTCGGGACATTCCTACCACTCTCGACGACTTAATAACACTCGCCACCCGGATTGACATCCGGTTCCAGGAGCGCACCAAAGAGGTCACCCGTGAGAGGAGGTTTCCACGCCTTGCCCCTACCTTTCAGAAACCCGTCACTTCCTCCGTTCCTCCTCAGGCGCACTCACCCGAGCCTATGCAGGTCGACCAGACCAAGATGGTCAAAACCCGTCAAGAATTACGCCGTGCCGAGGGGAGCTGCTTCTACCGTGGCAGTAAGGAGCACCGGATCCGTTCCTGTCCGGAGAGGTCGGGAAACGTCTGTGTCTAGGATCGCTCAGAGAGGTCGTCCTAGACACGAGTAAACCCTCTCCATCTCTGATGCTGTCGGTCTCTATCATCTGCGGGGAGAACAGTTTCTGTGAACTAGCTCAACTTGACTCTGGAGCTGCCGGAAATCTCATTTCTCTATCCCTGGTAGAGAAATACCACATTCCCACCAAACCCCTGGCTGTACCCTTATCTGTCGCCTCCGTGGATGGGGGTCTCTTACCGCATCCCATTCAACTCATCACCGAATCCATAACTCTGCAGGTGGGAATGCTGCACTCTGAAAGCATCTTCTTCCATGTTCTGCCTGGACTCTCTCACGCCCTCTTGCTAGGCCTACCTTGGCTCCAGAAACATGCACCCGTGCTTGATTGGCAGACCGGAGAAGTCCTTCGCTGGGGAGAGGACTGCCATAAGACTTGTTTAGTTCCCGTTCTTCCTGCCTGTCCTTCTCCTACCCCAGCCAATCTACCCGGCCTACAGGTTCCCTATTGGTCTTATGCGGATGTCTTTAATAAAAGAGAAGCAGAGACATTACCCCCTCATAGACCATACGATTGCCCAATCGACCTGATACCTGGCGCTACTCCTCCCCGTGGGCGTTTTTACCCTTTGTCCGCTGCTGAGACCCGGTCCATGTCTGAATATATTGAGGAGAATCTGGCCCGGGGATTTATCCGGAAATCTACCTCCCCGGCGGGAGCAGGCTTCTTCTTCGTCAAAAAGAAAGACGGCTCACTCCGTCTAGACATTAGAAACGTATCGTCACATTTAATGTCGGAGGTGTAGATCACTTTAAGAGAATTTCCGTCCCGTCCTGTAATGAGCCATGTGAGCTCCTTGTCTGATCAGGATAACAGAGGGGTGGAATGTATTTGTACACATGACAGATTAGTTGTTGGCTTCTCGGGTTTGGGCTTTGGACGCTGTAGGCCTCGTCTTTACAATGTACTGCCTCCTCTCTGTTTACAGCCTGGGAAGACACATGATAAGTTCAGGTAATATGATCTGTAGGAAAAAAATGGGTGAAGCCGGACTGCGGGACTAAGTTTAGATCAAGTGCGTCAGTAACCTTTATCTCACCAAACAGGTCACAGTCGTTCACGTTCATTTCAGATCTCACATGTACAAATACACATGAATGAGCACGGTCATGCACTGTGGACTTGTGGCCTGAGGCCACGGCCCCACTATCAGTAATCGGTCAGTATTTTTTCTCAGGAGTGGGAGCCAAAACCAGGAGTGGGTGATAAATGCAGAATTGGTGACTTGTTTCTATTAGACCGTTTCTCTGATTGTTCCTCACCTGGTTTTGGCTCCCACTCCTGAGAAAAAATACTGACCGAATACTGATAGTGTGGCCAATCATCAGCGTCAGGCCACAGCCCCACTAACAAGTCCACCGGTGCTCATATAAAGCCTTTTCAAAAGGGCCGATACAAAGTGTACCAAGATGGTTGCTTATTGTCGGCAGCACGTCCTGTTTACATGGGCAGATGAGATGACTATAAACAATCCAATCAGGCGATGGATGAGTCTTTTTCTAAATAATACATTGTTCCTGGTTAATAATATTTTTTTAGGACTTGGACCTCCTAAAATTAGGACTTTAAAAATCCTAAATATTTTCACCGTGATAGTGATGCTCATAGTCAGTCTCCTCTCATATGCCACAGCAATTCCAACAGTAAAGCGTTGTCCCATACACAAGAGTACTTCAGCCGAGTGTCTCTGTGTTTTCTATAAGAGAACCGCAGTCCTACATCTTTGGTGATAAGCTATCTCCAGGGAAACAGAAGGATCAATAGTTCAAAATCGGACATGTCGGACACTTTAGAGGTATTCTCATCTCCAAAATCCTATCCCAATATGTAGTAGGTGTAATAATATTAGCAAATACCTACAATTATAAATGTAGGATAGTTCTTCTGACTAGCTATGTCACTTACCCCATGTGCAGGGCATTGCAGTAGCTTAGGTATTCATTGTTACGACCACTAAGCGTAACTATGTGTGGTCGTAACCATGGATGCCTAAGCTACTGCAATGCCTTGCACATGGGGTAAGCAACATTGCTAATCAGAAGGACTATACTACATTTCTAATTGGAGGTATTTGCTAATATTATTATTACACCTACTACATATTGGGATAGGATCTTGGAGATAGGAATACCCCTTTAACTTCCCCAACAATCAGTTGTCTGGGCCCCCATACACATTTGAGTTTCAGCTGAATCTGTCAATATCGGTGGGATAGGTCAACATTAGTCTAATATGTATGGTGGGCCTTCAGTTAGATATTTTGGTTCTAATACAGCTAAATATACCAGTAGAGTTTATACAATGGGCTCTGTGCTGCTTTATAATGGTCACCCCAGAGTTTGAAGCCCCCGTAGATCCCAGTATACCACACAATAGAACATTTGCTGCATTTTACAACAGTTTGGCTTTTGTAGATCCTTATTTCCATAAAGAACGGATGCAGCCAAATATCCCAGAATACTAAGAATTATTCAGGAATGGTTCCTTGAATAGTCAGGTATTTTCTTTTTTTCCTCGATGTCCTGGAAAGAGGTGAAGGCTCAGCAGGAGAAGCTCCGAGATGATCATTCCATCATAATGTGTCATTGTCGAGTCTTCAGATGTGGTCCTCTCCCCGCGTGGGGTTTTCCTTTTAGGAGGAAGCTTTATATTTACCACGTCAGTGTTATGCATTGTTACTTATTTTTATGTTATGTGAATGTTTTATACACGAGAACATTGACCACTGAGCCTTTATTATAGAATTCTCGGTAAAGCTACTAAATATAGCCTAATGATTGTTATAGCAGAAGATGGAGTCCCTCAAGTTTAAAGGCCCCATCTATGCTATATAAGTCTGACAGTTATTTTAGGTAAAAAAACAGCAAGCTGAAATGTTCCTTCTTGTATCAATAGCGTGTCCTTGCTAAAAAGATAACGTGATTCTCCCTGGCCAGATGTTTCTTCTTGTAGTAATAATGTGTTCTTGCAGAAAGATGAAATGACCTTGCTAACTAGATAAGTCTAATTAAATATTTTAAAGCATACAGAAACTAGTTTTTTTCACTTGTTCAGCTAAACTGTATAATCGAACCATATATGGCAAATCCGTTTCCTGCCTTTAGGGTGTATATTAGCCCTGTGTTTTGTAATAAAGTTTTTAGAGTATGTTTAGACACAAACATCCTGTCCTGTGTCTTCATTCTCTCCGAGCTCGTAATCCAAAGGATAGAAGACCCAAAATTCAGTGACGACAGCTGGCGCCTCGAACAGGGACCTTGAGTTAATCTACCCAAGGGTGCTCGACCGGTCCGAGACGTGGGACGAGTGAAGCTCTCTGTTGGTGATATATACAGCGCTGAGGTAAGAATAACTGTTATATTCTACCTAATTATATCACTGCATAGAAGAGACTCCCTCACCCCCGAGCGGTCGGCTCCCCAGGTAATTCAACAGATTGTTGTCTGGCTCAGGTCCCTTTGAACCAGTAGAATCCCTCAGATAAATTGACAGTCCTGCCTTCTATCCTTTGGAGAATTTAATGAAAGTATGGATCCGATGATTGTGTTGTGGATGTGTCCCGGGATTGATGTTTTTGGTCTGTTTTTCTGGTTGGCGTATAAGTCCTAGAGAGGCTAGTAGTGGAATGGTTCAGAAACCTTTGTGGCCCATTGTCTAAGTGACTGAGGAGTCTCTTCTAGGTGAGGAGAACCGAAAAAAATGGGGAACCAAAATGCCAAGGAAGGCATTATAGCCAAAGACTTAGTGGTACGCAGAGAAGGGAAACAGGCACTGATTGGAATTGACAAAATATTGTGTAAAGCGGGAATGAATGAGAATGGAGAGATGAATGGAGAGAAATGGAAATCCTTCTTTAACTCCTATCATGGATGGTTGAAAGATAAGGGTCTGTTGAAGACAGTAGATGTATGGATGAATGCATGCGCTTATTTTGAAGGAAAGATTGAAGAATTAGGAGACGGACGTTACAGACTGACAAAAACTGGAATGACAGATTTTCCTCCCTGTCCGCTCCCGACGTCACCCCCACCCCAGTACCAGAATTCCCAGGAACCTAAATGTTGGGTTTGCCCCAGATGTGGACAACAGAACCCCTTGACAGTAGACATCTGTGTGGCATGTGGAGGACCGAGACCCCACCCAGCTAGTCTATTCCCAATGAGGACGGTAGTTGTGCCAGGAGCACCAGCAGCAGCAGCAGCAGGGGGGGATGCAGTGGTTCCAGGTCAGGAAGCTCGTACAATGTTAATGTATAGACCATGGAGTCCTTCAGAGCAGTTGGCACTGATCTCCCAGCTGCCAGATCCGTCCCAGTCCCCTATGGGTTTTGCTAGAATGATCACCACCATACAGGATACGTATCATGCCACTAGAATAGATCTGCAGGGGGTAATTAAGGGAAAATTGGCAGATGAAGCCCGCTATGATAGGTTGATAGATGAGACAAAAAAACAGTATGCCAATAGGACCGGACCCGTAGATGCAGAATCTAATGATGCAGCAGCTGGAGTCCTATTCGCAGCAGCGTTGGTAAAAGCATGTCAAGACAGGCAAGCAGAAAAGCAAGTTACACTAGAAGATAGAGTGCAGGGAAAGGAGGAAGATCCTAAGGATTATTTCTATGCACTAAAGAAAACCTGGTCAGAAATGGGGTTCAACCCCGGGAATAAGACTAGTGAGAGGGTATTAGCAAGTGCTTTCATGAATGGACTAAAGAAAGAGATTGCAGAGAAGGTAAAAGCAAGTAGACCGGACTGGAGATCAGTGAAGGCAGAAGATTTAGCTAGAATAGCTCAGGGGGCACAGCATGACATAGTGCAGGCAAAAAGAGCTGCCAGAATACATATAGTAGAGACGACCCTCAGAAACAACAGAGGCAGAGGACAGACTGAAGGAGAAGGACAGAGACTATGTTACGGATGTAAAAAGCCAGGAAATTTTAGAAAGAACTGTAGGACCAACCCGTATCCAAATGCTCAGAGTACGGGTCCTCCAGCCGACCAAACAACGCCCCCATAGGATGAGGGAAGCTTGCACATGAACCCCCTCATCTCCTTACCCCCAACTCCCAGTTGTATAGTGCAGGTGAACCTACCAGGGGGACATGAAATCGATTTCCAAGTAGATACGGGGGCCGACAATTCAGTAATTACGCAAGGTGATTGGCCATATACTGACACTGATTTTTCACATCATGTCATTGCCACCCCCTTCAATTCCCCGTCTGTCCTGCTTCCTGTCACTAAAAGAATTCCCCTGCAAATTCAAGGAGCTACTGTACATAGCCAGCTCATGGTATCGCCCCGAGGCCAATGTAACCTTTTGGGAAATGATGTGTTGTCCCAATTACAAGCACATATTGAGTATCATCCCGATGGCACTGTCACCATGACCCCAGGTTTAAAACCAAGTACCCTTTGCAAAATTATGTCACTAGATATTGCCAGCATAGAAGAGACAAATGAGTTTCCCCCGATATTGGAGCAGGCTGTACCACATGATTTTTGGGCCTCAGGCAAAACAGATGTTGGTAGGTTAAGAGTTCAACCAGTAATGGTGAAATTAAAACCAGGAGCCATCTTGCCTCAACAGAAGCAGTATCCCCTTAGCTCGGCTCAGGAGAATGCCATAGCCCAGCAGGTCCAAAAATTACTACAGAGAGGAGTCCTAGTCAAAACCCAGTCCCCTTGCAACACTCCCCTGTTCCCAGTAAAGAAAAAGAGCGTGCCAGGACAACCAGCCGCATATAGAATGGTCCATGACCTCCGGTTGGTTAACAAAGCCACAGAACTTCTAACACCAGTTGTGCCCAACCCGCATACTCTTCTGTCACAGATACCTTCTAATTCTCTTTGCTTTTCAGTGGTTGATTTGGCAAATGCATTTTTCAGTGTACCATTACATCCTGACTGCCAGTACCTGTTTGCTTTCACATTCCAGGGTAGTCAATATACATGGACAGTGTTGCCACAGGGTGCCCAGAATTCACCCACAATGTACACTGCAAGCCTGCAGGAAATACTGGAGGGATGGTCTGAACCACATATCGTTGTTCTGCAATATGTCGATGACCTGCTCATTTGTGCCCCCTCCAGGAAACAATGTCATAGTGCAACTATATCGCTTATGTTGTTTCTCTATCACGCTGGCTGCAAGGCATCGAAAGATAAGCTTTAGTTTTGTAAATCTTCAGTCACCTTTTTGGGACATTGCATTACACCAGGAGCTCGTCATTTAACAAATGCACGCAAACAAGCAGTACAGGCATTCACCGTCCCCATTAATGTTGCAGCCCTCAGAACTTTTCTTGGACTTGTTTCCTATTGCAGACAGTGGATTCATGCCATCTCTGTTTTAATGCAGCCCCTCTATGACTGTCTTACCCCAACACCTTTTGTACTAACATCAGAGGCAATAGACTGTTTTTATTCTCTCAAGAACCGTATTTTGGCCGCTCCAGCTTTGGGTACCCCTAATTATGAGCTCCCATTTACTCTGTACCTTCATGAACAAGCTGGACATGCAGCAGGAGTTTTAACTCAAACACACGGTGATAATCAGAGACCTGTTGCCTACTTTCGTGGCAGATTGGATGCGGTAGCCAGAGGTGCACCATCCTGTGTACGTGCTCTGCATGCTGTTGGACTATTACTCCATAAATCCGCAGACATTGTTCTTGACCACCCGCTCACCGTTCTAACACCTCATGATGTCTACACTATATTGAATCAAGTGCAACCCGCTCACCTCTCAGCAGCACGTCATCTCAGGTTACAATGTGCACTGTTAATGCCTCCCAATGTTTCTTTACAGAGGTGTACTACCCTGAATCCAGCAACTTTGTTACCTCTCTCGGATCTAAAGGAGGAGTCAGGTACTGTGCTTTTTAAGGAAGATCCAAGAGAGGAAGTTCCTCATGACTGTGTACAAATGATGGCACAAGAAACGGCAGGTTTACCTACTGGATTTGAACATGAATTACAAAATGCAGATTTTGAATTTTTTGTAGATGGATCCCGTCATCAGGACGATTCAGGTACCTTCCATACTGGATATGCAGTTGTCTCCCTCAATGCAGTAATCAAGGCAGAACCAATGCTCCCACACCAGTCGGCTCAAGAAGCTGAACTTAGGGCCCTAACCGAGGCCTGTAAACTAGCGGAAGGTAGTATTGTTAACATTTACACAGATTCTAGGTACGCATTCGGTATATCGCATGATTTTGGTCCAATATGGAAGTCAAGAGGTTTCCTGACGGCAGCAGGACACCCCATTAAGAATGCTGATGCGGTCCAGCAGTTAATTGATGCGCTACAACTACCTAAACAAGTAGCTGTCATAAAGGTAAGAGCACATACCAGACGCACCGACCAGGTAAGCAGAGGAAATGCGATGGCAGATGCAGCGGCAAAAACAGCAGCCTGTAAGCCGCAACAAGGGTCAACAGTACGTCAGTTAAGTGCCCCTAAAAACCCCTTTGTGTCGGAGGACATCTTATCCCAAATGCAGGCTCAGGCTCAAAAGGAGGAGGTTGATAAGTGGTTAAAGGAAGGTGCATGCCTGAATGAAGCAAATGGGGTATGGGGGAAAGGGACACGACGATGACTTCCAAGGGCACTGTACCCAGCAGCTGCCCAGATACTACATGGGCCGACACACCAATCTAAAACGGGTGTGATGAGTGTGATGCAGAAACATTGGGTGGCACCAGGATTCTCCACCTGTATTGAAAACCTGGTACAAGGGTGCATGATATGTGCTACACATAATCAGGGTAGAGTAGTTAAAACACCACCCAAACACACCCCCCGGCCCCTCTATCCATTCGAGAGACTGCAAATTGATTATATTCAGCTGCCAAAGTCAGGATCATGGGAATATGTGTTGGTTTGTATTGATTTGTTCTCAGGATGGCCAGAGGCTTTCCCGATTGCCAAAGCCACGGCTGCGGCAACCGCAAAGAAACTGCTTGCGGAGGTGGTCTGCAGGTATGGGGTACCAGAGGTAATTGAGAGTGACAGAGGTACACACTTCACAGGTGAAATAATGAATGAAGTCATGTCAGCTCTAGGAATTCAACAAGCATTCCATACCCCATATCACCCACAAAGTAGTGGTAAAGTGGAAAGACTGAATGGGACATTGAAATTAAAAATTCAGAAAGCCATGGCTGAGACAGGAAAACCATGGCCGGACTGTTTACCACTTGCTCTGTTTTCAGTAAGATACACGCCTAATAGAAAGACTGGACTCTCTCCATATGAGATATTGTTTGGCAACGTACCCAGCCTAGGGTGTTTCTATCCGCAAGCATTAGAAATGAACAACCATGTGCTAAGTTCCTATGTGAGGACTTTACACAAAAAGATTAAGCAAGTACATGATAATGTCTTTAGTTCTCTTCCAGATCCAGATCAAGACTCTAGCAGCCATACGCTGCAACCTGGAGACTGGGTGGTTATAAAAAGACACGTGAGGAAAAGCCTAGATCCACGGTTTGATGGACCCTTTCAAGTTCTGCTGACCACAAGCACAGCCGTTAAGTTAGAGGGAAAAGAGACCTGGATCCACGCGTCCCATTGCAAAAAGATACTAGGAGAACCAGCGGACAAAGACTGATGACATTGTTTATACTTACCTGCATCCTTGCGACCACAGGTGCATGGACTAGGTTAGGCACCATGGATGGAGACGACAATAGATTCATTAGACACCATCTTGCTCTAATCGATGGACTAAAGGAGCAAAACCAGACCATTGCTAATTGTTGGATATGTACACATGCCCCTGTGACGTCCACTAGCATACCCTTTCTCGCTGTCCCAGTCTCATGGGAAGAGATAAACTTTTGAGTGAACTGTTCAGATACTTTGGCCAATAATTCCACACAGAGATTTTCCTTTCTAAATCCCGCAAATTGGTTTAAAGGTATTGGTGGGTGGTTGGCTGGTATAGTACAAGCTATTTTACAGGTTTTGCTAATGTGTCTTGCGGTTTATTTGGTTTTTAAGCTTTTTTTAATGTGTATTCAGCGTTGTACTAAAAGAAAACATAGAAATTCGTATTGATAAATGAAGGAACAAAAGGATGGAATGTTATAGCAGAAGATGGAGTCCCTCAAGTTTAAAGGCCCCATCTATGCTATATAAGTCTGACAGTTATTTTAGGTAAAAAAACAGCAAGCTGAAATGTTCCTTCTTGTATCAATAGCGTGTCCTTGCTAAAAAGATAACGTGATTCTCCCTGGCCAGATGTTTCTTCTTGTAGCAATAATGTGTTCTTGCAGAAAGATGAAATGACCTTGCTAACTAGATAAGTCTAATTAAATATTTTAAAGCATACAGAAACTAGTTTTTTTCGCTTGTTCAGCTAAACTGTATAATCGAACCATATATGGCAAATCCGTTTCCTGCCTTTAGGGTGTATATTAGCCCTGTGTTTTGTAATAAAGTTTTTAGAGTATGTTTAGACACAAACATCCTGTCCTGTGTCTTCATTCTCTCCGAGCTCGTAATCCAAAGGATAGAAGACCCAAAATTCAGTGACGACATGATAATATACAATCACGTTTGTTGTACTTGCGGAATTTTATTCTAGTGGTTTCCTGCTTCCTGACTAATTGTGATTTAGATTAAATACTATCTGACCACGGTCACTTGTGAGGTCCGAGTACTATCTACGTCTTATACGAGTGTTGATCATGTTAAGGAATATATCAGCTAGAAATTTCTGTAATTATTAAAACCAGACATTTATATTCTTTTTTATCAATAGGTTTTTAATTTCTGATTGTCAAGATTTTTCTAATTGTATTCTCTCTAAATGATCAGGCGGCAATATTACCTGAGCTGATAAGCCTTACAGTGGATATATGGACCACTTTAGACTGTGGATGTTCACTGGGTTATAGGCATGCTCTCTGACCTGTGCAGAGGTCATTGTGCAGAGAGGGGGGAGAAGGTCAGCTGAGACCATCGCCTTTTGTGAATGGTGGATCCTGTATTATCTATATGACAAGATGTTACCTTTTATTTTAATCCTGTCTGTGATGATAATAAGATGGCTGCTGAGAATCTCTACAGAACAGGCAGGGTAAGCCAATGCTGAGACTTAATATGCATTTACACTGAAAGATTATAAACGAGAGCTGCTGAGAAGTGGAGTGTAAATAGGCTATAGGGTAAAACGAGAAAAAGACGGATTTTGGTAAGACCTTACCTGTAAAATCCTTTTCAGCGAAGGAAGGAAGGGAGACACAGATCCATTACTAGTGGGGGTAGGCGGAGCCCCACAGGATAGTTCACCTCAGATTTAGAAAAAGTGACAACCGGCCCCTCCAGCTTAGGCTCCTCCTACTCCCATGTTCTCCAGTCCGTACACAAGCTAAGGAAGAGCAGACAACACCAGGGGAACAACACAACCCCTTCTGAAAATTCATAAATGTGAGAGAACAGGTTATGTATATAACAGCATGAAAACACACAGTCCCAGGCACTACTTACTGGACCTGACAACTGCGATGAGCTGGCAATGCTGGAACAGAGCCCTAGTGCGCCAACCCCAGACCAGATGACCGCCATCAGGAGGGAGTCACGCCGCATCTAGAAAAACCATAATACACTTCTGCCATGGGAGGGTGCTGTGTCTCCCTTCCTTCCTTCGCTGAAAAGGATTTTACAGGTAAGGTCTTACCAAAATCCGTCTTTCAGCAGCAGAAGGGAAGGAAGGGAGACACAGATCCATTACTAGTGGGAAGTCCCAAAGCAGTCCAAAACTCAAGGGTGGGAAACAGTGGCAGGATCGCCAACACCCCAACAACTTAGGCAAGTGCGCAACAAGCGCCGAACAAAAAATAAAGAGATAACCTAAACCACTGCCGCCTGCAGGACCCTGCGTCCCAAGGCCGCATTGGCGGAAGCACTCACGTTCACTTTATAAAATTTAGTAAAAGTGTGAACGGAGCACCAGGTAGCCGCCCGGCAGAGCTGCGCTGCCGAAGCCCCCTGACGAAAAGCCCACGACGAACCAACAGCTCTCATGGAATGAGCTTGAACCTTAACCGGACAAGGCTCGCCCTTGAGCCGGTACGCCTCCAGGATAGCCGAACATATCCACCGAGCTATAGTGTCCTTGGAAGCCCGCTGACCACGGCGACGACCAGCAGGAATCACAAACAGAGAATCCGATTTTCGAAACCCTTGCGTGATTGAAAGATAGAACTTCAATGCCCGCACCAAATCAAACGAGTGCAAGGCCCGCTCCTTCAGACTCTTTGGTTTCGGACAGAGGGAAGGCAACAGGATGTCCTGATTGAGGTGGAAAACGCGACACCACTTTAGGTAAAAAATCTCCACGGGTACGAAGCGCCACACGATCCGGGTGGAATTCCAAAAAAGGGGGCGAGCAAGACAGTGCCGCCAACTCCGAAACCCTTCTTAAAGAGGTGACCGCCACCAGGAAGGCCACCTTCCAAGAAAGCAAGTAAAGCGTAGCTGAATCCATAGGCTCAAACGGCCCATGCTGAAGAGCCTCCAAAACTAAATTGAGCCGCCAAGGAGCCACAACCGCCCTCCGAGGCGGAAACTGATGTGCAACCCCGCGAAAAAATGAACGCACATCCCTGCGTGAGGCAATAGCCTTCCGAAAAAACCCGGATAGTGCAGAGACCTGACCCCGCAAGGTACTAACTGCTAGACCCTTGACCAGACCACATTGCAGAAAGGCCAAGAAGTTGGGAATGGAAAAAACCCTCGGGTTCCTTGACGATCCAGAACACCATGAATAGAAGGCCTCCCAAGTTCTGTGATAAATACTAGTCGTAGCTGGACCTCTGGCCGCCCGCAAGGTGGCAATGACCTCGGACGAAAACCCACGACGGGTCAAGATTTCGGTCTCAAGAGCCACGCCGTCAAACGAAGTGACTTCAGGTCCGGATGACGAATGGGCCCTTGAGTTAACAGGTCCGGGCGAAGAGGCAGTGGAAACGGAGGCGCTGCCAGAAGAGACACCAGCGTTGAATACCACACCCTCCGCGGCCAATCCGGCGCCACCAAAATCGCCGATACTCGTTCGAGATTGATCCGCCTGATCACCAGAGGAAGTAAGGATACCGGCGGAAACACATAGATCAGCTCGAACTGGTCCCACGGGGCCACTAGAGCATCTACCGCCACAGCCTCCGGGTCCCTGTACCTGGACATGATTGTCGGAATCTTGGCATTCAGCCTGGATGCCATCAAGTCCACTTGGGGAGTCCCCCAACGGGAGCACAGCAGAGTAAAAACCTCCGGATGAAGACTCTATTCTCCGGGATCTACCCGCTCGCGACTGAGGAAGTCCGCCGAGATATTCAGCACACCCGGGATGTGAAACGCGGAGATGACTGGAACCCTGAACTCGGCCCAAAGCAGGATCCGAGAGACCTCCATCATGAGTCTGGAACTCCTCGTCCCGCCCTGATGGTTGATATACGCGACAGCTGTCGCATTGTCCGTCTGAATCCGGACCGGCAGACCGCTCAAAGGGACCGTCCATTGTCGGAGGCAGAGAAATATTGCTCTCAACTCCAGAATGTTGATTGGCAGAGACGACTCCTCTGACGACCAGACCCCCTGAACCCAGAGGTCGTTCCAAACCCCCCCCCCAGCCAGTCAGGCTGGCATCGGTGGTAATCACCGACCACCGTGGGAGAAGGGATTTCCCCAGGGATAGAGCCTCCAGACGTAACCACCATCCAAGAGACTCTCGCACCCTGCGGGAGATGACGACACAGCGATCCAGCGAAGTCGGCGATCGGTCCCAACGGGTCAGAATAAGATCTTGGAGATCCCGGGAATGAAATTGTGCAAACGGCACCGCTTCCATTGCTGCCACCATCAGACCCAGAAGGCGCATGCACTTCCGAAGGGACATCGCCCTCACCGACCTCATAGCCTGGACGTGGTGACGAAGGTTCGCTTGTTTGTCCGGAGGGAGGGACACCACTGCCCGTACGGTGTCGAAATGCATCCCCAAGAACAGGATTGACTGCGACGGCTCCAATGACGACTTCTTCCAATTGACCAGCCACCCGAAGTCTTCCAGGTGCTGAAGGGAGAGATCGCGAGCTGTCACTGCCTCCTCCGCTCTGGGCGCCACAATTAACAGGTCGTCCAGGTAGGGGAGAATCGGAACTCCTTGCTTTCGAAGGAGCGCCATGAGCGGCGCCAGAACCTTTGTAAAAACCCTGGGCGCCGAGACCAACCCGAGAGGTAGGGCCACAAATTGGTAATGGGCCTGCCCTACGGCGAAACGCAGGAAGCACTGGTGAGCCCTGCCAACAGGGACATGCAAATAGGCGTCGCGGATGTCGATCGACACCAAAAAATCGTACTGCGACAAGGCCGCCACGACGGAGCGAAGAGACTCCATACGGAATTTCCGGATTCGGACATGAAGATTCAAATCCTTGAGGTCCAGAATGGGATGAAACTTGTCCTCCTTTTTGGGGACCACAAAAAGGTTAGAGTAAAAACCCCCTTCCCCGGTCCTCCGGCGGAAACGGAACCACTACACCCTGCTGCAGAAGAGAGTTGACCTCCCGCAGCAGAGCAGCAGCCAGCTTGGGCACGGACGGGATGCGAGACTGACGAAACCTGTCCGGGGGTAGAGAGTGAAACTCTATGAAATAGCCCGCTGACACAACCCGTGTCACCCAGGCGTCCGATTCGTGGGACGCCCAAACCGACCCGAATTGTAGCAGCCGACCTCCCACCCGAGAGCCCTCGAGAGGGATCCTGGCGTCAGTCCGCCTTAGCGGGCTTTTTGTCAGCCTCCCTTTTGTCCCGACGGAAATGCTGTTTCCAGGGAGTACGGGATTTCTGGGTGGACTTCTTACCGGAAGACGAGGGACGACCCAATCTCCAAGAGGGCTGATCGAATCGTCCCCTGGGTCGAAAGGACCGACGACCACTACCGGCACTTGACCTGTCAGACGTAGAGGCCGCTGCTTTCCGCTGTGCCAAAGCCACATCCTTGGCCTTAGCAATCAGCTCCGTGAGGTCCGAACCAAAAAGCAGATCGCCCTTGTACGCCAGAGTAAGCAAACCTTGTTTGGATACTGCGTCTCCAGTCCACTGTTTGAGCCACAGTGCTCTACTGACTGTGACGGCCGAGGCTTGAGCCCTGGACAGAAACAAAGTAGTATCCAGCACTGCGTCTCTGCTATATCGGGCCACCTCTTCCAACAGCTGGAAGAGCCTTTCCACGTCAGACAGCAGAGTCCCATCTTGCCATGCTGACCGCAGCTGATCCAACCATCTCAGGGAAGCCTCACCAGTATAATGTTAGGTGTCAGGCATGTGCTGGGCATGAAATTGGGTCAGAATCATCTGTGGATTCTGTGGTCTCCCATTCTGGTCCAGCCAGGGCAGACACTGCTCAGCATCACCATCTGGCCCAACGCCTAACTAGTGCACTAGATGTACAGGCTGTCCCCACATGGCCCCCAAGGCCTCTTGGAATCCATGACCCACGGCCTCGTAGATGGACTTCGCCGCTAACTCCGTCCTTCTGTCCAGCGGATCCTGTAGACTCGCCTTCCCTTTAACCGGAAGCAAAGAAGATTTGCTCAGCTGAGACAATGGCACGTCCACTTCAGGAGAGGGGACCCAATTAGCGATCGTCTCTGTGGAGCAGGGATACAAGGCATCAAAAAACCGCATCCCTTGGAAGCGCTTATCCGGACACAGGCATTCTCTCTCCACCGCCTCGTTAAGTTCATCGTGCGCTGGCAGTGTCGAACGAGCCCGACGCGACTCCTGATACAGCCGGGCCGACTTGCCCGGCCTCGTCACCTCTTCAGACAGCTATAACACTTCCCGCATGGCTCCAATAAGAGCATCCACGTGGCCTGAAAGCGAAGCCGAGCGACCCTGCCGATCCTCTTCATCAGAATCGGAGATCTCACCAGCAGAGCTTGTTGGTGAATCCGAAGCCTTTGATGCGCTGCGCGGAGGAGACAGCGCCACCACAGGCCTGTGGCGCTTCTTGCCCCGCGCCGGTAGGGACTTAGCTGATACCCAGTGACCCAGGAGGTCAGACAGACTGTCAATGGAGCGAGTGAGCGCTTTAACATCACTGAGGCCCCTGACCAGAGACGAACCTGACGCCGTCAACCCCGGCATATCAGATACGCGTGACCGATCCTGAAGCGGGCCGGGAGAGAGGTCCGCGCCGCCTGGACCCTGATCCGACATGCCCCCTACTCAGTAGCGAGCGTCGCGGAAAGAGCAGTAATAACCCCTTACAAGAGCACAGTAACCGGGGAAGTGAGATCCTGCTATCACAGCCTGTTCCCACAAAACAATTTACCAAGCACTGAAGGGTTAAAGATTCTCCTTAGAGGGAGAAAAGCTACCCCAGCATTGCAGAAAAAAGGTTTTCTGATGATGGCCAGAAGGGGTTAATGCTGCTGAACACGCAATGCACCTTGCCTTAAAAGGACTAAGGTGTGCATGCAGCAGAGAAGACAGCAGCGCTCTGTGCTGTAGAGATGAGACAAACAGATGACTCACCAGCTTCCTGGAGCCTGTGTGTGAGAGCGGAGAGCAGGGGGGAGGGAGAGGACAGCGCTGAGCTACGTGAGGCAATGGCCGTTTGCAGAGCCGAAGAGAAGGAAGGCAGGAGGGGGGCGGGGACTGCCCAGCGCGCGCTTTCCAGGTGCTTCCTGTCTGCACAGACGATGGCAGGCAGCCAAGAACATAAGCCACGCCCCCCGTTACACTAACGGAGCCCGCGCTCCTCTGACCCGCTCCCCTGCTAACAGCAGCGGTGATGTGCATTCTCCAGTATTACACCTCTGCCTGAAAAGACAAAAGGTGCAGTCACCATAAGACAGTAACACACACACACACACAGGGCACTTACCCAGCTGAGCGCCACAGGGACCCCCAGGGATGTGTGACGCCATGGCCCTTCGCTCCCCCCCACGGCGGAGCTCGCAGGGACCCCTAGATGCAGTGTGCGTCTCCGCCAGGGAGCACCCTGTATCCCCCGGGGCCGGCAGGCTTATGCGGGGACCTCCTTAGGGGGTACACAGATCCGCCAGGAGAGGGCCAGGGGTCCCAGCAGCGCTGAGACCCCCTGAGACCTCTAGACCACGGGGGGTCCAGGTCTCCTGGTAAAAATAAAAAATTCTTCTGAGGAGCTGCAAAGCTTACGCCTTCTGAACGTTCAACGCACATCATTTAGCATGGTTTTCCTGTGTAAACAGGCTTCTAAACCTCCGACAATCAGTAAATATTTACCAGTTAGTGGTGGTTTACTGCCACTAATCTGTCTGTGTAAATGGAGTATTAGTGGGCAAAGCAAAAATTCCAAGATTTTAGGATTTTATTTTTATATGTAACCTCTCACCGCATTAGGATGTGAATGAACATCCTGAGAAGGAGCCTGCGTGTGTGGAGGTGGCTCAGGAACTCCACAAGAAGCTGATGGTGTCTGTTAACTATTTTGAATGTGCGCTGTTAATCGATGGGTTACCACAGCAGCCGGGGGCCAGCTTAAGCAGAGGCGTTCATAGAAATCATGGGGCCCCATACCAAGAGTCTATATTGATGGACTAGGCAGGGTTAAAACATATTGATGCAGTCACACAAGGGCCTACTTTCCAACTTTTAAATACAGGGAGAGGACATGTTTTGTGGCTTGGACACAGAAATAATGCCCCTGCTACTGATTCCTCTTGTTTGCACACACTGATACCATTTTAATAAACCCCATAGAGTATGCTGCCCTCCACACACGGTGCGATACCTCGGAGTGAATCTCCTGTCATAATTTTCTCCCACAGTAGTCCTTACATGGACAACATGATGACCCCATGGCAAACCCCACCAGTATAATGCACCTACACTACTCCCCCCCCCCACACACACACACAGTATGATGCTCTTACAGCCCCCCACACATATACACACACAGTATGATGTCTTCCACAGTTCGCTCACACAGTATGATGGCCCCCAACAGTTCGCTCACACAGTATGATGGCCCCCAACAGTTCGCTCACACAGTATGATGGCCGCCCCACATCATGTATGATGGATCCCACAGTATACGCTTTTCTTGTTGCCAAAATAAAAAAAAACTCCGCACAGAGGGCCCGATCTAGTGACGTCATTGCACCTGCAGTGCTGAGACTTCGAGCACAGACGTACAGGCTGAATGATGAGGAACAAAGGCCATCTTTCAAAGAATGATATGCGGAAGAAGAAAGCCCTGTAGCATCAGGCTTTCCCAGCTAATGAGCGCCATAGTGGCCACGTGGTCTACCGCTATGGGCAAAATGCCTTTACCTTTAAGGCCCATCTTAGTACTTTTTACAGCAGACTGAGTGCCATAGGCAACCATGATTTCTAGTAAATACCGCAATACTGTGGTATTACAGTATATATAAGCAATCCAAGGATCACATGTTTAAGTCCACTAATGGGTACAAAAAAAATGAAAAAAAAATAAAAAGTCAAAATATAAAAAATAGATAATTTTTAACTATCCCACATTTTCCCTATTAAAAACAAAGAAACGGAAAAAAAAACATTTGGTATCGCCACATCCGTAAAAGTCAGATGTATCAAAGTATGGAATTATGGTAATTAACCTTTACGGTAAACATTGCAGAAAAAAAAAATCAAAATGCCAAAATTGTGGGTTCTTTGTCACCTCACTTAACAAAAAAAATCCAATACAAAGCTAGCAAAACGTTATATGTGCTCCAAATTGGTATCAATAAAAACGTCAGCTCCATAAACACAAAAAGCGCTTAAATAAAAAACTCCCTGGTTCTTAGAGAGTTAAAATAGCGATCACAAGACGTTATGTCACCAAACTCATTAAGGCCTAGTACATTAATGGTGCCACAGGAACGGGCAACAGCGAAAAATGTTATTTGCAAATCTACTTTCAGCGTATGTATGTTGGCCCTTGAGGACATTGCACACGCTGCTGCCAATTCATAGTTTTCCATGAACGTTTATTTTGTGCATAGGGTAAAAGAATACATAAAAGATATTTCTTATAGATGGCAGCTAGCGTTATATTACTCCTGGTTTAGGAGCTGTGACTCTCACAATCCCTCCAGGTGAGCACCTCAAATTATTTCTTTCCCCCTCCACTGTTTTTTTTCCCTATGTTCTGTGCGCTCTATTCCCTAAACAGCTCCATTTTCAATGGACAAATCATGATGTCTAGAGATCTCAATATTCTCCTTGTCAGAGGTGCCCCCATGAGGGTTGTCAGAAGATCTCAAAAACAGCAGGTGTTGTGGGGTGTGCCTGGCATACAATAGTTAGTGCCTACCAGGGTAGAACATCCGGTGAGCAGGTGGCGGAGTCATGGGCGCCCAAGGCTCATTGATACTTGTGTGGAACGAAAGGTACAGTAGCCCCAGCTGGTCCGGTGCTGCAGAAGAAATACTGTGGCACATATTGCTGAAAAATTAAGTTTTGGCTATGAAGAAAAGATGTCAGGATAAAGTATTGCAGCTTATTACATATGGAGATGCACACTGGTCATTGTCATGCTGACCCGGTTACAGCCAAAAGCACCTACAAGGGTATATGGGCATCAGAACTGAACCATAGAGTAATAGAAGAAAGGGTTCTGGTCTGATGAATCATGTTTTCTTGTACATCACGTAGATGGGTAGAGGTGTATAACTTACCTGGGGAGAAACATGGCCTCCAGCCGCACCTTAGGAAGAAGGCAAACTCCGGGGAAGTAATCTATAGTTGTATGTGCCAAACATTACATTTTATCACCCTTTTGGAATTTTTTTATATAAAGTGACCAACCCCAATATAATAAATAATACAGAATTTTACAATTTCATTGTACAATTTTTAAGTCATATCCGCACTTGGAGTATCCTACACAACCCTATATATATATATATATATATATATATATATATATATATATATATATATATATACAGTCATGGCCAAAAGTATTGAGAATGAGACAAATAGTAATTTTTCCAAAGTTTACTGCTTCATTTTTTGTAATGGCAATTTGCATATACTCCTGAATGTCAAAGAGTGATCAGCTTAACAGCAATTACTGTACTTGCAAAGTCAATATTTGCCCAGAAAATGAACTTTAACCCCCAAAACACATTTCAACATCATTGCAGTCCTGCCTTAAAAGGAGCAGCTAACATCGTTTTAGTGATTGATCCATTAACACAGGTGTGGGTGTTGATGAGGACAGGGCTGGCGATCAATCAGTCATGATTAAGTAAGAATGACATCACTGCACACTTTAAAAGGAGGCTGGTTCTTGGTATCATTGTTTCTCTTCAGTTAACCATGGTTATCTCTAAAGAAACACGTGCAGCCATCATTGCACTGCACAAAAATGGCCTAACAGGGAAGAGTATCGCAGCTACAAAAATTGCACCTCAGTCAACAATCTATCGCATCATCAAGAACTTCAAGGAGAGAGCTTCCATTGTTGTCAAAAAGGCTCCAGGGCGCCCAAGAAAGACCAGCAAGCGCCAGGACCGTATCTTAAAACTGTTTCAGCTGTGGGATCGGACTACCAGCAGTGCCGAGCTTGCTCAGGAATGGCAGCAGGCTGGTGTGAGTGCTTCTGCACGCACTGTGAGGCGGAGACTCTTTGAGCAAGGGCGGGATTCAAGGAGGGCAGCAAAGAAGCCACTTCTCTCCAGAAAAAACATCAGGGACCGACTGATTTTCTGCAAAAGGTACAGGGAGTGGACTGCTGAGGACTGGGGCAAAATCATTTTCTCTGATGAATCCCTTTTTCGATTGTTTGGGACATCTAGAAAACAGCTTATTCGGAGAAGAGGTGAGCGCTACCACCAGTCTTGTCTCATGCCAACTGTAAAGCATCCTGAAACCATTCATGTGTGGGGTTGCTTCTCAGCCAAGGGAATCGGCTCACTCACAGTCTTGCCTAAAACACAGCCATGAATAAAGAATGGTACCAGAATGTCCTCCAAGAGCAACTTCTCCCAACCGTCCAAGAGCGGTTTGGCGCCCAACAATGCCTTTTCCAGCATGATGAAGCACCTTGCCCTAAAGCAAAGGTGATAACTAAATGGCTCATGGAACAAAACATAGAGATTTTGGGTCCATGGCCTGGAAACTCCCCAGATCTTAATCCCATTGAGAACTTGTGGTCAATCATCAAGAGACGGGTGGACAAACAAAAACCAACAAATTCTGGCAAAATGCAAGCATTGATTATGCAAGAATGGACTGCTATCAGTCAGGATTTGGTCCAAAAGTTGATTGAGAGCATGCCAGGGAGAATTGCAGAGGTCTTGAAGAAGAAGGGGCAACACTGCAAATATTGACTTGCTGCATTAACTCATTCTAACTGTCAATATAACCTATTGGTACTCATAATATGATTGCAATTATATTTCTGTATGTGATATAAACATCAGACAAACACTAATAAAAACCAGAGGCCAGCAGATCATGTGAAAATATAATTTTGGTGTCATTCTCAATACTTTTGGCCATGACTGTATATATATATATATATATATATATATATATATATATATATATATATATATATATTCTCTATCTCAAGTCTTGGAGCAGAAATACTTCACATACAGAATCTGTTGCTATAGTGAGCTTATTGTTCTGTTCATGATTGCAGTTTGTGAGCTCCGATCTCCTTCTATGGGTGAATTTCTTTGGGGTCTTGAATCCTCTGGCTGGTTAAAACACGTGAAAACAATCCTAGATGCTGGTATCTTCATTGTAAAGGTAAGATGTGTTGTATCTGTTCATATTCTAGTGCTGCTTGTCTGATTTGTACTATTCTAGGCACGGACTGTACAAAAATGATCCTTTTAGTGCTGAGAATAAACGAGATTTGTAATTATATAAATGTGTAATATTTTACATTTAATTTGCACATTTAGGCCGTGTCAGAAGAGGGCGCCAGCGTGCTCGTTCATTGTTCTGATGGATGGGACCGCACCGCTCAGGTCTGCTCTGTATCCAGTCTGTTACTTGACCCCTATTACCGAACCATCAGAGTATTTATGGTAAGAGGTTTCATTTCATATACTCTATGTACTGGTGGAGATTTACGGAGTTGATATTTTTTGCATAGTGTAGCTTTTATTTTTCCCAATTACTATTAGGTGTTAATTGAAAAAGACTGGATTTCATTTGGACACAAATTTAATCACAGGTAACCCTGGTCACTGCACATATGTTGGAAAAGTCAAACAGAGTCACTTATTTACAGAGGGCCTTTCACCAAATTTTTCATGTTGAACTGAAAACACATTGTAGCTTCAGAGCAGAAAAAAAAATAATTGTTAGTTCTTTTTTTATTTTGCATCTCTGTTGCAGGCATATTAACAATCAAAGTATTTGTCACCAAATGAGTTAATTTTCGTTACATCCAAGTGGGTGTTATCAGAGAGCTTTCACTGTGGGGCATGTACTTCTCCTTGTACGATGTTGTCCAATTATAAACAGGCAGCAAGATGCTAGAAAAAGAACACCTCCACACCATATCTTACAGCAGGTTTCTCAGTGTGTGGGTTATAATGAAAGCCCGGATCTCCTGGTCTAACCTCCTGCATGATTAGAATATCAACTGTATTCAAATCCCATCAATCAACACATTTCAGATATGGGCCCAGCAGTCAGTGTGGGGCTAGGGTCAGCACAGCTGAGTTTAGCTGTGTCACTTTCCAAATCTTCCATCAGCTCTCCTCCTCTCAGCAAAAGAGACAAAAAAAAAACACCATACATTCTAATATAATATACTTACTGTAGTTTTTCTGTGCCATTCCCAGTCTCAGGCGGTTTTGGGAGTGCAGTCCACCTGAAAAAGATGTTGCATGCATATACCCCAATTGCATTGCTTCAGCATATTTTTTTTTTTTTTAAGGTATGGAAATTTAGATGGGGATCCCAAGGAGGTGTCCCCAGTGATAGACCAGTTCCTGGAATGTGTCTGGCAGCTCATGGAGCAGTTTCCCTGTGCGTTTGAATTTAATGAGAGATTCTTGGTCCACATACAACACCATATATACTCCTGTCAGTATGGAAACTTTCTGTGCAACTGCGAGAAGGAGAGGAAGGAACTGATGTGAGAGAATATGTGCTCTGTGTATGGTCACTATAGGCTTGTAACAGAAATAGAATATGGATGGTTGACGTGTCCCTGATGCTGATCTGATCACACGGTGCCCCACAGTCTGGATAACAGCAATCACTTATAAACTGTGAAGGTTGAACCTTGGCAAAAAATTTTCAATAACTGTGCAGGAGAAAAATGTATAAAGTGATGGCATATTGGTAAGATATGCCATCACTTCAGGATTGGTGGGGGTGTCAGACCTTAGGGACTCCCACATATCCGGAGACTGAATGGGTATGTGAACCTAAACCATTTCAGTTTTTTCCTGCCCATCTGGGTCGCTGGCATCGCTGGCAGTGCCACTGTACAGAGAAACATAAGAATGGTGAAATCAAAATGCCAATAATAAAATAAGATGGGTACATGTGTGACACCCCAGGGGTCTGGTTGCCACAGTGATAGAGATATTATGTCTGAGAGCAGGTGGGAGGTCCTTTGGTCAGGGATCCTGTGCATGCCACACCTCCTGCCCAGTCTTGGGAGGGGAAGAACTTCCCCTGTATAAACCCGGGGCTGAGGCAGGGTGAGTCAGACAAGGAGAGTGGAGAAGAGAAGCAGCATAGGAAACAGCAGAGTTACAAGGAGTCAGGGGCTGGCAGCTACAGAGCTCGCCCTGACTAAGAAGATTCTTTACCGGACCCGGAGTCCGAGGCTGTGGGGACTAACTCCTACCCAGCAGCAGAATCCGTCGGGCAGGGGATTTCAGGTCCTCTGGCCCAGAAGCCCGAAGGCACGGTCACACGCGTGGGACCAGCACCGCCATCGTGGAGCGGAAGCCATTAGAAGGCCCCGAGTCACCGGCCATACGGGTGAGCACCACACGGTACACTCAGGGACGTGGGCTACTTACATCAGCTTCTAGCAAGGTAGCCAGAAGAGTACAGTCAGTTTGGGAGGCCTACAACTACGCCTGGCCAGGGGAGATCCCATCTGCTCAAGGACTGACCAGGCCCCGTTTGCTAGCAAGTACTCCGGGAGGGTCTGTCGTTGTTACCAGTAAAGACCCTGAACTACACCGTACCGTCTCTGAGTGGTTCCTGCTACCCCCATCATCCACGTCGGCTGCCCTGAGGCCATACCCCTCCCGTTGGGGGTTATACTATCACGCTGCACAATCCTACCACCGGCCTCAGCGGTCTGCCCTGCAGCAGCAGCTTCCTGGCTGCACTCAACGGGTGGCGTAGTCATCAACTATTTACTACTAATAGACTGCCGTCTAGTTTGACTCCCTGGGCACGGACCGGGTCACCGCCACGAGATTACAACCCTCCACGGATCCGGCTCCGGGTAAGCTCCCGCGTGCGCACCGCAGCGCGACACAGGCCCAGGGGCGCGTCAACTTTGGCGTAGTCGGCAGGATTTCGTGCCCGCAACCACCGGGTACTGCGTGCCTGAAAAGCAAAGACTGTTCAAACTTACCAGTGGTGAAGGTTTCCCGCCATCCGGCGCCATCTTCTACCTTCTTCCCGCCATCCGCGAAGTTTTCCCGCCATCCGGCGCCATCTTCGACCTTCTTCCCGCCATCCGTGGAGTTTTCCCGCCATTGGACGCCATCTTGAGGACGCCGCGCGGGAAGAAGAGGGGCATGGACTCCGAAAGCGCGCGAGAACTGAAGCCCCGCCTCACGTCCGGACGTTGCGTAAGGTCCTGGAAGGAGCCCAGCAGACGCCGACGTCACAGGAGCGCGACGGAAGGTCCTCAACCCTGACGATCCACTGCGGAGCCGCGGCCTACGGAAGAGGATCATCGCAAGGTAGGCCACGGTCCACTAGGGGGGAGGAAGATGTCGGATACGGAGGAGAGCTTCACTGCCTCAACCCCCGCCAGCGCTACCGCTGCTGCAGTTATGCCCTTCACCATGCCCTATATCCCGGGAGCAGCTTGGCTACCCCAGTACTCAGGGGAGTCACATACCCTGCATGACTTTAGAGAAAAGCTGGATAGCCTCTTCCAGGTGTACCCCCTCACAGAAGAGCAAAAAGTGAGCATCCTGGTGGCCCAACTAACCGGGGCAGCCAAAAGGGAAGTAAAATCCTGGCCACCTGGGAGGAAGACTGTCGCAGGGATACTAACCCGGCTGAAGGACACCTTTGATACCCGCACCTCAGCCGAGATTAAGCTTAGATTCTACGGGTGCAAGCAGCGAGCGCATGAGAGTATAAGGGACTATGCACTAAACCTACAAGAGGCCCTGAGGGCCATAAAGCAGACCGACCCTGATGGGGTGGGAAACGAGGACAGGCTGTTGACTGAACAATTTATAGAGGGTTTATATTGCAATGCCCACCGAACCCAGTTGCGGGCAATGGCCTTACAGGATCCCCATCTGGACTTTGCACAGTTCAAGGACAGAGCCATCCGGGTGCTCCGAGAACCGGCACCAGGTGGCGTTGTGACCCACAGACGCCCCACTACCACTTACTACCAGGAGGCGGCGCCCTTGTCAGCAGGGCCTGTGGGAGCTGATGCGCAGGCTTTGGACAATGACCCGGCTCCAGACCTAAACCATCAGGTCCAAGAGCTAGCTAAGAGCGTTGCTGCGCTAACCCGAACTGTGCAGTCTTTACAGGTTTCCACCCCAGGGAAGATCCAGCTGGCATCCGGACCGGAGGACATCCCGTGGCGTCGACCAAGGAGGACCCCACCGGCCAGAGGAAGACCCAGTGACCGATACAGTGAGGACGGACGACCCATCTGCCGCCGCTGCAATCAACCCGGACATATGGCAAGGTACTGTTCTTTAAACGGGCACAACCTGGGGTAGAGGGCCAACCCCCAGGAAAAAGATCACCAGGCCCATCGAACTGGCGCGACAGATATGTGGGAGGACGTCCAGTCTTGCCTGTGGTACTGGATGGCATTCCCATGAGTGCCCTACTGGACACCGGGTCACAGGTCACCACCATCCCGTACGTGCTCTTCAAGCAGTACTGGAATGACTCGGATATTACCCGCTACCCCGACGACGACTTGAGTATCATCGCCAGCAATGGTCAGCCCGTGCCACAGATCGGATTTAAAGAGGTGACCATCAAAATTGGTAGAGTCGAACTGGCCGCACAGGGACTGATCATTGTAGATATCGATAAACATGAGAGTCACCCAAAAATAACTCTAGGAACTAATGTAATTGAAAATTGTCTTGCAGAGGTGATTTTCCTTTTACAGCAGGTTGCCAAGAATGCCAGCTCCGGCGAGCAGCGGGTGCTCCAGAAAGAGATCCGGGCACTGATGCAACGGCAACAAGTGGAACTCTCCGGCGGTGAGATTGGTAGCGTAAGAATGTGTGACCCTTTTCCTATTGCCATGCCCCCAAAAAGTGAAATGATGATTTGGTGCCGGGCAGCTATTGGTCTGAGAGGTAGAGATTACCAGGCAATGGTAGAACCAGTTTACTCAGACAGTAGGCCCACCATTTTGACAGCACGGGGGGTGGTCAATGTACGCCATGGGAGGGTGCCCATTCGCATAATAAATATCGGGGAGAGGGAAGTGTACCTGCCCCGGTATGCCACGCTAGCCAAATTATATACCACTAATCAAAGTTCTATACAATCTGTGGAACCCTTGCCTCCATCTCACCCGGAGGAAGGTAACGGCTCTAAGAAAGACATGGAGGACTGGTGTCAGCAACTACATTTGGGTACTGACTCCACTCCCTCACATCAGAAACAAGGAGTCTATCGGGTGGTTCAAGAGTATGAGAGAGTGTTTAGTAAACACCCGTTAGACTTCGGGCGAGTCAAGGGGGTAGAACATCGCATCCCCACGGGAGATCATCCTCCCATAAAAGAGAGGTATCGACCCGTACCCCCTGCACATTACCAACACGCCAAGGGGATGCTTAGAGATATGAAGGAGGCTGGGGTAATCCGGGATAGTTGTAGCCCCTGGGCAGCCCCATTAGTTTTAGTCAAAAAGAAAGACAACACCATGAGGATGTGTGTAGATTACCGGAAAATCAACCGTATCACACACAAGGATGCGTACCCCTTACCAAGGATAGAGGAGTCATTGGCTGCTTTAAGATCTGCTAACTTCTTCTCTACCTTGGATCTCACTAGCGGGTACTGGCAGGTTCCTGTAGCAGAGGCGGACCGGGAGAAGACCGCATTCACCACCCCGATGGGACTTAGCGAGTTCACCTGCATGCCGTTCGGACTCTGCAACGCACCAGGAACCTTCCAACGCCTAATGGAGTGTTGTCTGGGCCACAGAAACTTCGAGACGGTCCTGTTGTACCTGGACGATGTCATCGTATATTCCAAGACGTATGAGGACCACCTGAAACACCTGGCGGAAGTGTTCGAGGCTCTGGCGAGTTACGGCCTAAAGGTGAAACCCTCCAAGTGTCACCTCCTGAAACCAAAGGTGCAGTACCTGGGACACGTGGTGAGCGCTGACGGAGTGGCTCCCGACCCCGATAAGATCACCGCAATTAAGGGATGGCCAAGCCCCTCCAGCGTAAAAGAAGTGCGGCAGTTCCTCGGGTTGGTAGGCTACTACCGAAGGTTTATTCCCGGTTTCACCAAAAAGGCAGCACCTATGCAGGACCTCCTGATAGGCCAGTCCCGGAAGGCCAAGAACCAGAAGCCGCCCTTCAAATGGGAAGAGCTGGAAGAAGAGTCCTTCCGCCAGCTGAAGATGGCCCTCACGGGGGACGAAATCCTGGCGTACCCGGATTATAGCCAGCCCTTTATCCTCTACACCGACGCCAGTAACATCGGGCTAGGAGCCGTACTGTCCCAGATCCAGCAGGGGAAGGAACGAGTAATCGCCTACGCCAGCCGAAAGCTGCGACCCACCGAAAGGAACCCCGAGAATTACAGCTCATTTAAGTTAGAGTTCCTGGCCGTAGTATGGGCAATCACTGAGCGCTTTAAGCATTACCTCGCTTCTTCCCGGTTCACCGTGTACACGGATAACAACCCGCTGACACACCTGGACACGGCAAGACTCGGTGCCCTGGAGCAGAGGTGGATGGCCCGTCTGTCCAACTACGAGTTCACAATTAAATACCGGGCAGGACGCTCCAATACCAACGCGGACGCCCTGTCCAGGATGCCCAACCTGCCGGACGGAGGAGAAGATCCGGGGGGACTGGAAGAAGTTGAACTCCCTGCGTTCCACCGTCATGGGACTATTCAGTATTCCCACCGGGTAAGGAGTAAGCAGGCTGCTACGTTGAACCCCTTACCCCACTACAACTGGGCGGAAACGCAAGACAGCGACCCTGCCGTCCGACTGGTGAAGGAGATGCTGACTCGGCCGGAGGCTCGCCTTGAACCAGACGCTCCGGAGGAAGCCAAACAACTATGGGCAGAGAAGAGTCGACTGTTCCTTTACAAAGGGAAGTTGTGCCGCAGAATGGTTAACTCCCGGACGCATGAATTACTCTGGCAAGTAGTGGTGCCACGAAGAGACGCAGCCATGGTGATGGAGGCATACCACGACGGAGCTGGACACTTTGGGTGGAAAAAGCTGGAGTTCCTGCTGCGCGAGCGGTTCCACTGGGTAGGCATGAGGGGAACCATCGAGAAGTGGTGCAGAGATTGTGGCCCGTGCAACCTGAGAAGGAAGGACCGAGCCAGCCAGAAGACTCCCCTGCAGTCCATCGTCACCCGGCAACCGTTGGAACTGGTAGCCTTGGATCATGTAAAACTGACCCCAAGCAGAAGTGGCTACGTCTACGCGTTAACCATCGTGGATCATTACTCCCGGTTCTTGGTTGTCGTCCCCGTCAAGGACTTAACGGCTCAAACAGCAGCTAGAGCCTTCCAGCAGCACTTCTGCCGTCCACACGGGTACCCGGACCAAGTGCTGACGGACCAGGGACCTGCCTTTGAAGCGGAGGTCTTTCAGGAATTCTGCAATCTGTATGGCTGCCGGAAGATAAGGACGACACCCTACCATCCGCAGACTAATGGACTTTGTGAAAAAATGAACCAGGTGGTAATGGATCTTCTAAAAACGTTGCCCCTGGAAGAACGCAGTCTGTGGCCTGAAAAGTTGCCCGATCTGGTGGACCTATACAACCACATCCCGGTAGGTTCCACCAACTGTACCCCGGCTTACCTAATGAGGGCAAGACCTGGTAAGTTACCTGTTGACCTGGAGATGGGAGTCCTGACCCCCGAGGACACTTCACCAGAAACAGACTGGGACACAGAGAGGCAGCAGCAGTACCGGAGAGTACAGGAGAGCGTGGAGCGAAGTCTCTGTCAGGCTAGGGAAAGACAAGAGAAAACTTACAACCAGTATGCTCCCGCTGTTCCCCTGGTACCCGAAGAGCAGGTCTTGAAGAGGAAGAGACGGCTCCACAAGTTGGACGACCAGTGGGAGAAGGACCCGTACACCGTACTGCCCTCAAGCCACGAGAACCCGAAGGTCTGTACCATCAGTAAAGACGGAGGGGAAACCACAGCCATTGTATCCCGGGACCACCTGAAGAAGTGTCCCGAACAACTGAGGAACCCTGAAGAGGAACAAGAAGACCATCGACCCGTGGAAGAAAGGGAAGATATGGTTAGTACCGTGCTCGGGGACTTTCCTCAGTCTTGGACTCAAGTCAATGGTGCAGTTGTGGTACCCGTACTCACCTTCCTCCAACCATCATCCCAAGAACCTACGGAGCAACGGGTAGAGCTGGAAGAACAGCCAGTCCAGGAGGCAGAAGACTCCACACAAGCAGAACAGGAGAATCAACCCTCTGCTTATAGTGAGCCTGCCGTACCCCTAGTGAGACAAAGAGCCGGTAGACAGCTGCCCAGTTTACCCTTGACAGCTCCTACACCCTGTAGTTCAGGGCCAGACAGTCAGCTCCGTAGGTCCACTCGGGCCACTAGAGGCCAGTTACCCGCACGCTGGAGAATTTAAAGTGTATAAATTGTTTTATTTATGTTTTTCTGTGTCTTGTTGCTTGTGTATAATTTTGTGTTTCTAGTTATTTTTAGGAAACCTTGGTGGATTTACCGGGAATCCTTGTATATAGTTGGAGCGTAACCCAGGATGGACTAGAGACTGTTAAGGACTCGGGGTAGGACAGACCCCTACCTGGTTACGTCTCCCTGTGTTGGTGAAATGGACACCTTTGCTTTTCTTCAAAGACTGCATCCGGTTGCGGACACGCCGTAACCATCTTATGTGTTTTTCTTATAGTATTGTTATTGTTATACTTTGTTATGTTTTTCTAAATGTGTTTAGTCCCGGAGTACTAAATTTCACTAGGGGGGAATGTGACACCCCAGGGGTCTGGTTGCCACAGTGATAGAGATATTATGTCTGAGAGCAGGTGGGAGGTCCTTTGGTCAGGGATCCTGTGCATGCCACACCTCCTGCCCAGTCTTGGGAGGGGAAGAACTTCCCCTGTATAAACCCGGGGCTGAGGCAGGGTGAGTCAGACAAGGAGAGTGGAGAAGAGAAGCAGCATAGGAAACAGCAGAGTTACAAGGAGTCAGGGGCTGGCAGCTACAGAGCTCGCCCTGACTAAGAAGATTCTTTACCGGACCCGGAGTCCGAGGCTGTGGGGACTAACTCCTACCCAGCAGCAGAATCCGTCGGGCAGGGGATTTCAGGTCCTCTGGCCCAGAAGCCCGAAGGCACGGTCACACGCGTGGGACCAGCACCGCCATCGTGGAGCGGAAGCCATTAGAAGGCCCCGAGTCACCGGCCATACGGGTGAGCACCACACGGTACACTCAGGGACGTGGGCTACTTACATCAGCTTCTAGCAAGGTAGCCAGAAGAGTACAGTCAGTTTGGGAGGCCTACAACTACGCCTGGCCAGGGGAGATCCCATCTGCTCAAGGACTGACCAGGCCCCGTTTGCTAGCAAGTACTCCGGGAGGGTCTGTCGTTGTTACCAGTAAAGACCCTGAACTACACCGTACCGTCTCTGAGTGGTTCCTGCTACCCCCATCATCCACGTCGGCTGCCCTGAGGCCATACCCCTCCCGTTGGGGGTTATACTATCACGCTGCACAATCCTACCACCGGCCTCAGCGGTCTGCCCTGCAGCAGCAGCTTCCTGGCTGCACTCAACGGGTGGCGTAGTCATCAACTATTTACTACTAATAGACTGCCGTCTAGTTTGACTCCCTGGGCACGGACCGGGTCACCGCCACGAGATTACAACCCTCCACGGATCCGGCTCCGGGTAAGCTCCCGCGTGCGCACCGCAGCGCGACACAGGCCCAGGGGCGCGTCACATGGATTTAAGAATTGCACAGTTCCTGATGTAACCAATGGTCCACTAGAAGATACTTCTTGAAGATATTCTCTGTCCTGAGTAATGTTGAAATCTTGTAGATCTTCTTTCCCAGTCACAAAATGTCCTAACCTGCAGGTCAGTAGCCAAGGACATGAGATACATCCTTGTAACTAGAGGATCATGGCTTTAAAGAGATATTCTTAAAATATCAAGCTCTCATTGAGGCCTCATTCAGACATCCGTATCCACATGTACGTGTTAATGCTAATGCTATTCACATGCCTGTGGATTTTCATGGACTATGTGTCTGTGCAAAACTCACGGAGACATGTCTGTTTTTTCTTCCAATATCACAGATGAAAAAGACCTATACAAGTCTATGGGTCCATGAAGAACATAGACAGCCCACGGATGGCATCATGGTGCTGTCCGAGATTAAAGGGGTTGTCCAGTACTTTATATTACCCCCCCCCCAATGTGTCTCCCCGAGACCCCTAAGGATTTTTGTAATTACCTACCGTTGCAGATAATGCCTGTGAGTGGCGCTATCACTGGCCGCTCACAGGCATCACGTGACCCCCGCCGATGTCGCTGGCAGCAGCCGGGGGTCTCTGTCTTCCACGTTCCAGGTGGATGCCAGACTGTGGGCGGGGCACGCTCTGCCTCTCCCCATTCATTGGGAAAGCGCGGTAGATGCTGGGAGTGACGCGTGGGGAGGAGGTGTAACCCTGCCCACAACCCAGCAGCCACCGTAGGGACCCCAGCGCTGAGTCACACCTCACTTGTCGTGACATCAGCGTGGGGTCACGTGATGCCTGTGAGCGGCCACCGATAGCGAAGCTCACAGGCATTATCAGCAAAGTCTTAGGGGCCCCGGGGGGATACATTGGGGGGGGAGTAATATAAAGTACTGGACAACTTCTTTAACATTACAAAGCATAGGAGAAACTTTATAACATATTTATCCATACGAGAAGAACACTGATAACACAATGATGGTAAAAATGGACACACTGATACCATTTTTTCACATACCTGTTTAAACCTGTACATGTGAATGAGGCCTTCTGCTGATCACTGAAGAGCCCCATTCTCAGCATCGCTAAAAGTCCCATCGGTCAGACCTCCTGCATTCAGAAAGTTATCTCCTAACCCTTTACAGCAGTGGTTCTCAACTCCAGTCCTCAGGACCCACCATTAGGCCATGTTTTCAGGATTTCCTTAGTATTGCACAGCTGATAATTGCATCACCTGCACAGGCAATAATTCCATCAGCTGTGCAATACTAAGGAAATCCTGAAAACATGATCTGTTGGTGGGTCCTGAGGACTGGAGTTGGGGAACACTGCTGTAAAGGGACTGTCAGTACAGAAGGACTGTTCAAATCAAGTACAGGCGCTCGGTGCACCGTGGTGGGGCCAAGCAGTTCAGTGCATCTTTCCATCTACTTTTTGGAAACGGATTTTCCAATTTTGACTATGAAGCTACACAGCTACTATGCAAAGAAACACTGAAAGCTATAGAACTTGTGGCTCATTCATATAAGAGAATCAGGCACAGTTTCACCAGTTTGGTCAGTGTCAGTTTTTATCATTAGAGTTTGGCCTGAGCTTCAGTTTCTTCATCTTTTTCCATCAAACAGACCTGGAAAACTGGACAGCGCTCAGATGGCAATTAATTGTTGGCCGATTTTTTTTTTTTCACTGACCCATGGATGTGCATTGTTAATTTTGACCTGACACTCAGATAACTATCGTACTATCGTACATTTTGCCACGATTTTCCGTCTCTCAAACAATCACAGATATGTGAATGGCCCCATTCACTCTTCTAGGTACAAGTCGTATCTGGAAATAACACAAATAGGACTCGTACACAAAAAATGTCCGTCTGAATGAGCCCTTAGTGTTAGTGCAGGTTGCAGTGGTGACGGGTATACTTGCAGCTCTCATAATCTCAATATATCAGTGATGCAATCATCATCTTCCAGAATTCAGGAGAGGACCTACTCCCTCTGGTCTTACCTGTGGAAGCAGCGGTTGGATTACATGAACCCTCTGTACAGAGCAGATCACAGTCAGACCCAAGGAACTCTGAGACCACACACCACTCCATGCCACTTCAGGTAAGAGGTTATTCTGATTCCTCCTCTGCACTGAATAAAGCAGCAGAACTCTAACACACCATATACTTATCATTCATATATAGAAACATCAACCCTAACTTTACAGGTGAAAGAAGCGGGGTGACGTATCATGAGCCCAATGTGTCCTTCAGTGGTGAAATCCAAGGCCCAACACTCTTCCCACTTGTAACCATGGTCTACATTTAGGGGTTGCGTCAGAGCTCACTCGTCAGTTCTATCTTCTGCCTGGCACAAATCAATTCACTTTAGACAGATTTACTGACATCTATGACAGCTTATGACACGGTGATTCATTTTGCACATATTTAGACTGCGATAAAGTATTGATCTTTGGGGGTCAGACCGCTGGGACCCCCAACAATCCCCAGGAGGTTCTGTAGAGCAAGCTTTGAACAGAGCAGAGGGGGAGCATGTACATCTCTACTCCATTCATTCTCTGTGGAACTGACCCCTAGCGATCAATTCCTAAATCCCGTTGATAGGGGATTACTTATATACTTGGTACAACCCCTTTAATAGGGCATGCGGATGTCCCTGATCGGGAACTTTCTATATAAACGCATAATATAAAGTCGAGTTTGGGTCAGGAGACCTGAAGCCAGTCTTTGCATTGAAGCATACTCAGACCGCAAAACACACGTGTGAATCCAGGCAAAAGCTGTTTTTTTTTTGTTTGCCTGTACAAAACAGACCAATTTTGCAAGTGTGTTAGATCCAATTTTCGGGCATATTTAGTCCACATGTCCGTTTTTATCAATGGTTTTGCCATATGCAAAAACAACGTGACAGAGGTTTCCCAAGCTTCTTCAAGTACCCAGTCAGTGAAAATGAAGAATAGCAGTAGGATGCAACTTGGATGTCCGCAAATAAGGTCAATGTAGGGGATGTCTCTGTTTATATACAGACCATCAGTCAGCAAAATAACAGAACGGACATGTGAATAGTGTAAGGATAGGATGTGTCAGTGTGCTGTCCGAGTAATGAGGCCCAACTTGCCACCACATATTTTCACTAATCTGAAGTCACCAGCCATAGATCAGCCACTGAGGGACTCATTAGGACTCGCTCACATTGCCACGTAACACGGCCGAGTGCTAGTGCTATGTGATGTTTTATCGGATAGCGCTCGGACCAATAATATACTATGTTATCCGAGTGCAGTCTGATGTACGTGCACAGAGACAATGGAGAAGATGGAAAAATTAAGTCCTCCATCTTCTCCACACCTGTGCTGCAATTCTTCCATGCGAGAAAATTGGATCACACTCAGAGTTAAAGCAGAGTGTCATTAGTATAATCGGCCCAATTCTCTGGCATGGGAGAATATACAGCATTGTGAGCTAGCCCTTCATGTGTGTACCATGAGCTAGCACGTCTTAAGAACATATATCATGAGAATTGCTCGATGATAATCTTCTGTACTTGTGCATATACTAACTCTTCAAACTTATTTTTCACCATGGAAGGTTTTGGAGGGGCCTCTATAACCGATTTGAGAAAGGAATGCACCCTCGCCAGTCAGTCACTGATTTTCTACAGGCAGTAAAAGAAGAGACGCAGCAGCTGGAGGAGGAAATGGAGTTCATGGAGAAGGTGTGGTAGAAATACTGAAAATCCAGCTTCCTGGCCTATATGTTTTTGATGTTTATACCTCCGCTTAGGTTTCAGTGTAAACCAATTCAGCTTTTAATGGTGACTGAGAAACAATTTTAAATGATTATATATAAAAACCCTGCACAAGATAAAAAAGAGGCAATCATTTTTAGCCGATGCCCTACGTCTTTGGTGTTCTCCAACACAATAACTGGAAGAGAGCACCATTAAAGGGAATCTGTTACCAGGTTTTTGCTACCCATCTGAGTGCAGCGCAATATAGGGGCAGAGGCCCTGATTCCAACAATCTGTCACTTACTGGGCTACCTGCTGTCATTTTGATAAAATTACTGTGTTATCTGCAGCAGACCCCGCCCACATCACTGATTGGCAGTTCTCTGACTGCTGAGCTCTGTATAACCCTGCCCACACCACTGATTGGCCACTTTGTGTATACTAGATTTGCAGAAAGCTGCCAATCAGTGATGGGGGTGGGGTTGTACAGAGCTTATGAATATGTAGGACTACCTGGCAGCAGGTTTACTAGTCCCCAATGATAATCTGCTTGCTGATAAAATAGTGATTTTATAAAAACTACAGCAATCAGACCATTAAGTGACACATCACTGTAACCAGGGTCTCTACCTTGTGTCTTTTCAATGTCAGTAATGCCTGAGCACTGTGGCGTTATGGCTTTCTTATGGCACCAGAGAAGTTTGTTCATTGGTATAAAGTTTTCAAGTAAAGGTTCATTTAGGCAGGCCAATAATTGGGTTAGGGAGCGTTCCCTCATTCCCAACTGTTGGCTGCCTAAACAGGCCATCAAACATCCAATGGAGGGGCAAAGCATTCATTGGTGTGATAATTTTTGAGCACGTTTAAAAATTATCATTAGCAGCACATTGTCCTGTGTAAACGAGAAATGTGCTGACGATAACATAAGTGCGGCCGGCCTTACTAAACAGACCATTAAACCACTGCTGATCGACTTGCATGTAGAGGTTACATTAACATGCCCTAACCCAATGTAACTTTTGCTCTTGTCTAACAATTTTTCCTTTAGAGATTAACAAAACTGGAAACTCGAGAGTCAAATGAAACCTACAAGAATCTCAATGACCAGCCAAAAATCCACAACTTCCAGATATGCATCACCAAACACTCTCCGGCTAATACGCCCCAAGATTACAGCACCAACCTGAAGCTGTTTCCCTCTCGTAGTTCATCCCAAGGTGAGGAGGACTCGGCCCTGATCCTAACCCAGGACCATTTGAAGAGCTCGGACCCCGACCTGTCGGCTAACAGTGACCAGGAATCTGGGGTGGAGGACTTGAGCTGCCGGTCTCCGAGTGGTGGAGACTCGTTACCCAGCGAGGACAGTGGGAAGGATCCCGATTCAGATGAAGCAGTGTTCCTGACTGCTTAGAGGTCTTATTAACCACTTGCTATTATATTAGTGCTTCTATTTATTTATAGGGAGTGATGTAAGCTGGGAGGGATATACTGGGGGAAAAAAAAACATATCGACTTTGTTCACATGTATCAGTGGTAGTTTGTGCAGCGGAGACCAGATACTAATGTCCTATATAGTCGGTCTGATCCAGGCAATTGAACGACTGACAATTGGAAAAGTGCATACACAGGTTGACGAAACAATGACGGGGACACAATGATCGCTAATAATCTGGTATCCTGTTATCAGCAGCACGTCTCCTGTTTACACTGAGTAATGTGCTGCCGTTAAGAATTTTAATGAATGCATAAAATGTATCGCACCCAATGAAACGGTGCTTTCCTAGTTTGTCTGCCGATTGTGGTCCTGGTTAGATGGGCCAATAATCGTATGTTGAAATGATTCCTATGAGCGCTCGTTCATCGTTTATTGGCTCTACGCCTTAAGTGCGTGTCTGCAGCCTCCGGGAATATTCAGAAACAGTTATCTTTTTTTAAGAGCCAACCTTATAATGCATTTTGTTTCCTTTCATGATTTCAAACCACATGTCCGTGGAGCATGAATCCTGTCCCAATATATTTGTATATTTAAGGTTTGTCATTGACAAAGGTGCCCTGTACTGGAAATATGGACACTTACATCGTTTTCGGGTTTAGGTCCACTGTATGAAAGATCTGAATGTGCTTTGCTTCTGTGTAAGTTGCTGGTAGACTAATGGTGGTCATCCAGGATCTGACATTGGGTATTAATTCCCTACCTCCTAGTTATGTTAGGCATGACTATCACATGTAAGGTTCTTGCCACCTGGCCGAGAAAAGTTCGAAAAAAAGGACGCAAGCATAAACTGTTTGGCCTGTGACCACAGCAATTTACAGTAAAACAATGTGATTTTCGTCACATGATTAAAACCATGACCCAATGTCTATGGCTGAATAATCCCTTAAAGACTAATGTTTTGTGCTATGGTATACCATCGGTCCGATCTTCTGTAACTTTATACTGTTTCCACATAGACTGCCAATGAAACAAAACTTCAGAATCTCATTTGGAGACTTTAAAGGGGCTGTCCAAGACTTTATTGAAGGCCTATACTTGATCATCAATGTCTGATTGATAGTGCGTGCTGTAGCTGTTCCTGTGTCAACGGTGGCCAGAAATGCTCAGGTGCCGAGCTCTGTTGACGGAGTACTACATATCGGCCACCCATTCAAATCATTAGGGGGCAGATGTGTAGTACGCAGCCGCAGCCACTATTCCCTCCACAGAGCTCCGCAGTGCAGCTCCGCTAATGAGCACCCCAATTGATCAAACATTGATGCCTTATCTTAAAGAGGTGGTCACTACATTGTATAATGCCCCCATCAAATTACACCTTTTAAATACCTGCAGCCGGGGTCACGTGATGCAGACTGAGAAGTCAGCAATAGCGCCACCCACAGGTACATATGGAAGCAGGAGGTATTTACAAAAACATTTATTTAGTTAACATGTGTAAATCGATGGGGTCATTATACAATGTAGTGGACCACCTCTTTAAAGAAAGGCCATCAATGTTAAAGTCCGGGACAACCCTTTTAATTATTAATCGGTATCGGTACAGATCTATTAGACTTTTCAGAACTTCAAAATAGGTCCATCCTTCAAACAGATGCCAAAAAGTACAGTATGTTGCAAACTTTAATGGAAGCATTCCTGTATGAATACAATATTGGAGGAAATAAAGAAAAAAAAACAAAAAGCTTTGGCACTTTTATGTAGGTCTCCAGAATATAGTGGGGAGAGACTTTCTTATTGACTTATATAAGCGAGGTAGAGCAGTAACCCCAAAGAAATTGAAAAATCAGCTGTGGTCCCTATAGGATGGCCCTACACATTGCATTTCCCATCACTTTTTTGAGAATACATTGGGGTGGAAAAATAAGATACAAATAAAGCAGATAATAAGAATTTATAGTCCAGAATTTACTGGTCACTTTTGTATTTCTGTAGGAATTCCAGCTCTGTACGTTGCAGATATCCGGCCCATCAGCGGATTAGCGGGGTCCCGCGTACTTGAATCCTTGCATGTTATCTGGGGGCTAAGAGCCATAGGGTTCTCTCTAAGTGCTTCCGACACTGGTTTTCAGAAAACGTACTGATCCTTTTATATTCGTGCTGCAAGGTAGTTACATGTGGGGTCTCAGCGTCACATTACTGGGCTAGTACTAATATGGTAAGAGTCAATGTTGTGTAGTATCCCCCCGCCATCCTTTACGTGTCTGCCTGCTGCATAGCGGACGGCTGCCATCTTGAATGCTCATTGAAGCTGCTATTAGTTTTTTTTGTAAATTGCATGGATAATCTTACCAGAATAATCGTTCTCACTTCTTGACTTGTCTGCTCATTGTGACCAATATCATATTGGTTTTATAGACGAGTTTACAAGCGCTTGTAGTGCTACAATACAAGAACAAAGCTACTAGATGTAATAGGAAGATCATCATAAAATGACCGTCCCTCCCAACTGCAGATTCCAAAATCTTCTGAAGATGCAGCTTATAAGTGAGGTCCGTGATAGTCAGAAGCAGCGTCTTCTTCCCATGATCTGTGCCTGGGGTGGTAGCCCAGCGATGTAGGGGCTGAGCCGCAGTAACAGACATGGGGCCGTGTCTGCGGGGGAAGGTGGGGAATAGAGTTTTCATTTTCTAATCCAGGACAACCCTTTTAAAAGTAGAACTCCCAAAAACAATGAAAGGGAAAGCCTCTTAAAGGGACACTAATCCTCGAAATGAATGAGGGCAAAAAATAGAGCAGCTCTTACTTTTGTCCAGTCTCAACATGATCCTAAAAGAGATGGGGCCAGAGTCATCAAGAGCGGCGCTGTTCACATTGGTCTTGATGAGGAGGTGTGCTGGAGTCAGACAGATGCTCACGGTTCATGAAAAGGTGCATGCTTCTTCCTGAATTGAGAACGCACCGTGGGGCAATAAACAAATATGCAACATGGGAATGAGATTTTGTGGCTATTTATGGTACAAAGATTTAAAAAAAAAATTCTGCACAAGCGCTGTGTGTGAGCAAACCCCAACGGTGGTGCCGCAGGTCTTTTGGGAGTTCTCCTTGATTGCAAAGGGTTTTGTGTGTTTTTTTTATATATATTATTTATGGTTTATTTATTGATGCCATCATTGCTTATTTTTGTGACGAGTATAATAAAATCATGATCTATTTTTTTATTTTGTGTTGCATATTTTGGCTGTAATTTATATGCAGAAATTGATTTTTGTTTTAAGATATTTTAAAATATGTTGTCAAGCAATATTACCCTAATTGTGACTATATCAGTACAAAGTACGTATGTAAAGTAGTTTATTCCGTAATGTGCAATTAGAATATTTTTGTAAACTCCCTTGTGTTGTGTGTGTGCTGGTGTGTATAGATTAGATTGGGCCGCTGTCCTTTACGGACTTAGCATTAGAGTCATTTATGCTGCACTTATAGAAGATGCTAAAGAATTACACTACAGTTTTTTTAATACAATTTTCTTTTCTTTTTTAAAGCAATACTTTACTCACCCTCTCTGGGTCTAATGCAGAGTGTCAGCTATTTGTCACATTGACAGCGCTGCAGCCAGTCAGTGAGTTCAGTGACTCTGAGCAAGTAGTGCCGTTAACTCGGGCAAAGCTGCTGATCTCAGTTATTGGTTGCAGCGCTGTCGACGTGAGGCCAAAGGACAGTAACAGACACTGGGAGCAGTGGCAGAGACCCTGTGCTGGACCCAAGGAAGGTGACTAGTGCACAGTTACAAAAAAAAAACAGCTGCACCAACGGGTTAAAGGAAAATCCCTTTAACCCTCAACTGGTGAGGTGGGGGTCGCCACACCCCAGGGAATTTTTGTTCGGCTGCCATTCATTGAAAAATGCTGGTATGAGGATACGTGTCTCACTAGCTTCCATCCATTTGTGGGTGTCAAAAATTTGTTACACTCATATGCAATCAATCGCCAATAAGAAAACGATTAAAACAAACGTGATCTTCGCATTTTCTGTAAAAATAAGAGATTTCTAAACACTGGGGTATAGGAAACCCCACCTCACCAGTTGCGTGACATAAACCCCACCTCACCAGTCGAGGGTTAATGAACCAGATAATCTGGCACAGATCAGCAATGGAATGGGGAATTTTACAAGATCAGAAGCAAGAAACTGAGCAGAAAATTAGGAAATTACCCTGATAACATTTTGAATTAGCAGCTTGTTTTTGGGCTCTATATACCAATCCAAGGGAGGTTTGTATACTTTATGACGGACATGTAATAATTCAGAATATTTGATGATTTGGAATTTATTAGATCCCCCAGGTGAATTACCCCAATACTATAAAATGGACATAAATGACACATAAATCTGTGCGGTTACAAAGTAACATTGACGCTCCTCCCCAACTCCCCGTACAGAATGACATGCCCTCGGGTCAGGAGTGTCTACAGCTTCATAGAAATATATAAAGCAGTCACGTTAGGGTCGGGAAAGTCCGTGCATGGACTGATTACCACGGACGTCTGAATGAGTCTTAATTGACTAATAAAGTCACTATTGATCACAGGGGTTAAAACGGTCAGGATTGGAGTTCATCTCCAATGTTGACCTTTGTGTAATATATACAACTCACACCTCCTGCACATGGAACAGGCATAGATTCTGGGTATGAACAATGGGCGCCCTACACTATCCACCCTAAACATGGGGAAGATGGCAGTAAAGAGTAAAAGACAGTTGTCTGGGACTTGACTCTTTTCATAAGATAGGTCATCAGCGTGTGATTAAAACAGAAATGTAGAAATTTTTTGCAAATTTATTTAGAAAACAAAAACTGAAATATCACATGGTCATAAGTATTCAGACCCTTTGCTCAGACACTCATATTTAAGTCACATGCTGTCCATTTCCTTGTGATCCTCCTTGAGATGGTTCTACTCCTTCATTGGAGTCCAGCTGTGTTTAATTAAACTGATAGGACTTGATTTGGAAAGGCACACACCTGTCTATATAAGACCTCAAAGCTCACAGTGCATGTCAGACCAAATGAGAATCATGAGCTCAAAGGAACTGCCCAAGGAGCTCAGAGACAGAATTGTGGCAAGGCACAGATCTGGCCAAGGTTACAAAAGAATTTATGCATTACTCAAGGGTCCTAAGAGCACAGTGGCCTCCATAATCCTTAAATGGAAGAAGTTTGGGACCACTAGAAGTCTTCCTAGACCTGGCTGTCCAGCCAAACTGAGCAATTGT
>NW_027363139.1:607500-740000 GCF_046119375.1 Phyllobates terribilis
CGGTGCAAAGCGTGTCTACATGCGGTTAAAACAGATAGTTTTATGTCCTTAACCCCTTCCCGACCCATGTCACACCGTTTGTGACATGGAAAACAGTTCGTTCCCGACCCGTGTCACACCGTCTGTGACATGGAGGGAAAGAGCCCCTGCAGCGCCTGCGAGCGGGGTCGCTCAGGTGTCACAGTTGCTACTGCAACTGGACATCCTGAAGTCGACCCCCCGGGGGGTGGATTAACCCCCCCGTGCCTGGTACCCCTCCGATTGGCTGTTTCATTTTCACTTTTAGTGAAACTGCCAATCGGTATGAATTAAATATTTCACCAATGAAAATTGGTGTAATATTTAAATCTGGGCATGGTCTGATGCTTACAGCATCAGCCATTGGCTGGGGGGAGTGTCACCTCTGCCCCCCCCCTCCCCCCAGATCTGATTGGGGGGCTAGCGTCACATGGATACTAGCCCCAATCAGATATGGAGGGATGGCTGAAACCTCCCAGCACCTTCCCAACCCTGGATCGTCTGCTGCGGACCCCCTGCTGCAGACCCCCTGCTGCGGACCCCCTGCTGCGGACCCCCTGCTGCGGACCCCCTGCTGTGGACCCTGTGGATCGCGTCTGCCGCCGCTGATCAGCAGGTAGTATTGCCCCCGACCCCCCCGACCCCCTCCACCCCCCCCCGACCCCCTCCACCCCCCCCGCGACCCCCCCGCCCCCCTCTCCAGCCCCCCTCCACTTTCATACCTGCACCCCGACCTCCGCTCCCTCTGCCACGTCTTCATCCATCCCCTGCTGCTCTCCTTCTGACAGCCGGTGGACTGTGATCACAGCAGCAGCAGGCTCAGTGTAAATGCCCTGCTCCTGTGATCAAACCCACCATCCCCCAGTCCCAGTGATATCACCCCCCACCTCCCAATAATCACCCCCCTCCCCCAGTGTTCACCCCCCCCTGTTCCCAGTGTTTACCCCCCCATCCCAGTGATCATCCCCCCCCCGCAAACCCAGTGATCACCCCCCTGCTCCTGCCGGCTCCTGCTCCCCTTTCTGCCCCAGTAATCACCCCCCGATGCTGCCGACCTCCTACCCCCCCTTGCTGCTGCCAGCTCCTGCCCCAGTGATCACCCCCCTTGCTGCTGCTGCTGGCTCCTCCATCTCCTCAGCCCCCTCCTACGCCTGACCGCCCCGTGCTCCTGACCGCCCCGTACTCCTGACCACCCCGTACTCCTGACCACCCCCTACGCCTGACCGCCCCCTACGCCTGACCGGCCCCTACTCCTGACCGCCCCCTACTCCTGACCGCCCCCTACTCCTGACCGCCCCCTACGCCTGACCGCCCCCTATGCCTGACCGGCCCCTACGCCTGACCGGCCCCTACGCCTGACCGCCCCCACACGTGACTGCAGAAGGTTACACCAAGCACACACACGTACACTCACACTATAATAAAGTTTTGATTTTTTTTTTTTTTTTACACACGTACAAAGCACACAAAATGTCCCGCCCGTCCAGCTCATCCCAGTCTAGGGCGTACTCAGCTGAGGAGGCTATGTCAGGTTGGTGTGTGTGTTGTAGTGTATATGAGATTGTGTGTGTGTGTGTGGTGTATGCACTACAATATACCACACCGCACACCAACCTGACATGCACTACACAATGGTGTCCGCTAACAAATTGGAACCATGTTGCGTTTGGAGAGTCCCTGTGTGCCCAAACATTGGAGCTCCCCAACAAGTGACCCCATTTTGGAAACTAGACCCCCCAAGGCACCTATATAGATGCATAGTGAGCACTTGGAACCCCCAGGTGCTTCACAAATTGATTGATAAAAATGAAAAAGTGGAAAAAAAAACACTTTTTTATTTTTACGGATTAATTTGTGAAGGACCTGGGGGTTCCAAGTGCTCACTATGCATCTAGGTAGGTGCCTTGGGGGGTCTAGTTTCCAAAATGGGGTCACTTGTAGGTGAGCTCCAATGTTTGGGCACACAGCGGCTCTCCAAACGCGACATGGTGTCCGCAAACAAATTGAATGGAAAATCGGCTCAAATTGTTAGCGGACACCATGTTGCGTTTGGAGAGCCCCTAATGTGCCTAAAAAGTGGAGCTCCCCCACAAGTGACCCAATTTTGGAAACTAGACCCCCCAAGGCACCTATCTAGATGCATAGTGAGCACTTGGAACCCCCAGGTGCTTCACAAAATGATCTGTGAAAACAAAAAAGTACTTTTTTTTTCACAAAAATTTTCTTTTAGCCTAAATTTTTTAATTTTCACATGGGTAACAGGATAAAATGCATCCTAAAATGTGTTGGTCAATTTCTCCTGAGTACACTGATACCTCATATGTGGTCATAAACCACTGTTTGGGCGCATGGCAGGGCTCAGAAGAGAAGGAGCGCAATTTGACTTTTGGAGCTAATTTTCCATTCAAAAAGTAAAATGGCGCTCCTTCCCTTCTGAGCCCTGCCGTGTGCCCAAACAGTGGTTTATGACCACATATGAGGTATCAGTGTACTCAGGAGAAATTGACCAACAAATTTTAGGACGCATTTTATCCTGTTACCCATGTGAAAATTAAAAAATTTAGGCTAAAAGAAAATTTTTGTTAGAAAAATAAAAATGTTCATTTTTTTCTTCCATGTGGCTTTAGTTCCTGTGATGCACCTGAAGGGTTAATAATCTTCTTGAATGTAGTTTTGAGTAGCTTGAGGGGTGCAGTTTTTGGAATGGTGTCACTTTTGGGTGTTTTCTGTCATGTACACCCCTCAAAAGGACTTCAAATGTGATGTGGTCACTAAAAAAATGGTTTTGTAAATTTTGCTGGAAAAAAGATAAATTGCTGATGAACTTTGAACCCTTCAAACTTCCTACCAAATTTTTTTTTGTTTTCCAAAATTGTGCTGATGTAAAGTAGACATGTGGGAAATGTTATTTATTAACTATTTTGTGTCACATCACTCTCTGGTTTAGTAGAATAAAAATTAAAAATTTGAAAATTGCAAAATTTTCAAATTTTTTCCCATATTTTTGATTTTATCACAAATAAACGCAAATATTATCGACCTAAATTTAATATTAACATGAAGCCCAATATGTCACGAAAAAACAGTCTCAGAATCGCTAGGATCCGTTGAAGTGTTCCAGAGTTTTTACTTCGTAAAGGGACACTGGTCAGAATTGACAAAAATGCCAAGGTCTTTAGGGTCAAAATAGGCTGGGTCCTGAAGGGGTTAAGTAATGATAGAGAATATAAAATTCATGATTTCCTCAATTGTAATTCATCAGAGGAGTCCCTGTGGATTTTCACATTGGATACCACAGGGGTTAAATTCAAGACAGGATCTGATACTGCAGTATTAAGAAATATAATTCTGCATTTATTTCCATGCATGTACACTGGGTACGGAAAGTATTCAGACCACTTTACATTTTTCACTCTTTGTTTCATTGCAGCCATTTGGTAAATTCTAAAAAGTTCATTTTTTTCTCATTAAAGTCCACTCTGCACCCCATCTTGTCTGAAAGAAAACAGAAATGAAGAAATTTTTGCAAAATTTAATAAAAAAGAAAAACTGAAATATCACACGGGCATAAGTATTCAGACCCTTTGCTCAGTATTGAGTAGAAGCACCCTTTTGGGCTAGTACAGCCATGAGTCTTCTTGGAAATGATGCAACAAGTTTTTCACACCAGCATTTTGGGATCCTCTGCCATTCTTCCTTGCAGATCCTCTCCAGTTCCGTCAGGATGAATGGGAAACGTTGGTGGACAGCCATTTTCAGGTCTCTCCAAAGATGCTCAATTGGGTTTAGGTCAGGGCTCTGGCTGGGCCAGTCAAGAATGGTCACATAGTTGTTCTGAAGCCACTCCTTTGTTATTTTAGCTGTGTGCTTAGGGTCATTGTCTTGTTGGAAGGTGAACCTTTGGCCAAGTCTGAGGTGCAGAGCACTCTGGAAGAGGTTTTCATCCAGGATATCTCTGTACTTGGCCGCATTCATGTTTCCTTCAATTGCAACCAGTCGTCCTGTCCCTGCAGCTGAAAAACACACCCATAGCATGATACTGCTGTTATGATCTGCTACAAGAACTAAGGAAAGAGAGGAAATCTGTCCATACAATAGGACTAAGCTGATTCCTTACGATGCAGCGGGCAACCTGTTCCTTGCAAACAGACCCGCCTATGTCCGCGGCTAATCTGAACACAGACCTATAGATTAAAGGGAGGGGTCCCTAAAAGAACTAAGGACTGGGACAAAACTGGACACCTCCTGGCAGAAGTAGTAGCAGAAGAAGACAAACAGACAAAAGTACTTAGTGGTCCAAGGACCAAACAAACTAGAGAGATACAGTAGGTACAAAGCACCTGGCTACATTAAGAGTCAAAGTAACACTGAAGTCCAGCAAAGCCTGAAGGGCGGAGCTGGAATAAATAGGCAGAAGGTCACATGACCACAAAATAGAAAAAACTAACAGGAGGGTTCTAACAACTGCCACCACCATGTTTCACTGTTGGGATTGTATTAGGCAGGTGATGAGCAGTGCCTGGTTTTCTCCACACATACCACTTAGAATTATCACCAAAAAGTTCTATCTTCGTCTCATCAGACCAGAGAATCTTATTTCTCATAGTCTGGGAGTCCTTCATGTGTTTTTGAGCAAACTCTATGCGGGCTTTCATATGAGGAGAGGCTTCCATCTGGCCACTCTGCCATAAAGGCCCAACTGGGGAAGGGCTGCAGTGATAGTTGACTATGTGGAACTTTCTCCCATCTCCCTACTGCATCTCTGGAGCTCAGCCACAGTGATCTTGGGGTTCTTCTTTACCTCTCTCACCAAGGCTCTTCTCCCACGATTGCTCAGTTTGGCTGGACGGCCAGGTCTAGGAAGACTTCTGGTGGTCCCAAACTTCTTCCATTTAAGGATTATGGAGGCCACTGTGCTCTTATGAACCTTGGGTAATGCAGAAATTCTTTTATAACCTTGGCTAGATCTGTGCCTTGCCACAATTCGGTCTCTGAGCTCCTTGGGCAGTTCGTTTGAGCTCATGATTCTCATTTGGTCTGACATGTAGTGTGAGCTGTGGGGTCTTATATAGACAGGTGTGTGCCTTTCCAAATCAAGTCCTATCAGTTTAATTAAACACATTTGGACTCCATTGAAGGAGTAGAACCATCTCAAGGAGGATCACAAGGAAATGGACAGCATGTGACTTAAATATGAGTGTCTGAGCAAAGGATCTGAATACTTATGACCATGTGATATTTCAGTTTTTCTTTTTTAATAAATTTGCAAAAAAATTCTATATTGCTGTTTTTTTCAGTCAAGATGGGGTGCAGAGTGGACTTTAATGAGAAAAAAATGAACTTTTTAGAATTTATCAAATGGCTGCAATGAAACAAAGAGTGAAAAATTTAAATGAGTCTGAATACTTTCCGTACTCACTGTATGTATCTATATAAACTGCTCCAAAAATAAAGGGAACACTTAAAACAACAGAATATAACTCCAAGTAAATCAAACTTCTGTGAAATCAAACTGTCCACTTAGGAAGCAACACTGATTGACAATCAATTTCACATGCTGATGTGCAAATGGAATAGAGGATAGATGGAAATTATTGGCAATTATCAAGACAACCTCAATAAAGGAGTGGTTCTGCAGGTGGGGACCACAGACCACATCTCAGTACCAATGCTTTCTGGCTGATGTTTTGGTCACTTTTGAATGTTGGTTGTGCTTTCACACTCGTGGTAGCATGAGACAGACTCTACAACCCACAGAAGTTGCTCAGATAGTGCAGCTCATCCAGGATGGCACATCAATGCGAGCTGTGGCAAGAAGGTTGGCTGTGTCCAGAGGCTGGAGGCGCTACCAGGAGACAGGCCAGTACACCAGGAGATGTGGAGGGGGCCGTAGGAGGGCAACAACCCAGCAGCAGGACCGCTACCTCCGCCTTTGTGAAAGGAGGAACAGGAGGAGCACTGCCAGAGCCCTGCAAAATGACCTCCAGCTGGCCACAAATGTGCATGTGTCTGCACAAACGGTTAGATACCGACTCCATGAGGGTGGTATGAGGGCCCGACGTCCACAGATAGGGGTTGTGCTCACAGCCCAACACCATGCAGGACGCTTGGCATTTGCCACAGAACACCAGGATTGGCAAAGTTGCCACTCGCGCCCTGTGCTCTTCGTAGATGAAAGCAGGTTCACACTGAGCACATGTGACAGACGTGACAGAGTCTGGAGACGCCGTGGAGAGTGACATCCTTCAGCATGACCGGTTTGGCAGTGGGTGAGTAATGGTGTGGGGTGGCATTTCTTTGGAGAGCCGCACAGCCCTCCATGTGCTCGCCAGAGGTAGCCTGGCTTCCATTAGGTACCGAGATGAGATCCTCAGACCCCTTGTGAGACCATATGCTGGTGCGGTTGGCCCTGGGTTCCTCATAATGCTGGACAATGGCAGACCTCATGTGGCTGGAGTGTGTCAGCAGTTCCTGCAAGATGGAGGCATTGAAGCTATGGACTGGCCCGCCCGTTCCCCAGACCTGAATCCGATTGAGCACATCTGGGACATCATGTCTCGCTCCATCCGCCAACGTCACGTTGCACCACAGACTGTCCAGGAGTTGGCGGATGCTTTAGTTCAGGTCTGGGAGGAGATCCCACAGGAGACCATCCGCAACCTCATCAGGAGCATGCCCAGGCGTTGTAGGGAGGTCATACAGGCACGTGGATATATATATATATATATATATATATATATATATATATATATATATATGCCTTTTTGTCATTCTAGTAGTAGGGCCATAATTAAGACATGATTTGTTGAAACGTGTAGGTCTGTAAGCTATGATAGTAGCACATTTGCTGTATTCTTTGTGGAGCAGTGTTTTATATGGCTAATAAAAGCTAAGTTTTAATATTTTTTCTACTAAACAAACCTTTACGCTGGATCATTTGCACTTTTCCCATGTCTGACTGCACTTACGTTTTGCCCTGGTACCACTTATCTGCATCTCCAGAAGTTTCCCATTTCTCTATTATACTCTTCAAATTACATTTTGAGACTTTCTCCTCCTGCTGTTGCACATATTTTTTTCCCTTCATCTGCACAGGTATCATTAATCTATCAACTATAATGGCCGTACCAGGTCCTGCAGGTCCTGTATCCCGTACACATGACGTGGGCAGTGCACGGCATGCCGCTAGTTTTTATTCTGAGTGCTCTTATATACGGTGGTAGTTTTACACAATGTTGAGCCTGTGATTTGCAGAGTGAAATGTCTGACTGCTAGAACAGAAGTATACGGCAGATTCTACAGCATGGATACATAAAGGACGTCCTGGGGGAATATACCTCCCTCCAACACTCGTCCAGTCCCTGCCTCACACTAGAGACATTTATAATAACTCCAGGACTATGGAGCTGGTCATTTTCTCATAATCTGTGGCCATTATTAGTGATCTCACATTGTACGGTAATATCACCCTGGAGGTTGTGATGTATTTAGTGTAATAGCGCCATCTAGAATATACAGTATATATCAGGCGATACCATGCTTACTATAGTTAGTCGTCTTCTGTGCCCTCTATAGCTATCTATTATACTTTATATTTCTTTATAATAATTTATAATAAATTACTCGATAGTTTTACAGCTTTATGATGTTTATTAATCTGCTGAAATGATAAAAGAAAGTCGAACCTTACAGTGGACACAGGTGGAAGTGACCTCCATGATGGTGTAGGCTGAGGTGGAGCAAGTATTTAGTCAGTGGGGGATCAAGATGACGAGTATTCCCCAGGGTTCCCTGTTATCAGGGAGGGACCCGGTGTATGCAATCAAAAGATCTTATCCTCTGACCGGCTTTGTGCCATCAACAGGTAATGATCCTCTGTCCGGCTGTGTGCCATCAACAGGTAATGACCATCCGGCAGTCCGACATCAACTGGTCATCACCCTCCAGCTGTGTGCAATCAACAGGTAATGACCATCCGGCAGTGCGCCATCAACAGGTAATGACCCTCTGGCTATGGCCATCAATAGGTCATCACCCTCCGGCTGTGTTCCATCAACAGGTAATGACCATCCGGCAGTGTGCCATGAACAGGTAATGACCATCCGGCTGTGTGCCATCAACAGGTAATGACCATCCGGCAGTGCACCATCAACAGGTAATGACCATCCGGCAGTGCACCATCAACAGGTAATGACCCTTTGGCTATGGCCATCAATTGGTCATCACCCTCCGGCTGTGTGCCATCAATAGGTAATGACCATCCGGCAGTGCGCCATGAACAGGTAATGACCATCCGTCTGTGTGCCATCAACAGGTAATTATCCTCTGTCCGGCTGTGTGCCATCAACAGGTAATGACCCTCTGGCTATGGCCATCAATAGGTCATCATCCTCCAGCTGTGTGCCATCAACAGGTAATGACCCTCTGGCTATGGTCATCAATAGGTCATCACCCTCCGGCTGTGTGCCATCAACAGGTAATGACCCTCTGGCTATGGCCATCAATAGATCATCACCCTCCGGCTGTGTGCCATCAAATGTTTTTATCTTCTGTCCAGTTTTGTGCCATCAAGAGGTAATGACCCTCCAGCTGTGGGCCATCAACAGGTCATCACCCTTCGGCATTTAGGCTTCTTGTCTTCTGTAAGATGCGATTCTTGAGTCTCCTGATGCTAAAAAATATTTAAAAAATCACCGATTAAACTAATAATCTATCTTGTACATAAGCATCACAATTTATAATCTATCTAGTGCATAAGTATGACAATTTAGCTCACAGAACATACACTATGGTAAAACATTAGACCCTACAAGCAGAAAGTTGCTAAACTAACATAAATATAACTGACAAATCAGTAGAAAAATCGCTACCAATGGCACAGCTCTCTTCACATCAACCTGTAACCATAGTAGATAAGAAATAGAGGACAATGCTCATAGTCAGTTATCAACAATTCGGCATGGGGCATCCCACCAGAGACATTATAATATCTAGTAGATTATAGATGGCAATAGAATTTACCAACAAGCACATAGTACGCCAAACTCAAGTACATAGTATGCCAAACCTCGACACGTTTTCCTAAAATAGGTTCATCAGAAGCACATACTAGACAGTGATACTTAGCAAAGCGTTCATAGATATATGCGCCATATGATAAGGTGCTAAAGTGCAAGTGTGTGACAAAATATCCATGCGATTTCAGGTGCAATGCTGCATTGTATGTAGTAAGATGGTGCCCATCAGACAGCATGTATAGGACTAACCTGTGATGAAAACACGAGCAATGGGAAAGTTCAAGCAGTTGCCTTCTCAATCTTCCTCGCCTCTAAGACATCTAAGGAAACATCTTCTCCTCTTGATTTTGGGTTGAGGTGTTGTAGGCATTTCAGGCTCTGGCATTCTAGGTTCTGACATACTAGGTTCTGACATGGTAGGTTCTGGTGTTCTAGGTTCTGGTGCTCTTGGCTCTGGAATTCTGGGTTGTTGGCTTCTCTGAAAAATCAGTAACCTCTCTTTAAGCTCCGTTGAACTTCGAGCTCTTCTTCCTATATTGTTGTGAGGGATCATTCTGACCCAGACAATATCACTGAACGCCACTTTATAGTTGCAACTAGGAACCTTTTTCGCATCCTGCGGTGCAGGAGCCATGGATGGAGTAGAACATTTGCCATTGGGCAGGACAGGTGTTCTCCTGGAGTCTTGCTTCTGAATCTGAGGGATGCAAATCGGCTCCTTACAAGCACTTTGTTCCTTCAGAATGGTTTTGTTCTCAGGAGTTTTCTGATTGTTTCACCAGGTTCAGACATTGCCCACTTGCTCAGGACAAGACTTAAGGCCAAATACTCTAGTATTGTCAGTAGTGTCATCACCGCAACAAAAACTGCGTCACGGAAGAGCCAAAGAGGAAGATTGATGGAAGCTTGATAGGTGCTTCTTCTGAGATCCACGGGTAGTGGGTCATCCTATAATAAAGAAAAAAAACATAATAAAGTCCTGTATATTTATACCCAATCCAGTCAAACAGAGAGCCCTTGTTATTATACAGTGATGGATACATTATCAAGCAACTTTCAGAAATATCCCATTGAGAAGATCAGGAAGAAGTTTGGGATTCACCTCCAGGGTCCATGGAATATTATTTACAGTTGGACTTTCATATGACGGACGGTCACGTGTCCAGTATGAGAAGTCCTGCAAGAGGCGATATTCTCATTAGCTGATCCTTGTGACCTCCATATTGATGAGAACATACTCGCCCTCAGTGTACTGTAATGTGGGGGGTAGAGCAACGTAAAGCACAGAAATGATAGGATGATACTCATCATCTCCAGAGGTCTCTCAGCACCAAGGTATGGTCAATGAGATACAAGCTGCAGATGGGCCGAGGCTTCTAATATACCCAGGGGTGACATCACAAAGCCCTCTGTGACATCATTGCACAGTTCTATCCATCATGTCACTGATACTTTGGACCTAACTAAATGTCTAAAAGAGAACCCTTCCACATGATTTCCAATCACGGAGCAGCTTCAGTTTTTCAAGAAAAGTTTAAAAAATATAATCTGTGCTGTGATTGGTCACAATGGCACATGAAGCAGAACGTCTTTAGATCTTTTAAAGGGAAAGTGTCAGCAATTTTTTTACAATTGTAAAATTGTAAAGTATTTATATTTATATATAAATACACATATATATTTAAAAAGGTTTTAATGGTATAAAATCTGAAAAAAATATTTTAACTCTTTTGATGTTTTCATCTTGTAAACACTAGGGGGAGCAGCTGCTGATATTTCCATGAAAACAGAATACAGCTAGCTCGCATTACGACTGCAGTAAAAGTGGGCGGGATCTGCTCACATGGGTGTGATGTCACTCCTCCCCTTCTGGGCGTTTGCAAAAAGGTAAATGAGACTGTAGTTTAGGATCACAGTGCGGAGCGATCACTGGTGACTGCAAAGTGATATATAAGGGACAACACCAAAGTCATTAATCACTACAAGGACAAGGCAGGAATGTGGGAGTCAGAGGGGTCACCCCACACTTATATCCCCTCTGACTGTCACTTCCTAAGCTCCTTTCCCTGCCATAACCTCTTATTCCCGCAGGTAAATTCTTACAGGACCCCCCTCCCCATCCCCTTCCCCTGCCGCAGCTGATTCTAAACGTCCTCCATATGTAATAATAGACAGGTACTCACCGGCAGCCTATGGTAATTCACAGGGTAGAACAGGGTACAGCACAGAAACAATATGGCGATCCTCATTGTCTCCAGGGGGTATCTCAGCACCAAGATATGGCCAATGAGATATGAGCTCCAGGTGGATGGAGCCCCCTTATATACCCCAAGGGTGACATCACAACGCCCTCTGTGACATCATCACCCACAACATTCCGTCACATGACATCACCCAGCACCAGCATCATGTGACCCAGCATAAATAGAAAGTCCTTGTTGGCTATAGCAACTATTCAAAACTAAGTTTAAACTTTTCCAACAGCTAAAGGCGGCTCTGTGATGGCAGTTTCTTCTTGTGGACGGTTGTGATAAATCTGCAGAACATCTACATAACGCGACATGTAGAAAATCCTGTCTTTTCCCCTCTGTTCTTCCTCTGGTGCTACAGAGACGGATAGAAGGAGCTTTTCCAGACCTTACAGTGCACAATATGGGACCTAATCACTGATATCCCAGATCTGCTCAGTACAAGCATACCGCCAACCTATGAGGACTAGAAAGAGGGCGAAACCATGCGGCACGCGTAGTCTGGCCACGCCCCTATCCACACCCCAAGCCACGCCCTTTTTATGCCTTGGCAGGAGGAGATGTCTGTACAAAGCGCAAGTTATCAAAAGGCTGAAGGAACACTTTATCAACATGAATGAAGGTTTTGAAGGGCATCCACTGTCCCGGCACTACCGGAAGTTCCACAACCAATCTTATAAGGACACTAAGTTTTGTGGGATCCGATTAGTCCCCAGAAAATGGAGGGGAGGTGATTACCTGAGATTAATGTCGCGGATGGAATCCAAATGGATCTTCACATTAAATAGCTTGGCTCTGAAGGGCCTTAATCACGAGAGTCAGCTGTATGCCTTCAACTCGCAGCGGTATATACTGTATGTATTTTTTATCCCAGTACCAATTGAACATTTACATTGCACTTTTATGAACCTCCTTATATTTTATCAATATAATATGTCTTTTGGATATATTCCTTTGAATCCACCTATTTTATATATGTATTTGTTTCTATACATTGATACCCCTATTGGAGATACTATATAATGTTTTTATTTTTCTCCTTCATTTTTTCCTTTTTATCTCTGGATGGTACTAAGTGCCGAATTTATACTATCCTGGTAATATACACTGATTAACAGACTGTTTTTTATAGCCATCAGAAATATAAGTATATAATTTTTATTCATTTTTAACTAATTGTGAAAGTTTGAACAAAGTCTTTTTTATTATTATTTTTTTCACACACAGTCTATTCTTATTGGAATTCTATCTTAGTTCTATTGCACCTCCATATGTCCTTTTGCACCGTCTTGTTAGTATTGGATCTTCCTCCATTTCTTTGGTTGTATTATCTTTGTGGGGGGCGTTTGGACTTTATTAGGTTACCAGTTTGACTACCAGCGAGAAGCTGACGAAGAGGAACTGTGAGTCCTCGAAACGCGTAGTTTTTTTTGGCCTATACAGGACATCGAAGGAGAAGGAGAGAGTCAAGGCACAGGGATAAGCCCTCCTGATATCCAGAAGATATATATAACCATATCATATTATTGATACAAAATATAAATGCACAGAGTCAATAAAATCATTTAAAAACACCAAACCCCATCCTTACTTTGCAGGATACCTATTCCAAAGGTGTATCTAGGTTTTCTGGCACCCGGTGCAGCAGGGGCTGGCTGGCACATTTTAGCCTGGGGGGCAAGCACACAGCAGTGGCCCATGAGTAGCGGCCCATCCTTAACATGTTTATTACCAGATGCATCATAAGCCTATATTCACACGACCGTATTGTCTAAGTGCTGCCCGTGAAAAAACCTGACAGCACTTGGACCAGTTCAGATGAGTGTTTGTAGTGGTCAGACATAGTACATATTATTCTTATGTATTACTTAATGTTGAGCGATACCTTCCGATATCGGGAAATATCGGATCGGATTGGATCGGACCGATACCCAAAAAGTATCGGATATCGCCGATTCCGATACCGGAAACCAATGCAAGTCAATGGGACGCTAATATCGGAATGCCATCCCAGCGTGAGAGAATTCTCCTGATTGTTTAAAAGCCGGCAGGCGGTAAAAAGCCGCCGGCTTTTAAACAATCACACAGCCCCATACTGCTTCCCCGCAGCCTCCCACCCCGATCCTGCGCTCCCCCTGCCACCTCACATCCCGATCGTAAGTTAGGACCGGGCGGGGAGCGCAGCACCAAGGAGCAGGGAGCGAAGGACCCAGGCGGGGAAGCCGGCAGGGAAAAGACTTCACCGCCGGCTTTCCCGTTTTGTGCTGCGCTCTCCCGCCGGTTATTTCAAATGAACAGCTGAGGTATCAGGTGATGCTGATCAGCTGTTCATTTGAAGTAGCTGCGGTGCCCTCAGAGGGTTCATGTGAGTTCATGCTTCACTGCATGAACTCACATGAACTTTCCCACGGCCGCACAGGTCAGCCTCACCTCCCAGACCATCAGACCCATCATGATTGGAGTGTGCGCGGGTGTCTGTGCGATGTGTGCGGGTGTGTGCGCGATGTCTGCGGGTGTCTGCGTGCAGGCAGACATAGGCCGATGTGACACTACTACTCACATCGGCCTTTGTCTGTCCCCCGTCCACTCGTGCCAGCAGGATCAGCTCGATGGGAGCAGTAGTTCCCATCAGCCTGATCCTGCTATTTAAACTGCCCCATATGTTATTTTTGCCCCTATACATCTTTTATGTTTTTAGGCCCCCCATATATTTTTTTTGTTTTTGGTCCCCAATAAATTTTAAATACATTTTTCATTGGTGGCCAGTGGTTACCTAAAATAAATTAGTTCATACATTACCTGATCGCCACCTAAAATAAAGTAAAAAATAAAAAACTACACCTATACTCACCTAGACACCGGTTTATGCAATGATGGGGCTGCTTTACGGCCCCGTCATTCTAGCGGCGGCAGTGGTTTAGAGCGGTCACATTTTATGTGGCTGCTCTAAACTGGAGATCTTCGTGGGACACTCGTGGACTACTACGGAGGGGTAAGGATAAGGTTGTGGTTTATTATTTTATATTTTATTACAGGAGATCGATGGCTTCGGGGAATTAGGTGTCTAGGTGAGTATAGGTGTAGTTTTTTATTTTTTACTTTATTTTAGGTGGCGATCGGCGGGGACAGGTAATGTATGAACTAATTTATTTTAGGTAACCACTGGCCACCAATGAAAAATGTATTTAAAATTTATTGGGGACCAAAAACAAAAAAAATATATGGGGGGCCTAAAAACATAAAAGATGTATAGGGGCAAAAATAACATATGGGGCAGCTAAAATAGCTACTGCTCCCATCGAGCTGATCCTGCTGGCACAAGTGGACGGGGGACAGACATAGGCCGATGGGAGTAGTAGTGTCACATTAGCCTATGTCTGCCTGCACGCAGACACCCGCAGACATCGCGCACACACCCGCACACATCGCACAGACACCTGCGCACACACCAATCATGATGGGTCTGATGGTCTGGGAGGTGAGGCTGACCTGTGCGGCCGTGGGAAAGTTCATGTGAGTTCATGCAGTGAAGCATGAACTCACATGAACCCTCTGAGGGCACCGCGGCTACTTCAAATGAACAGCTGATCAGCATCACCTGATACCTCAGCTGTTCATTTGAAATAACCGGCGGGAGAGCGCAGCACAGAACGGGAAAGCCGGCGGTGTAGTCTTTTCACTGCCGGCTTCCCCGCCCGGGTCCTTCGCTCCCTGCTCCTTGGTGCTGCGCTCCCCGCCCGGTCCTAACTTACGATCGGGATGGGAGGTGGCGGGGGGAGCGCAGGATCGGGGTGGGAGGCTGCGGGGAAGCAGTATGGGGCTGTGTGATTGTTTAAAAGCCGGCGGCTTTTTACCGCCCGCCGGCTTTTAAACAATCAGGAGAATTCTCTCACGCTGGGATGGCTTTCCGATATTAGTGTCCCATTGACTTGCATTGGTTTCCGGTATCGGAATCGGCGATATCCGATACTTTTGGGTATCGGTCCTATCCAATCTGATACGATATTTCCCGATATCGGAAGGTATCGCTCAACACTACTCCTGACCCCACACATAAACTTCAGCTCATCCAGCACCATGACAACCAGCACAGCAGAGTCCTGCATCTGACGCGCCCCTGGGCCTGCTGTGTCGCGCAGCGTCTCGCGCACGGGGCTTACCCGGAACCGGATCAGATGAGGGTTGTAGTCTCCGAGTGGCGGGGACCCGGTCCGTGCCCAGGGAGTCAACTCAGTGTGTGGCAGTCTTGATAGATGTTATTTGAGTGTCGACTACGCCACCCGTTGATTTGCAGCTATGGAGCTGCCGCTGCAGGGCAGACCGCTGAGGCCGGTGTAGAATTGTGCAGCGTGATAGTATAACCCCCAACGGGAGGGGTATGGCCTCAGGGCAGCCGACGTGGAAAATGGGGGTAGCAGGAACCACTCAGAGACGGTGCGGTGTAATTCAGGGTCTTTACTGGTAACAACGATAGACCCTCCCGGAGTACTTGCTAGCGAACGGGGCCTGGTCAGTCCTTGAGCAGATGGGATCTCCCCTGGCCAGGCGGAGTTGTAGGCCTCCCAAACTGACTGTACTCTTCTGGCTACCTTGCTAGAAGCGGATATAAGTAGCCCACGTCCCTGAGTGTACCGTGTGGTGCTCACCCGTATGGCCGGTGACTCGGGGCCTTCTAATGGCTTCCGCTCCACGATGGCGGTGCTGGTCCCACGCGTGTGACCGTGCCTTCGGGTTTCTGGGCCTGAGGACCTGAAATCCCCTGCCGGTCGGCTTCTGCTGCTGGGTAAGAGTTAGTCCCCACAGCCTCGGACGCCGGGTCCGGTAAGAAAGCTTCTCAGTCAGGGCGAGCTCTGCAGCTGCCAGCCCCTGACTCGTATTAGTATTGCCCCCACTGAGCTTCTGCTGTTTCTTCATATGACTGTTTCTTGTCTCTACTCTCCTTGACTCCAGGCTCAGGCCCCTGGACAGGGCCTGCCTGTGGAGCAGAGCCCATAGAGCAGCTCTGCTCCCTGTCTTCTCCTCTCAGAACTCCCTACCCTGCCTCAGCCCCAGGTTTATATAGGGGAAGTCCTTCCCCTCCCAAGACTGGGCAGGAGGTGTGGCATGCACAGGATCCCTGACCAAAGGACCTCCCACCTGCTCTCAGACATAATATCTCTATCACTGTGGCAACCAGACCCCTGGGGTGTCACACATCCACTGAGGCCCCTGATCATGTGACCCCTGACTCTTCCCCTCCTGTGACCTCATCACAGCTCCTGTGCGCACAGAGCAGCCATATATGTGGTGGCGGCTCTGCAGGTGGAGGTATGTGGGGATCCCCCATTACTGGGCGCAGGGGGCATTAACCCCTTGAGCACAGAGACTCTTTTGGGGTCTTGTGTTGCCCCTTTATAAGAATCATAAGGTTTTTGTTCTGTTTCCTGTAATAGATACATACGACCCAACTATGGAGACAGGAAGGGAGGAAACGTATTGTTCTCATAGTAAAGGGCCCCTTTACTGGCCCCACAGTGTAATGCCCCCATTATGCCCCTTATACAGAATGTATGATGCCCCCACACAGTGTAATGCCCCCATTATGCCCCTTATGTAGGATGCATGATGCCCCCCACAGTGTAATGCCCCCATTATACCCCTTATGCAGTATGTATGATGCCCCCACACAGTGTAATGCCCCCATTATGCCCCTTATGTAGGATGCATGATGCCCCCCACAGTGTAATGCCCCCATTATACCCCTTATGCAGTATGTATGATGCCCCCACACAGTGTAATGCCCCCATTATGCCCCTTATGCAGGATGCATGATGCCCCCACACAGTGTAATGCCCCCATTATGCCCCTTATGCAGGATGTATGATGCCCCCACACAGTGTAATGCCCCCATTATGCCCCTTATGCAGTATGTATGATGCCCCCCACACAGTGTAATGCCCCCATTATGCCCCTTATGCAGGATGTATGATGCCCCCACACAGTGTTATGCCCCTTATGCAGGATGTATGATGCCCCCCACACAGTGTAATGCCCCCATTATGCCCCTTATGCAGGATGTATGATGCCCCCACACAGTGTAATGCCCCCATTATGCCCCTTATGCAGTATACATGATGCCCCCACACAGTGTAATGCCCCCATTATGCTCCTTATGCAGTATGTATGATGCCCCCACACAGTGTAATGCCCCCATTATGCCCCTTATGCAGTATGTATGATGCCCCCACACAGTGTAATGCCCCATTATGCCCCTTATACAGTATATATGATGCCCCACACAGTGTAATGCCCCCATTATGCCCCTTATGCAGTATGTATGATGCCCCCACACAGTGTAATGCCCCATTATGCCCCTTATACAGTATATATGATGCCCCACACAGTGTAATGCCCCCATTATGCCCCTTATACAGTATGTATGATGCACCACACAGTGTATGCCACCATTATGCCCCTCATGCAGTATGTATGATGCTCCCACACAGTGTAATTCCCCCATTATGCCCCTTATACAAGATGTATGATGCTACCACACAATGTAATGCCCCCATTATGCCCCTTATGCAGTATGTATGATGCCCCCACACAGTGTATTGCCCCCATTATGCCCCTTATGCAGTATGTATGATGCCCCAAAAAGTTTAATGCCCCCATTATGCCCCTTATGTAGTATGTATTATGCCCCCACACAGTGTAATGCCCCCATTATGCCCCTTATGCAGTATGCAGGACATTGCCAGACCTCATGTGGCTGGAGTGTGTCAGCAGTTTCTGCAAGGTGAAGGCATTGAAGCTATGGACTGGCCCGCCTGTTCCCCAGACCTGAATCCGATTGAGCACATCTGGGACATCATGTCTCGCTCCATCTGTGTCACCCTGGCCTGGATGCCACAAAATGTATTAAAGCTGTGTCTGAGAGCAAGGGGGAGGTTCTCTAGTCAGGGGAACATTAGCATGCAATGCCTCCTGTCTCAGGCCAGTAGGGGGAGCAGGCTGCCCCTATAAAAACTGGTGCTGGGGGCAGGGTTAGAGAGAACTGGATGGCCTGTCTCAGCATTGAGACTTGTCCCAGAGCAGAACAGGGACAGACAGTTGCACTGCACCTAAGAGGAAGTGTGGCAGGAGGAGAGCCACAAGCCAGAGACAAGAGGCGAAGAGAGCCTGTCTTGGCAGAAAGAGGACTTAATTTACCAGACTTTGGTGTCTGAGGCTGAGAGGATTCCACATCCCCCAGCAGAGAACCAGTCCGCAGGGGACTGTATATTCCTTGGCCTAAGAAGCCTGGAGGCCCTGCCACAACAGAAGGGACCAGTAAAGCCGTACAAGGCTGGGAGCAGAAAGGAACCCACGTCGCAGGCCATACAGGCGAGAATACACAGAAAGCTTGGAAACGTGGGCTGTTACCCTATCAGGAGGAGATAGCCAGAAGGAGCGCAGAAAGCACGGTAGGCCTACACCCTTACCCTGACCAGGGCCAATTTCCCCGTTGCTCTCAGACATCCAGGTCCCCCTCCTAGCCGGGACTGTTTATGGGTCAATTTACCTGTTCTAGTAAAGACCCTGGACTGCAACCTGTTGTCTGTGTGCTCCTTGCTTCTCCAGCACTATCAGCACTGGGACTCTCACCACCATCACTCCCACCATCCACTATACTGCCCTGGGGCCGCACTCTTCCCGTGGGGAGTCACACTACCCTAGCTGCACACCTCATCAGCCCCAGCGGTCGGCATGCAGCGGCGGTTCCTAATAACCGCAATCCACGGGTGGCGTAGTCGGACATAATCAATAGCACATAACGGACTACCACTGGCCTGACCACCCTGAGCCACGGAACCGGGTTGCCACTACTACTCCCATCGTTCCCAGACTGCCCGGATCCGAGTGCCCCACGGCCCAAGGGGCGAGTCAGCTTTGGCGTAGTCGGCAGGATTTCATGCCCGCAACCACCGGGTACTGCGTGCCTGAAAAAGACTTTTGTAACTTACCTGTGGCGAAGTTTCCCGCCGTCCGGAGTCGTTTCCCGCCATCCGGAGCCGATTCCCGCCATCAGACGCCATCTTGGACTGTTTCCCGCCGTCTTCTGCCGTCTTCCCGCCATCCGCAGCTGTTTCTCGCCATCGGACGCCATCTTCAGGACGCCGCGCGGGAAGAAGAGGGGCGTGGACTTCAAAACCGCGCGAGATCCGAAGCTCCGCCCCACGCACCGACGCTGCGCAAGGTCCTGGAAGGGAGAGAGAGCGACGCTGACGTCATCAGGACGCGACGCAAGGTCCTCGTCCAGAGCAGCAGCAGCGGAGCCGCGGCCTACAGAAGAGGATCGTCGGAAGGTAGGCCACGCTTAACTAGGGGGGAGGAAGATGTCGGACACAGAGGCGCCCACTACCACCAACGCAGCTGCAGCAGCGGTGATGCCCTTTTCCCTGCCCTACATCCCTGGAGCGGCCTGGCTGCCCAAATACTCAGGGGAGCCCCATGCCCTAACTGACTTCAAGGAAAGGCTATACAGTTTGTTCCACGTTTACCCCCTGACAGAGGAACAGAAGGTCAGCATATTGACAGGGCAGTTAACTGGCGCAGCCCAAAGGGAGGTAAAATCATGGCCCACTGAGGATAAAAGGACTGTGAAGGGTATTCTGGCCCGGCTGCGGGGTACCTTTGACACACGTACCTCCGCTGAGATTAAAATGAGGTTCTATGGATGTAAGCAGCGGGCACAGGACAGCATCAGAGACTATGCCCTAAATCTGCAGGAAGCCTTGAGGGCTATTCAACAAACTGACCCTGGCAGTGTGCAGGAAACGGATAAGCTGCTAACAGAACAATTCATAGAAGGTCTGCTGTCTAGCGCCCACAGGGCCCAACTGCGTCTCATGTTCTTTCAGAACCCCGACCTAACCTTTGCCCAATTTAAGGACAGGGCCATAAGGGTGCTCCGTGAATCTGCAACCAGTGGCGCTATAAACCCCCGGCGCCCTGCTCTCACCAACCACCAGGAGGCGGCGCCCTCCTCTATGGATCCCGTGGGGGCTGATGCACAGGCCCTGAACCAAGCCCCGTCGAAAGACCTGCACCACCAAGTCCAGGAGCTGACCAGGAGCGTCGCGGCGTTGACCAGGACCGTCCAGGCGTTGCAAGTGGACCCGTCAAGACCCATCGAGCTGGCTTCAAGTCCGGAGGATGTCCCGTGGCGTCGACAGAGGAGGATCCCGTCGTTCCGAGGGAGGCCCACAGACCGCTACGCAGAGGATGGACAGCCCATTTGCCGTCGATGCAACCAGCCCGGACACATTTCCAGGTACTGTAATTTAAAAGGGTCCAACCTGGGGCAAAGGGCCAACCCCCAGGCATAAGATCACCAGGCCCTTACAATTGGCGTAATAAGTACGTTGGGGGGCGCCCGGTTTTACCCATGGTGCTGGACGGTATCCCCATGAGCGCCTTGCTGGATAATAGGTCACAAGTAACCACTATCCCTTATGTACTTTTTAAGCAGTATTGGACTGATGCTGATATCACACGGTATCCAGACAATAACTTGAGCATCATCGCCAGTAATGGCTTACCCGTGCCGCAGATGGGGTTCAAGGAGATGACCATTAAAATTAGTAAAGTTGAACTGCCGGCACAGGGGGTGATTATTGTGGACATTGACCGTCGTGAAAGTCACCCTAAAATAACTGTGGGTACTAACGTAATTGAAAATTGTCTTTCAGAGGTAATTGTAATTCTACAACAGGTGGCGGTGAATGCTAGTTCCAGCCAACAGAGAGTCCTCAACAAGGAGATAAAAGCCCTGATGAGACGGCAGCAGGTAGAACTGTCTGGTGGTGAGATCGGTAGCGTAAGACTGAGTGACCCATTCCCCATTTCCATGCCTCCCAAAAGTGAAATGATGATCTGGTGTCGGACTGCAATCGGGTTGAGAGGTAGAGACTACCAAGCCATGGTAGAACCCGTGTACTCAGACAGCAGGCCCACCATTTTGACAGCCCGGGGGGTGGTTGATGTCCGTCATGGGAGGGTGCCCGTCCGCATCCTCAACATTGGGGAGAGGGAAGTACACTTACCCAGGTACGCTACACTCGCCAAACTGTTTGTTGTCGAACACAAAGCTATCAGGGCCGTGGAACCCTTGCCTCCATCTCCTCAGGCGGAGGGTAATGGCTCCCAGAAACAAAAGGAGGACTGGTGCCAGAAACTCCATGTGGGTGCTGACTCCACTCCCCTGCACCAAAAACAAGGAGTCTACCGGGTGGTACAGGAGTACGAGAGAGTCTTTAGTAAGCACCCGCTAGACTTCGGCAGAGTAAAAGGGATAGAACACCACATCCCCACAGGGAGCCACCCACCAATAAAAGAGAGGCACAGACCTGTACCCCCTGCACATTATCAGAACGCAAAGGGCATGCTAAGAGAGATGAAAGAAGCTGGGGTTATTAGAGACAGCTGTAGCCCCTGGGCAGCCCCCTTGGTTCTGGTCAAAAAGAAAGACGGCACCATGAGAATGTGCGTGGACTATAGACAAATCAACCGTATCACCCACAAAGACGCATATCCGCTGCCTAGAATAGAGGAGTCTTTAGCCGCACTAAAATCTGCTAACTTCTTTTCTACTTTGGACCTTACTAGCGGGTACTGGCAGGTTCCTGTGGCAGAGGCTGACAAGGAGAAGACTGCCTTCACCACCCCGATGGGACTGAGTGAGTTCAACTGTATGCCCTTCGGGCTCTGCAACGCACCAGGGACCTTCCAGAGGCTGATGGAATGATGTCTAGGGCACCGAAACTTCGAGACGGTCCTCCTTTACCTAGACGACGTGATCGTCTATTCGAAGACCTACGAGGACCACCTAAAGCACCTGGCCGAGGTGTTCGAAGCCCTGGCAGGCTATGGCCTGAAGGTGAAACCATCGAAGTGTCACCTGCTGAAACCAAAGGACCAGTACCTAGGGCACGTGGTAAGCGCGGAAGGAGTGGCCCCCGACCCTGACAAGGTCACGGCCATCAAGAGCTGGCCAAGCCCCTCGAACATCAAAGAGGTGAGACAGTTTCTCGGGTTGGTAGGCTACTACCGAAGGTTCATCCCCGGGTTCACTAAGATGGCAGCTCCTATGCAGGACCTCCTGATCGGACAGTCTAAGTCCAGGAGCCAAAAGCCGCCCTTCAAGTGGGATAAACCGGAAGAGGAGTCCTTCCGCCAGCTAAAGATGGCCCTCACAGGGGACGAGATCCTGGCCTACCCTGATTATGGCCAGCCTTTCATTCTCCACACAGATGCCAGTAATGTGGGACTGGGAGCCGTACTGTTCCAAAACCAACAGGGCAGAGAAAGGGTGATCGCGTACGCCAGCCGGAAGCTGAGACCCACCAAGAGGAACCCGGAGAATTACAGCTCCTTCAAGCTAGAATTCTTGGCGGTGGTGTGGGCCGTGACGGAACGCTTCAAGCATTACCTGGCCTCCGCAAAGTTCACCGTGTACACGGACAACAACCCGTTGACACACCTGGACAATGCAAGACTGGGTGCCCTAGAACAGCGGTGGATGGCCCGTCTCTCCAACTATGACTGATCAAGTACCGGGCCGGCAAAACCAATGCCAACGCTGACGCCCTATCGAGGATGCCTCACTTATCTGAAGGTGACGAAGACCCAGAAGAGCTGGAGGAGGTAGAACTCCCCGCGTTTCACCGGTATGGAGCTGCTCAATACTCCCACCGCGTGAAGGAGGAGGATCTAACAACCGTGATGATAAATCCCCTACCTCAACACAGCTGGGCCGAGACCCAAGATAGTGACCCTGCCATCCGCCTGGTGAAAGATCTGCTGACCCAGGAAGATGCCCGCATAGATCCGGATGCTCCAGAGGAAGCCAAGCAGCTATGGAAAGAGAAGAGCAAGCTGTTCCTCTACGAAGGCAAGTTGTGCAGAAGGATTGTCAACCACCGTACGCACGAGCTGACCTGGCAAGTCGTGGTCCCAAGGCGGGATGCAGCTATGGTCCTGGGGGCTTACCATGACAGAGCGGGACACATCGGTTCGGTTGGAAGAAACTGGAGTTCCTACTAAGAGGAAGGTTCTTTTGGGTCGGCATGAGAGGAGCTGTAGAAAAATGGTGCAGAGACTGTGGCCCTTGTCACCTAAGGAGGAAGGACCGCACCAGCCAGAAGACACCCTTGAGGCCCATCGTCACCACGCAGCCTCTTGAGCTGGTAGCTCTGGACCATGTCAAATTGGCTCCCAGCCGGTCAGGATACATCTATGCCCTGACAATCGTGGACCACTATTCCCGTTTTCTAGTGGTGGTCCCAGTAAAAGACTTGACAGCCCAAACAGCGGCCAGAGCCTTCCAGCAATATTTCTGCCGTCCACACGGGTATCCGGAACAGGTCCTGACAGACCAGGGTCCAGCGTTCGAGGCTGAAATCTTCCAGGAGTTCGGCAACCTCTATGGCTGTAAGAAGATTCGGACAACGCCTTACCACCCACAAACCAACGGGATGTGTGAGAAGATGAACAATATAGTCATTGATCTCCTGAAGACGTTGCCCCTGGAGGAGCGCAGCCTGTGGCCAGAAAAACTGCCGGACCTGATAGACTTATACAATCATATCCCGGTGAATGCTACCAACTGCACCCCGGCTTACCTGATGCGACCCAGACCGGGTAAGCTGCCTATAGACCTGGAGATGGGAGTCCTAACGCCTGAGGACACCTCCCCGGATGCGGACTGGGATACGGAAAGGCAACTGCAGTACAAGAAGGTGCAGTAGACTGTGGAGAAGAGCCTGGCCCAGGTGAGAGAGAGGCAAGAAAAACTCTTCAACCAACACGCCCCTGCTGGTCCCCTAGAACCTGGTGAGCAAGTCCTAAAGCGAAAAAGAAGGCTTCACAAGTTGGACGACCAGTGGGAAAGGGAACCCTACACCGTACTGCAGTCTGATCACGACAACCCGAAGGTGTGCGTGATCACCAAGGACGGAGGAGAAACCACTAGTACCGTCTCCAGAGACCATCTCAAAAGATGCCCCGAGCAACTCCGTAGTGCAGAAGAGGATCAGAGTGACCTTGAACCCGCAGAGGACAAGGAAGAAATGATCAGCACCGTTCTCGGAGAGTTCCCTCAGTCCTGGACTCGCATAAATGATGCCATAGTGGTACCCGTCCTGCATTTCCTGCAACCGGCACAGCAACAACCAACACCAGAGCCGGAAGGTGAAGAGGAGCAAGCGGTTCCAGAGGCAGAAGAGCCTGTACCAGCAGCCCAGGAAAGTCAACCCTCTGCTGACAGTGAGCCTGCCATGCCTGCGGTAAGCCAAAGGACCCACAGACAGCTGCCTTCCCTACCTGTACACCCAGCTGGTAGCTGTACCCCTAACGCTAGTGGGGAAAGCCAGGTTGGTCCACCACCAGACAGTGGGCTACGTAGGTCAACCAGGAGCACAAAGGGGCTGATACCCGCTCGCTGGAGAATATAGAGCGCACTAAAATTGTAAATAACCTTGTTGCCAAATGTTGAATTGTTTGCAAAGTTACATGCATGTTTGGTAATTCCGTGTTTCAGTTTCTTGCAGTTACTGTAAGGACTCACAGGTTATGGACTTTTTATAACCGGGACCTGGTATGGACTGCGTTCGGAACCTAACCAAGGAATGAACTAAGACTGTGAAGGACTTGGGGTAGGACAGACCCCCACCTGGTTAAGGCTCCCCGTTGTATTGGTGATATGGACACCCGGTCACAGGCCACACTGTGACCTTAAGAACTCAATTTGTGCGTCGTCTGTCTATTAATGTCTATTAATGTTTTATTGTCTTTGTTTATTGTTTAGTCCCGGAGTACTAAATTTCACTAGGGGGGAATGTGTCACCCTGGCCTGGATGCCACAAAATGTATTAAAGCTGTGTCTGAGAGCAAGGGGGAGGTTCTCTAGTCAGGGGAACATTAGCATGCAATGCCTCCTGTCTCAGGCCAGTAGGGGGAGCAGGCTGCCCCTATAAAAGCTGGTGCTGGGGGCAGGGTTAGAGAGAACTGGATGGCCCAGAGCAGAACAGGGACAGACAGTTGCACTGCACCTAAGAGGAAGTGTGGCAGGAGGAGAGCCACAAGCCAGAGACAAGAGGCGAAGAGAGCCTGTCTTGGCAGAAAGAGGACTTAATTTACCAGACTTTGGTGTCTGAGGCTGAGAGGATTCCACATCCCCCAGCAGAGAACCAGTCCGCAGGGGACTGTATATTCCTTGGCCTAAGAAGCCTGGAGGCCCTGCCACAACAGAAGGTACCAGTAAAGCCGTACAAGGCTGGGAGCAGAAAGGAACCCACGTCGCAGGCCATACAGGCGAGAATACACGGAAAGCTTGGAAACGTGGGCTGTTACCCTATCAGGAGGAGATAGCCAGAAGGAGCGCAGAAAGCACGGTAGGCCTACACCCTCACCCTGACCAGGGCCAATTTCCCCGTTGCTCTCAGACATCCAGGTCCCCCTCCTAGCCGGGACTGTTTATGGGTCAATTTACCTGTTCTAGTAAAGACCCTGGACTGCAACCTGTTGTCTGTGTGCTCCTTGCTTCTCCAGCACTATCAGCACTGGGACTCTCACCACCATCACTCCCACCATCCACTATACTGCCCTGGGGCCGCACTCTTCCCGTGGGGAGTCACACTACCCTAGCTGCACACCTCATCAGCCCCAGCGGTCGGCATGCAGCGGCGGTTCCTAATAACCGCAAATCCACTGGTGGCGTAGTCGGACATAAACATCAGCACATAACAGACTACCACTGGCCTGACCACCCTGAGCCACGAAACCGGGTTGCCACTACTACTCCCATCGTTCCCCTACTGCCCGGATCCGAGTACCCCACGGCCCAGGGGGCGAGTCACATCCACCAACGTCGCGTTGCACCACTGACTGTTCAGGAGTTGGCTGATGCTTTAGTCTAGGTCTGGGAGGAGATCCCACAGGAGACCATCCGCAACCTCATCAGGAGCATGCCCAGGCGTTGTAGGGAGGTCATACAGGCACGTGGAGGCCACACACAATACTGAGCTTTCATCTGTGAAGAGCAGAGGGCACCAGTGGCGACTTTGCCAATCCTGGTGTTCTGTGGCAAATGTCAAGCGTCCTGCTCGGTGTTGGGCTGTGAGCACAACCCCCATCTGTGGACATCGGGCCCTCATACCACCCTCATGGAGTCGGTTTCTAACCGTTTGTGCAGACACATGCACATTTGTGGCCAGCTGGAGGTCATTTTGCAGGGCTCTGGCAGTGCTCCTCCTGTTCCTCCTTGCACAAAGGAGGAGGTAACGGTCCTGTTGATGGGTTGTTGCCCTCCTATGGCTCCCTGCACATCTCCTGGTATCTGCTCCATGCTCTGGACACTGTGCTGACAGACACAGCTACACTTCTTGCCACAGCTCGCACTGATGTGCCATCCTGGATGAACGGCACTACCTGAGCAACTTCTGTGGGTTGTACTGTAGACACTGCCTAATGCTAATGCACCTCTAGGGGTGAGAGCAATGGCAAAATGAAAAAGTGACCAAAACATCAGCCAAAAAGAATGAGAACAGAGAAATGGTCTGTGGTCACCACCTGCAGAACCACTCCTTTATAGGGGGTATCTGGCTAATTGCCTATCATTTCTACCAGTTGTCTGCTCCATTTGCACAACAGCAGGAGAAATTGATTCACAATCCGTGTTGCTTCATAACTGGACAGGTAGATTTCACAGAAGTGTTATTGACTTGGAGTTGTGATGATGAGGTGCACCTTTGGTCAAAATCAGAGGCTTCGTGTCCCGTTTGCAACAGGCTTGACCTTAAATGTTGCCGAAAGGCAACAAAGGATGACCTTTTGTTGCAAACGGGACACAAGATGGCCGACTTTTGTTGCCGGAATGCAACATCTGTTGCATTTGGGCAACAGGCTTGACCTTGATACATTGGAACTGGACTAAAGAGTCAATATGGTAGTATGACCTTCTGTACTATAGTAATATATAGGGACTGATGGGGGAAATTTGTTTTTTGGCATTTGGGACGCTTACGCACGCGGTGGGATGCGCTAAATTTTTTTCAGGGTTAAGGCAAAATTTTTGCTCGAAACTGCGCGCTCTGCGGCCTGAAATATCGCTCCTGAGGGGGTCTACGCAATAAAAATGCAAAAAAATGTAACATTAGGGTTGGCTAAATCACTTACCTGATTGACCAATAGCCAGCCCTCATTGACTTTTTTGTTGACATTGTGTGTTCTGAGGAAACTCCACCGGGTGGCAATGTTGTCCAACTTTTTAATTTTTTATTTTAGGATTGTAAAAACACCAGATGGCAATGTTTCTCTTTCTAATGTGCACGCAAGCATGAGAGCTGGCTGCTGGTTGTCCTGGATTACCTGCATCCAGCCCTCATATTGGGCATATAATGTACATAGCCAACTCTCAAATTTTTTTTGCTTTAATAACACTAAGGCTATGTAACCACGATGCAGAAATGAAGCATTTTGTTCACGGCTGCCTCTAGCCAGCCCCCCAATTTTTTTTTTCTTTAATAACACAAACACCATGAGGGCTGGCTATCGTGTGTCCACGGCTGCCTCTAGTCAGCCCCCCAAATTTTTTTTTCTTTAATAACACAAACACCATGAGGGCTGGCTATCGTGTGTTCACGGATGCCTCTAGCCAGCCCCCCAATTTTTTTTTTTCTTTAATAACACAAACACCATGAGGGCTGGCTATCGTGTGTCCACGGCTGCCTCTAGCCAGCCCCCCAATTTTTTTTTTCTTTAATAACACAAGCACCATGAGGGCTGGCTATCGTGTGTCCACGGCTGCCTCTAGCCAGCCCCCCAATTTTTTTTTTCTTTAATAACACAAACACCATGAGGGCTGGCTATCGTGTGTTCACGGCTGCCTCTAGCCAGCCCCCCAATTTTTTTTTTCCTTAATAACACAAACACCATGAGGGCTGGCTATCGTGTGTCCACGGCTGCCTCTAGCCAGCCCCCCAAATATTTTTTTTCTTTAATAACACAAACACCATGAGGGCTGGCTATCGTGTGTTCACGGCTGCCTCTAGCCAGCCCCCCAATTTTTTTTTTCTTTAATAACACAAACACCATGAGGGCTGGCTATCGTGTGTTCACGGATGCCTCTAGCCAGCCCCCCAATTTTTTTTTTTCTTTAATAACACAAACACCATGAGGGCTGGCTATCGTGTATCCACGGCTACCTCTAGCCAGCCCCCCAATTTTTTTTTTCTTTAATAACACAAGCACCATGAGGGCTGGCTATCGTGTGTCCACGGCTGCCTCTAGCCAGCCCCCCAATTTTTTTTTTTCTTTAATAACACAAACACCATGAGGGCTGGCTATCGTGTGTTCACGGCTGCCTCTAGCCAGCCCCCCAATTTTTTTTTTCTTTATTAACACAAACACCATGAGGGCTGGCTATCGTGTGTCCACGGCTGCCTCTAGCCAGCCCCCCAAATATTTTTTTTTCTTTAATAACACAAACACCATGAGGGCTGGCTATCGTGTGTTCACGGCTGCCTCTAGCCAGCCCCCCAATTTTTTTTTTTCTTTAATAACACAAACACCATGAGGGCTGGCTATCGTGTGTCCACGGCTGCCTCTAGCCAGCACCCTAATTTTTTTTTTCTTTAATAACACAAACACCATGAGGGCTGGCTATCGTGTGTCCACAGCTGCCTCTAGCCAGCCCCCCAATTTTTTTTTTCTTTAATAACACAAACACCATGAGGGCTGGCTATCGTGTGTTCACGGCTGCCTCTAGCCAGCCCCCCAATTTTTTTTTTCTTTAATAACACAAACACCATGAGGGCTGACTATCGTGTGTTCACGGCTGCCTCTAGCCAGCCCCCCAATTTTTTTTTTCTTTAATAACACAAACACCATGAGGGCTGGCTATCGTGTGTCCACGGCTGCCTCTAGCCAGCCCCCCAATTTTTTTTTTCTTTAATAACACAAACACCATGAGGGCTGGCTATCGTGTGTTCACGGCTGCCTCTAGCCAGCCCCCCAATTTTTTTTTTCTTTAATAACACAAACACCATGAGGGCTGGCTATCGTGTGTCCACGGCTGCCTCTAGCCAACCCCCAAATTTTTTTTTCTTTAATAACACAAACACCATGAGGGCTGGCTATCGTGTGTCCACGGCTGCCTCTAGCCAGCCCCCCAATTTTTGTTTTTCTTTAATAACACAAACACCATGAGGGCTGGCTATCGTGTGTTCACGGCTGCCTCTAGCCAGCCCCCCAATTTTTTTTTTTTTTTAATAACACAAACACCATGAGGGCTGGCTATCATGTGTCCATGGCTGCCTCTAGCCAGCCCCCTAATTTTTTTTTTCTTTAATAACACAAACACCATGAGGGCTGGCTATCGTGTGTTCACGGCTGCCTCTAGCCAGCCCCCCAATTTTTTTTTTTCTTTAATAACACAAACACCATGAGGGCTGGCTATCGTGTGTTCACGGCTGCCTCTAGCCAGCCCCCCAATTTTTTTTTTCTTTAATAACACAAACACCATGAGGGCTGGCTATCGTGTGTCCACGGCTGCCTCTAGCCAGCCACCCAAATATTTTTTTTCTTTAATAACACAAACATCATGAGGGCTGGCTATCGTGTGTTCACGGCTGCCTCTAGCCAGCCCCCTAATTTTTTTTTTCTTTAATAACACAAACACCATGAGGGCTGGCTATCGTGTGTCCACGGCTGCCTCTAGCCAGCCCCCCAATTTTTTTTTTCTTTAATAACACAAACACCATGAGGGCTGGCTATCGTGTGTTCACGGCTGCCTCTAGCCAGCCCCCCAATTTTTTTTTTCTTTAATAACACAAACACCATGAGGGCTGGCTATCGTGTATCCACGGCTACCTCTAGCCAGCCCCCCAATTTTTTTTTTCTTTAATAACACAAGCACCATGAGGGCTGGCTATCGTGTGTCCACGTCTGCCTCTAGCCAGCCCCCCAATTTTTTTTTTCTTTAATAACACAAACACCATGAGGGCTGGCTATCATGAGTCCACGGCTGCCTCTAGCCAGCCCCCCAATTTTTTTTTTCTTTAATAACACAAACACCATGAGGGCTGGCTATCGTGTGTTCACGGCTGCCTCTAGCCAGCCCCCCAATTTTTTTTTTCTTTAATAACACAAACACCATGAGGGCTGGCTATCGTGTGTTCACGGCTGCCTCTAGCCAGCCCCCCAATTTTTTTTTTCTTTAATAACACAAACACCATGAGGGCTCGCTATCATGTGTCCAGGGCTGCCTCTAGCCAGCCCCCCAATTTTTTTTTTCTTTAATAACACAAACACCATGATGGCTGGCTATCGTGTGTTCACGGCTGCCTCTAGCCAGCCCCCCAATTTTTTTTTCTTTAATAACACAAACACCATGAGGGCTGGCTATCGTGTGTCCACGGCTGCCTCTAGCCAGCCCCCCAATTTTTTTTTTTTCTTTAATAACACAAACACCATGAGGGCTGGCTATCGTGTGTTCACGGCTGCCTCTAGCCAGCCCCCCAATTTTTTTTTTCTTTAATAACACAAACACCATGAGGGCTGGCTATCGTGTGTCCACGGCTGCCTCTAGCCAACCCCCAAATTTTTTTTTCTTTAATAACACAAACACCATGAGGGCTGGCTATCGTGTGTCCACGGCTGCCTCTAGCCAGCCCCCCAATTTTTGTTTTTCTTTAATAACACAAACACCATGAGGGCTGGCTATCGTGTGTCCACGGCTGCCTCTAGTCAGCCCCCCAAATTTTTTTTTCTTTAATAACACAAACACCATGAGGGCTGGCTATCGTGTGTTCACGGATGCCTCTAGCCAGCCCCCCAATTTTTTTTTTTCTTTAATAACACAAACACCATGAGGGCTGGCTATCGTGTGTCCACGGCTGCCTCTAGCCAGCCCCCCAATTTTTTTTTTCTTTAATAACACAAGCACCATGAGGGCTGGCTATCGTGTGTCCACGGCTGCCTCTAGCCAGCCCCCCAATTTTTTTTTTCTTTAATAACACAAACACCATGAGGGCTGGCTATCGTGTGTTCACGGCTGCCTCTAGCCAGCCCCCCAATTTTTTTTTTCCTTAATAACACAAACACCATGAGGGCTGGCTATCGTGTGTCCACGGCTGCCTCTAGCCAGCCCCCCAAATATTTTTTTTCTTTAATAACACAAACACCATGAGGGCTGGCTATCGTGTGTTCACGGCTGCCTCTAGCCAGCCCCCCAATTTTTTTTTTCTTTAATAACACAAACACCATGAGGGCTGGCTATCGTGTGTTCACGGATGCCTCTAGCCAGCCCCCCAATTTTTTTTTTTCTTTAATAACACAAACACCATGAGGGCTGGCTATCGTGTATCCACGGCTACCTCTAGCCAGCCCCCCAATTTTTTTTTTCTTTAATAACACAAGCACCATGAGGGCTGGCTATCGTGTGTCCACGGCTGCCTCTAGCCAGCCCCCCAATTTTTTTTTTTCTTTAATAACACAAACACCATGAGGGCTGGCTATCGTGTGTTCACGGCTGCCTCTAGCCAGCCCCCCAATTTTTTTTTTCTTTATTAACACAAACACCATGAGGGCTGGCTATCGTGTGTCCACGGCTGCCTCTAGCCAGCCCCCCAAATATTTTTTTTTCTTTAATAACACAAACACCATGAGGGCTGGCTATCGTGTGTTCACGGCTGCCTCTAGCCAGCCCCCCAATTTTTTTTTTTCTTTAATAACACAAACACCATGAGGGCTGGCTATCGTGTGTCCACGGCTGCCTCTAGCCAGCACCCTAATTTTTTTTTTCTTTAATAACACAAACACCATGAGGGCTGGCTATCGTGTGTCCACAGCTGCCTCTAGCCAGCCCCCCAATTTTTTTTTTCTTTAATAACACAAACACCATGAGGGCTGGCTATCGTGTGTTCACGGCTGCCTCTAGCCAGCCCCCCAATTTTTTTTTTCTTTAATAACACAAACACCATGAGGGCTGACTATCGTGTGTTCACGGCTGCCTCTAGCCAGCCCCCCAATTTTTTTTTTCTTTAATAACACAAACACCATGAGGGCTGGCTATCGTGTGTCCACGGCTGCCTCTAGCCAGCCCCCCAATTTTTTTTTTCTTTAATAACACAAACACCATGAGGGCTGGCTATCGTGTGTTCACGGCTGCCTCTAGCCAGCCCCCCAATTTTTTTTTTCTTTAATAACACAAACACCATGAGGGCTGGCTATCGTGTGTCCACGGCTGCCTCTAGCCAACCCCCAAATTTTTTTTTCTTTAATAACACAAACACCATGAGGGCTGGCTATCGTGTGTCCACGGCTGCCTCTAGCCAGCCCCCCAATTTTTGTTTTTCTTTAATAACACAAACACCATGAGGGCTGGCTATCGTGTGTTCACGGCTGCCTCTAGCCAGCCCCCCAATTTTTTTTTTTTTTTAATAACACAAACACCATGAGGGCTGGCTATCATGTGTCCATGGCTGCCTCTAGCCAGCCCCCTAATTTTTTTTTTCTTTAATAACACAAACACCATGAGGGCTGGCTATCGTGTGTTCACGGCTGCCTCTAGCCAGCCCCCCAATTTTTTTTTTTCTTTAATAACACAAACACCATGAGGGCTGGCTATCGTGTGTTCACGGCTGCCTCTAGCCAGCCCCCCAATTTTTTTTTTCTTTAATAACACAAACACCATGAGGGCTGGCTATCGTGTGTCCACGGCTGCCTCTAGCCAGCCACCCAAATATTTTTTTTCTTTAATAACACAAACATCATGAGGGCTGGCTATCGTGTGTTCACGGCTGCCTCTAGCCAGCCCCCTAATTTTTTTTTTCTTTAATAACACAAACACCATGAGGGCTGGCTATCGTGTGTCCACGGCTGCCTCTAGCCAGCCCCCCAATTTTTTTTTTCTTTAATAACACAAACACCATGAGGGCTGGCTATCGTGTGTTCACGGCTGCCTCTAGCCAGCCCCCCAATTTTTTTTTTCTTTAATAACACAAACACCATGAGGGCTGGCTATCGTGTATCCACGGCTACCTCTAGCCAGCCCCCCAATTTTTTTTTTCTTTAATAACACAAGCACCATGAGGGCTGGCTATCGTGTGTCCACGTCTGCCTCTAGCCAGCCCCCCAATTTTTTTTTTCTTTAATAACACAAACACCATGAGGGCTGGCTATCATGAGTCCACGGCTGCCTCTAGCCAGCCCCCCAATTTTTTTTTTCTTTAATAACACAAACACCATGAGGGCTGGCTATCGTGTGTTCACGGCTGCCTCTAGCCAGCCCCCCAATTTTTTTTTTCTTTAATAACACAAACACCATGAGGGCTGGCTATCGTGTGTTCACGGCTGCCTCTAGCCAGCCCCCCAATTTTTTTTTTCTTTAATAACACAAACACCATGAGGGCTCGCTATCATGTGTCCAGGGCTGCCTCTAGCCAGCCCCCCAATTTTTTTTTTCTTTAATAACACAAACACCATGATGGCTGGCTATCGTGTGTTCACGGCTGCCTCTAGCCAGCCCCCCAATTTTTTTTTCTTTAATAACACAAACACCATGAGGGCTGGCTATCGTGTGTCCACGGCTGCCTCTAGCCAGCCCCCCAATTTTTTTTTTTTCTTTAATAACACAAACACCATGAGGGCTGGCTATCGTGTGTTCACGGCTGCCTCTAGCCAGCCCCCCAATTTTTTTTTTCTTTAATAACACAAACACCATGAGGGCTGGCTATCGTGTGTCCACGGCTGCCTCTAGCCAACCCCCAAATTTTTTTTTCTTTAATAACACAAACACCATGAGGGCTGGCTATCGTGTGTCCACGGCTGCCTCTAGCCAGCCCCCCAATTTTTGTTTTTCTTTAATAACACAAACACCATGAGGGCTGGCTATCGTGTGTTCACTGCTGCCTCTAGCCAGCCCCCCAATTTTTTTTTCTTTAATAACACAAACACCATGAGGGCTGGCTATCATGTGTCCATGGCTGCCTTTAGCCAGCACCCCAATTTTTTTTTTCTTTAATAACACAAACACCATGAGGGCTGGCTATCGTGTGTTCACGGCTGCCTCTAGCCAGCCCCCCAATTTTTTTTTTTTCTTTAATAACACAAACACCATGAGGGCTGGCTATCGTGTGTTCACGGCTGCCTCTAGCCAGCCCCCCAATTTTTTTTTTTCTTTAATAACACAAACACCATGAGGGCTGGCTATCGTGTATCCACGGCTACCTCTAGCCAGCCCCCCAATTTTTTTTTTCTTTAATAACACAAGCACCATGAGGCCTGGCTATCGTGTGTCCACGGCTGCCTCTAGCCAGCCCCCCAATTTTTTTTTTCTTTAGTAACACAAACACCATGAGGGCTGGCTATCATGTGTCCACGGCTGCCTCTAGCCAGCCCCCCAATTTTTTTTTTCTTTAATAACACAAACACCATGAGGACTGGCTATCGTGTGTTCACGGCTGCCTCTAGCCAGCCCCCCAATTTTTTTTTCTTTAATAACACAAACACCATGAGGGCTGGCTATCGTGTGTCCACGGCTGCCTCTAGCCAGCCCCCCAATTTTTTTTTTCTTTAATAACACAAACACCATGAGGGCTGGCTATCGTGTGTTCACGGCTGCCTCTAGCCAGCCCCCCAATTTTTTTTTCCTTTAATAACACAAACACCATGAGGGCTGGCTATCGTGTGTCCACGGCTGCCTCTAGCCAGCCCTCAAATTTTTTTTTTCTTTAATAACACAAACACCATGATGGCTGGCTATGAGGAAGGGAGCTATGTCCTTGTAAAGTTAGCTTGTTGTCATGTGGAAAAGAGTTTGAGGGGATTGTGGCCCTGTGGAAATGCTTGTGGCCCGGCAGAAGGAGCCAGTGGTCCTATGGAGAGAGCTGATGGGGTTGAGGCCCTGTGGAAAGGCCTGTGACCCTGTATAGGGGTCCGTTGCCCTGTGGAGAGAGCTGTAGGGGCTCGTGCCCTATGGAAATGACTATGGCCATGTAGACAGGCCTTCTGGCCTTGAAGAGGGGGCTTGTGCCTTGCAGACGGGCCTTGTGTCTCTGTGGAGAGAGCTAAAGGGGGCAGTGGCGGTGCAGAAAGTGCATTTCGCCCTGTTGATGGGAGCTATGGCCCGGTAAAGAGAGCTTGTTGTCCTGTGGAGAAGAGTTGGAGGGGCTTGTGGCACTGTGGAAAGGCCTGTGGCCCAGTAGGAGCCTGTGGTCCTGTGGAGAGAGCTGAAGGTGTTGTGGCCCTGTGGAAAGGCCTGTGACCCTGTATAGGGGTCCGTTGCCCTGTGGAGAGAGCTGGAGGGGCTCGTGCCGTATGGAAATGACTATAGCCATGTAGAAAGGCCTTTTGGCCTTGAAGAGGGCGCTTGTGCCCTGCAGACGGGCCCTGTGACTCTGTGGAGAGAGCTGTTGGGAGTTGTAGCCGTGTGGAAAGTGCATTTGGCCCTGTGGAGGTGAGCTATGGCCCTGTAAAGAGAGCTTCTTGTCCTGTGGAGAGAGCTGGAGGGTGTTGTGGCCCTGTGGAAAGGTCTGTGGCCCTACGGATAGGCCCTTTAGCCTTGTGGAAAGGGCTGTGGCCCTGTGGTGAGAGCTGGAAGGAGTTGTGGGCTGTGGAAAAGCCTGTGGTCCTGTGGAGACAGCTGAAGGGGTTGAGGCCCTGTGGAAAGGCCTGTGACCCTGTATAGGGGTCTGTGGCCCCGCAGAGGGGCATGTGGCGATGTAAAGAGAGCTGGAGGGAGTTGTGGCCTGAGGAAAAGGCCATGTGGAGCGGGCTGGAGAGGCCTGTGGAAGGCTCTGGAGTAAGATTTGAGCCTATGAAGTCCTTTGCAGTAAACAACATGCAACATGATTGCCTGTGGAGAGAGCTGGAGGGGCTTGTGGCACTGTGGAAAGGCCTGTGGCCCAGTAGGAGCCTGTGGTCCTGTGGAGAGAGCTTAAGGTGTTGTGGCCCTGTGGAAAGGCCTGTGATCCTGTATAGGGGTCTGTTGCCCTGTGGAGAGAGCTGGAGGGGCTCGTGCCCTATGGAAATGACTATGGCCATGTAGAAAGGCCTTTTGGCCTTGAAGAGGGGGCTTGTGCCCTGCAGACGGGCCCTGTGACTCTGTGGAGAGAGCTGTTGGGAGTTGTGGCCGTGTGGAAAGTGCATTTGGCCCTGTGGAGGTGAGCTATGGCCCTGTAAAGAGAGCTTCTTGTCCTGTGGAGAGAGCTGGAGGGTGTTGTGGCCCTGTGGAAAGGTATGTGGCCCTATGGATAGGCCCTTTAGCCTTGTGGAAAGGGCTGTGGCCCTGTGGTGAGAGCTGGAAGGAGTTGTGGGCTGTGGAAAAGCCTGTGGTCCTGTGGAGACAGCTGAAGGGGTTGAGGCCCTGTGGAAAGGCCTGTGACCCTGTATAGGGGTCTGTGGCCCCACAGAGGGGCATGTGGCGATGTAAAGAGAGCTGGAGGGAGTTGTGGCCTGAGGAAAAGGCCATGTGGAGCGGGCTGGAGAGGCCTGTGGAAGGCTCTGGAGTAAGATTTGAGCCTATGAAGTCCTTTGCAGTAAACAACATGCAACATGATTGCCTGTGGAGAGAGCTGGAGGGGCTTGTGGCACTGTGGAAAGGCCTGTGGCCCAGTAGGAGCTTGTGGTCCTGTGGAGAGAGCTGAAGGTGTTGTGGCCCTGTGGAAAGGCCTGTGACCCTGTATAGGGGTCCGTTGCCCTGTGGAGAGAGCTGGAGGGGCTCGTGCCGTATGGAAATGACTATAGCCATGTAGAAAGGCCTTTTGGCCTTGAAGAGGGCGCTTGTGCCCTGCAGACGGGCCCTGTGACTCTGTGGAGAGAGCTGTTGGGAGTTGTAGCCGTGTGGAAAGTGCATTTGGCCCTGTGGAGGTGAGCTATGGCCCTGTAAAGAGAGCTTCTTGTCCTGTGGAGAGAGCTGGAGGGTGTTTTGGCCCTGTGGAAAGGTCTGTGGCCCTATGGATAGGCCCTTTAGCCTTGTGGAAAGGGCTGTGGCCCTGTGGTGAGAGCTGGAAGGAGTTGTGGGCTGTGGAAAAGCCTGTGGTCCTGTGGAGACAGCTGAAGGGGTTGAGGCCCTGTTGAAAGGCCTGTGACCCTGTATAGGGGTCTGTGGCCCCGCAGAGGGGCATGTGGCGATGTAAAGAGAGCTGGAGGGAGTTGTGGCCTGAGGAAAAGGCCATGTGGAGCGGGCTGGAGAGGCCTGTGGAAGGCTCTGGAGTAAGATTTGAGCCTATGAAGTCCTTTGCAGTAAACAACATGCAACATGATTGCCTGTGGAGAGAGCTGGAGGGGCTTGTGGCACTGTGGAAAGGCCTGTGGCCCAGTAGGAGCCTGTGGTCCTGTGGAGAGAGCTGAAGGTGTTGTGGCCCTGTGGAAAGGCCTGTGATCCTCTATAGGGGTCTGTTGCCCTGTGGAGAGAGCTGGAGGGGCTCGTGCCCTATGGAAATGACTATGGCCATGTAGAAAGGCCTTTTGGCCTTGAAGAGGGGGCTTGTGCCCTGCAGACGGGCCCTGTGACTCTGTGGAGAGAGCTGTTGGGAGTTGTGGCCGTGTGGAAAGTGCATTTGGCCCTGTGGAGGTGAGCTATGGCCCTGTAAAGAGAGCTTCTTGTCCTGTGGAGAGAGCTGGAGGGTGTTGTGGCCCTGTGGAAAGGTATGTGGCCCTATGGATAGGCCCTTTAGCCTTGTGGAAAGGGCTGTGGCCCTGTGGTGAGAGCTGGAAGGAGTTGTGGGCTGTGGAAAAGCCTGTGGTCCTGTGGAGACAGCTGAAGGGGTTGAGGCCCTGTGGAAAGGCCTGTGACCCTGTATAGGGGTCTGTGGCCCCGCAGAGGGGCATGTGGCGATGTAAAGAGAGCTGGAGGGAGTTGTGGCCTGAGGAAAAGGCCATGTGGAGCGGGCTGGAGAGGCCTGTGGAAGGCTCTGGAGTAAGATTTGAGCCTATGAAGTCCTTTGCAGTAAACAACATGCAACATGATTGCCTGTGGAGAGAGCTGGAGGAGCTTGTGGCACTATGGAAAGGCCTGTGGCCCAGTAGGAGCCTGTGGTCCTGTGGAGAGAGCTGAAGGTGTTGTGGCCCTGTGGAAAGGCCTGTGACCCTGTATAGGGGTCTGTTGCCCTGTGGAGAGAGCTGGAGGGGCTCGTGCCGTATGGAAATGACTATAGCCATGTAGAAAGGCCTTTTGGCCTTGAAGAGGGCGCTTGTGCCCTGCAGACGGGCCCTGTGACTCTGTGGAGAGAGCTGTTGGGAGTTGTAGCCGTGTGGAAAGTGCATTTGGCCCTGTGGAGGTGAGCTATGGCCCTGTAAAGAGAGCTTCTTGTCCTGTGGAGAGAGCTGGAGGGTGTTGTGGCCCTGTGGAAAGGTCTGTGGCCCTATGGATAGGCCCTTTCGCCTTGTGGAAAGGGCTGTGGCCCTGCGGTGAGAGCTGGAAGGAGTTGTGGGCTGTGGAAAAGCCTGTGGTCCTGTGGAGACAGCTGAAGGGGTTGAGGCCCTGTGGAAAGGCCTGTGACCCTGTATAGGGGTCTGTGGCCCCGCAGAGGGGCATGTGGCGATGTAAAGAGAGCTGGAGGGAGTTGTGGCCTGAGGAAAAGGCCATGTGGAGCGGGCTGGAGAGGCCTGTGGAAGGCTCTGGAGTAAGATTTGAGCCTATGAAGTCCTTTGCAGTAAACAACATGCAACATGATTGCCTGTGGAGAGAGCTGGAGGGGCTTGTGGCACTGTGGAAAGGCCTGTGGCCCAGTAGGAGCCTGTGGTCCTGTGGAGAGAGCTGAAGGTGTTGTGGCCCTGTGGAAAGGCCTGTGATCCTGTATAGGGGTCTGTTGCCCTGTGGAGAGAGCTGGAGGGGCTCGTGCCCTATGGAAATGACTATGGCCATGTAGAAAGGCCTTTTGGCCTTGAAGAGGGGGCTTGTGCCCTGCAGACGGGCCCTGTGACTCTGTGGAGAGAGCTGTTGGGAGTTGTGGCCGTGTGGAAAGTGCATTTGGCCCTGTGGAGGTGAGCTATGGCCCTGTAAAGAGAGCTTCTTGTCCTGTGGAGAGAGCTGGAGGGTGTTGTGGCCCTGTGGAAAGGTATGTGGCCCTATGGATAGGCCCTTTAGCCTTGTGGAAAGGGCTGTGGCCCTGTGGTGAGAGCTGGAAGGAGTTGTGGGCTGTGGAAAAGCCTGTGGTCCTGTGGAGACAGCTGAAGGGGTTGAGGCCCTGTGGAAAGGCCTGTGACCCTGTATAGGGGTCTGTGGCCCCGCAGAGGGGCATGTGGCGATGTAAAGAGAGCTGGAGGGAGTTGTGGCCTGAGGAAAAGGCCATGTGGAGCGGGCTGGAGAGGCCTGTGGAAGGCTCTGGAGTAAGATTTGAGCCTATGAAGTCCTTTGCAGTAAACAACATGCAACATGATTGCCTGTGGAGAGAGCTGGAGGGGCTTGTGGCACTGTAGAAAGGCCTGTGGCCCAGTAGGAGCCTGTGGTCCTGTGGAGAGAGCTGAAGGTGTTGTGGCCCTGTGGAAAGGCCTGTGATCCTGTATAGGGGTCTGTTGCCCTGTGGAGAGAGCTGGAGGGGCTCGTGCCCTATGGAAATGACTATGGCCATGTAGAAAGGCCTTTTGGCCTTGAAGAGGGGGCTTGTGCCCTGCAGACGGGCCCTGTGACTCTGTGGAGAGAGCTGTTGGGAGTTGTGGCCGTGTGGAAAGTGCATTTGGCCCTGTGGAGGTGAGCTATGGCCCTGTAAAGAGAGCTTCTTGTCCTGTGGAGAGAGCTGGAGGGTTTTGTGGCCCTGTGGAAAGGTATGTGGCCCTATGGATAGGCCCTTTAGCCTTGTGGAAAGGGCTGTGGCCCTGTGGTGAGAGCTGGAAGGAGTTGTGGGCTGTGGAAAAGCCTGTGGTCCTGTGGAGACAGTTGAAGGGGTTGAGGCCCTGTGGAAAGGCCTGTGACCCTGTATAGGGGTCTGTGGCCCCGCAGAGGGGCATGTGGCGATGTAAAGAGAGCTGGAGGGAGTTGTGGCCTGAGGAAAAGGCCATGTGGAGCGGGCTGGAGAGGCCTGTGGAAGGCTCTGGAGTAAGATTTGAGCCTATGAAGTCCTTTGCAGTAAACAACATGCAACATGATTGCCTGTGGAGAGAGCTGGAGGAGCTTGTGGCACTATGGAAAGGCCTGTGGCCCAGTAGGAGCCTGTGGTCCTGTGGAGAGAGCTGAAGGTGTTGTGGCCCTGTGGAAAGGCCTGTGACCCTGTATATGGGTCCGTTGCCCTGTGGAGATTGCTGGAGGGGCTCGTGCCGTATGGAAATGACTATAGCCATGTAGAAAGGCCTTTTGGCCTTGAAGAGGGCGCTTGTGCCCTGCAGACGGGCCCTGTGACTCTGTGGAGAGAGCTGTTGGGAGTTGTAGCCGTGTGGAAAGTGCATTTGGCCCTGTGGATGTGAGCTATGGCCCTGTAAAGAGAGCTTCTTGTCCTGTGGAGAGAGCTGGAGGGTGTTGTGGCCCTGTGGAAAGGTATGTGGCCCTATGGATAGGCCCTTTAGCCTTGTGGAAAGGGCTGTGGCCCTGTGGTGAGAGCTGGAAGGAGTTGTGGGCTGTGGAAAAGCCTGTGGTCCTGTGGAGACAGCTGAAGGGGTTGAGGCCCTGTGGAAAGGCCTGTGACCCTGTATAGGGGTCTGTGGCCCCGCAGAGGGGCATGTGGCGATGTAAAGAGAGCTGGAGGGAGTTGTGGCCTGAGGAACAGGCCATGTGGAGCAGGCTGGAGAGGCCTGTGGAAGGCTCTGGAGTAAGATTTGAGCCTATGAAGTCCTTTGCAGTAAACAACATGCAACATGATTGCCTGTGGAGAGAGCTGGAGGGGCTTGTGGCACTGTGGAAAGGCCTGTGGCCCAGTAGGAGCCTGTGGTCCTGTGGAGAGAGCTGAAGGTGTTGTGGCCCTGTGGAAAGGCCTGTGACCCTGTATAGGGGTCCGTTGCCCTGTGGAGAGAGCTGGAGGGGCTCGTGCCGTATGGAAATGACTATAGCCATGTAGAAAGGCCTTTTGGCCTTGAAGAGGGCGCTTGTGCCCTGCAGACGGGCCCTGTGACCCTGTGGAGAGAGCTGTTGGGAGTTGTAGCCGTGTGGAAAGTGCATTTGGCCCTGTGGAGGTGAGCTATGGCCCTGTAAAGAGAGCTTCTTGTCCTGTGGAGAGAGCTGGAGGGTGTTGTGGCCCTGTGGAAAGGTCTGTGGCCCTATGGATAGGCCCTTTAGCCTTGTGGAAAGGGCTGTGGCCCTGTGGTGAGAGCTGGAAGGAGTTGTGGGCAGTGGAAAAGCCTGTGGTCCTGTGGAGACAGCTGAAGTTGTTGAGGCCCTGTGGAAAGGCCTGTCACCCTGTATAGGGGTCTGTGGCCCCGCAGAGGGGCATGTGGCGATGTAAAGAGAGCTGGAGGGAGTTGTGGCCTGAGGAAAAGTCCATGTGGAGCGGGCTGGAGAGGCCTGTGGAAGGCTCTGGAGTAAGATTTGAGCCTATGAAGTCCTTTGCAGTAAACAACATGCAACATGATTGCCTGTGGAGAGAGCTGGAGGGGCTTGTGGCACTGTGGAAAGGCCTGTGGCCCAGTAGGAGCCTGTGGTCCTGTGGAGAGAGCTGAAGGTGTTGTGGCCCTGTGGAAAGGCCTGTGACCCTGTATAGGGGTCCGTTGCCCTGTGGAGAGAGCTGGAGGGGCTCGTGCCATATGGAAATGACTATAGCCATGTAGAAAGGCCTTTTGGCCTTGAAGAGGGCGCTTGTGCCCTGCAGACGGGCCCTGTGACTCTGTGGAGAGAGCTGTTGGGAGTTGTAGCCGTGTGGAAAGTGCATTTGGCCCTGTGGAGGTGAGCTATGGCCCTGTAAAGAGAGCTTCTTGTCCTGTGGAGAGAGCTGGAGGGTGTTGTGGCCCTGTGGAAAGGTCTGTGGCCCTATGGATAGGCCCTTTAGCCTTGTGGAAAGGGCTGTGGCCCTGTGGTGAGAGCTGGAAGGAGTTGTGGGCTGTGGAAAAGCCTGTGGTCCTGTGGAGACAGCTGAAGGGGTTGAGGCCCTGTGGAAAGGCCTGTGACCCTGTATAGGGGTCTGTGGCCCCGCAGAGGGGCATGTGGCGATGTAAAGAGAGCTGGAGGGAGTTGTGGCCTGAGGAAAAGGCCATGTGGAGCGGGCTGGAGAGGCCTGTGGAAGGCTCTGGAGTAAGATTTGAGCCTATGAAGTCCTTTGCAGTAAACAACATGCAACATGATTGCCTGTGGAGAGAGCTGGAGGGGCTTGTGGCACTGTAGAAAGGCCTGTGGCCCAGTAGGAGCCTGTGGTCCTGTGGAGAGAGCTGAAGGTGTTGTGGCCCTGTGGAAAGGCCTGTGATCCTGTATAGGGGTCTGTTGCCCTGTGGAGAGAGCTGGAGGGGCTCGTGCCCTATGGAAATGACTATGGCCATGTAGAAAGGCCTTTTGGCCTTGAAGAGGGGGCTTGTGCCCTGCAGACGGGCCCTGTGACTCTGTGGAGAGAGCTGTTGGGAGTTGTGGCCGTGTGGAAAGTGCATTTGGCCCTGTGGAGGTGAGGTATGGCCCTGTAAAGAGAGCTTCTTGTCCTGTGGAGAGAGCTGGAGGGTGTTGTGGCCCTGTGGAAAGGTATGTGGCCCTATGGATAGGCCCTTTAGCCTTGTGGAAAGGGCTGTGGCCCTGTGGTGAGAGCTGGAAGGAGTTGTGGGCTGTGGAAAAGCCTGTGGTCCTGTGGAGACAGCTGAAGGGGTTGAGGCCCTATGGAAAGGCCTGTGACCCTGTATAGGGGTCTGTGGCCCCGCAGAGGGGCATGTGGCGATGTAAAGAGAGCTGGAGGGAGTTGTGGCCTGAGGAAAAGGCCATGTGGAGCGGGCTGGAGAGGCCTGTGGAAGGCTCTGGAGTAAGATTTGAGCCTATGAAGTCCTTTGCAGTAAACAACATGCAACATGATTGCCTGTGGAGAGAGCTGGAGGGGCTTGTGGCACTGTGGAAAGGCCTGTGGCCCAGTAGGAGCCTGTGGTCCTGTGGAGAGAGCTGAAGGTGTTGTGGCCCTGTGGAAAGGCCTGTGACCCTGTATAGGGGTCCGTTGCCCTGTGGAGAGAGCTGGAGGGGCTCGTGCCGTATGGAAATTACTATAGCCATGTAGAAAGGCCTTTTGGCCTTGAAGAGGTCGCTTGTGCCCTGCAGACGGGCCCTGTGACTCTGTGGAGAGAGCTGTTGGGAGTTGTAGCCGTGTGGAAAGTGCATTTGGCCCTGTGGAGGTGAGCTATGGCCCTGTAAAGAGAGCTTCTTGTCCTGTGGAGAGAGCTGGAGGGTGTTGTGGCCCTGTGGAAAGGTCTGTGGCCCTATGGATAGGCACTTTAGCCTTGTGGAAAGGGCTGTGGCCCTGTGGTGAGAGCTGGAAGGAGTTGTGGGCTGTGGAAAAGCCTGTGGTCCTGTGGAGACAGCTGAAGGGGTTGAGGCCCTGTGGAAAGGCCTGTGACCCTGTATAGGGGTCTGTGGCCCCGCAGAGGGGCATGTGGCGATGTAAAGAGAGCTGGAGGGAGTTGTGGCCTGAGGAAAAGGCCATGTGGAGCGGGCTGGAGAGGCCTGTGGAAGGCTCTGGAGTAAGATTTGAGCCTATGAAGTCCTTTGCAGTAAACAACATGCAACATGATTGCCTGTGGAGAGAGCTGGAGGGGCTTGTGGCACTGTGGAAAGGCCTGTGGCCCAGTAGGAGCCTGTGGTCCTGTGGAGAGAGCTGAAGGTGTTGTGGCCCTGTGGAAAGGCCTGTGACCCTGTATAGGGGTCCGTTGCCCTGTGGAGAGAGCTGGAGGGGCTCATGCCGTATGGAAATGACTATAGCCATGTAGAAAGGCCTTTTGGCCTTGAAGAGGGCGCTTGTGCCCTGCAGACGGGCCCTGTGACTCTGTGGAGAGAGCTGTTGGGAGTTGTAGCCGTGTGGAAAGTGCATTTGGCCCTGTTGAGGTGAGCTATGGCCCTGTAAAGAGAGCTTCTTGTCCTGTGGAGAGAGCTGGAGGGTGTTGTGGCCCTGTGGAAAGGTATGTGGCCCTATGGATAGGCCCTTTAGCCTTGTGGAAAGGGCTGTGGCCCTGTGGTGAGAGCTGGAAGGAGTTGTGGGCTGTGGAAAAGCCTGTGGTCCTGTGGAGACAGCTGAAGGGGTTGAGGCCCTGTGGAAAGGCCTGTGACCCTGTATAGGGGTCTGTGGCCCCGCAGAGGGGCATGTGGCGATGTAAAGAGAGCTGGAGGGAGTTGTGGCCTGAGGAAAAGGCCATGTGGAGCGGGCTGGAGAGGCCTGTGAAAGGCTCTGGAGTAAGATTTGAGCCTATGAAGTCCTTTGCAGTAAACAACATGCAACATGATTGCCTGTGGAGAGAGCTGGAGGGGCTTGTGGCACTGTGGAAAGGCCTGTGGCCCAGTAGGAGCCTGTGGTCCTGTGGAGAGAGCTGAAGGTGTTGTGGCCCTGTGGAAAGGCCTGTGACTCTGTATAGGGGTCCGTTGCCCTGTGGAGAGAGCTGGAGGGGCTCGTGCCATATGGAAATGACTATAGCCATGTAGAAAGGCCTTTTGGCCTTGAAGAGGGCGCTTGTGCCCTGCAGACGGGCCCTGTGACTCTGTGGAGAGAGCTGTTGGGAGTTGTAGCCGTGTGGAAAGTGCATTTGGCCCTGTGGAGGTGAGCTATGGCCCTGTAAAGAGAGCTTCTTGTCCTGTGGAGAGAGCTGGAGGGTGTTGTGGCCCTGTGGAAAGGTCTGTGGCCCTATGGATAGGCCCTTTAGCCTTGTGGAAAGGGCTGTGGCCCTGTGGTGAGAGCTGGAAGGAGTTGTGGGCTGTGGAAAAGCCTGTGGTCCTGTGGAGACAGCTGAAGGGGTTGAGGCCCTGTGGAAAGGCCTGTGACCCTGTATAGGGGTCTGTGGCCCCGCAGAGGGGCATGTGGCGATGTAAAGAGAGCTGGAGGGAGTTGTGGCCTGAGGAAAAGGCCATGTGGAGCGGGCTGGAGAGGCCTGTGGAAGGCTCTGGAGTAAGATTTGAGCCTATGAAGTCCTTTGCAGTAAACAACATGCAACATGATTGCCTGTGGAGAGAGCTGGAGGGGCTTGTGGCACTGTGGAAAGGCCTGTGGCCCAGTAGGAGCCTGTGGTCCTGTGGAGAGAGCTGAAGGTGTTGTGGCCCTGTGGAAAGGCCTGTGATCCTGTATAGGGGTCTGTTGCCCTGTGGAGAGAGCTGGAGGGGCTCGTGCCCTATGGAAATGACTATGACCATGTAGAAAGGCCTTTTGGCCTTGAAGAGGGGGCTTGTGCCCTGCAGACGGGCCCTGTGACTCTGTGGAGAGAGCTGTTGGGAGTTGTGGCCGTGTGGAAAGTGCATTTGGCCCTGTGGAGGTGAGCTATGGCCCTGTAAAGAGAGCTTGTTTTCCTGTGGAGAGAGCTGGAGGGTGTTGTGGCCCTGTGGAAAGGTATGTGGCCCTATGGATAGGCCCTTTAGCCTTGTGGAAAGGGCTGTGGCCCTGTGGTGAGAGCTGGAAGGAGTTGTGGGCTGTGGAAAAGCCTGTGGTCCTGTGGAGACAGCTGAAGGGGTTGAGGCCCTGTGGAGAGGCCTGTGACCCTGTATAGGGGTCTGTGGCCCCGCAGAGGGGCATGTGGCGATGTAAAGAGAGCTGGAGGGAGTTGTGGCCTGAGGAAAAGGCCATGTGGAGCGGGCTGGAGAGGCCTGTGGAAGGCTCTGGAGTAAGATTTGAGCCTATGAAGTCCTTTGCAGTAAACAACATGCAACATGATTGCCTGTGGAGAGAGCTGGAGGGGCTTGTGGCACTGTAGAAAGGCCTGTGGCCCAGTAGGAGCCTGTGGTCCTGTGGAGAGAGCTGAAGGTGTTGTGGCCCTGTGGAAAGGCCTGTGATCCTGTATAGGGGTCTGTTGCCCTGTGGAGAGAGCTGGAGGGGCTCGTGCCCTATGGAAATGACTATGGCCATGTAGAAAGGCCTTTTGGCCTTGAAGAGGGGGCTTGTGCCCTGCAGACGGGCCCTGTGACTCTGTGGAGAGAGCTGTTGGGAGTTGTGGCCGTGTGGAAAGTGCATTTGGCCCTGTGGAGGTGAGCTATGGCCCTGTAAAGAGAGCTTCTTGTCCTGTGGAGAGAGCTGGAGGGTGTTGTGGCCCTGTGGAAAGGTATGTGGCCCTATGGATAGGCCCTTTAGCCTTGTGGAAAGGGCTGTGGCCCTGTGGTGAGATCTGGAAGGAGTTGTGGGCTGTGGAAAAGCCTGTGGTCCTGTGGAGACAGCTGAAGGGGTTGAGGCCCTGTGGAAAGGCCTGTGACCCTGTATAGGGGTCTGTGGCCCCGCAGAGGGGCATGTGGCGATGTAAAGAGAGCTGGAGGGAGTTGTGGCCTGAGGAAAAGGCCATGTGGAGCGGGCTGGAGAGGCCTGTGGAAGGCTCTGGAGTAAGATTTGAGCCTATGAAGTCCTTTGCAGTAAACAACATGCAACATGATTGCCTGTGGAGAGAGCTGGAGGGGCTTGTGGCACTATGGAAAGGCCTGTGGCCCAGTAGGAGCCTGTGGTCCTGTGGAGAGAGCTGAAGGTGTTGTGGCCCTGTGGAAAGGCCTGTGACCCTGTATAGGGGTCCGTTGCCCTGTGGAGAGAGCTGGAGGGGCTCGTGCCGTATGGAAATGACTATAGCCATGTAGAAAGGCCTTTTGGCCTTGAAGAGGGCGCTTGTGCCCTGCAGACGGGCCCTGTGACTCTGTGGAGAGAGCTGTTGGGAGTTGTAGCCGTGTGGAAAGTGCATTTGGCCCTGTGGAGGTGAGCTATGGCCCTGTAAAGAGAGCTTCTTGTCCTGTGGAGAGAGCTGGAGGGTGTTGTGGCCCTGTGGAAAGGTATGTGGCCCTATGGATAGGCCCTTTAGCCTTGTGGAAAGGGCTGTGGCCCTGTGGTGAGAGCTGGAAGGAGTTGTGGGCTGTGGAAAAGCCTGTGGTCCTGTGGAGACAGCTGAAGGGGTTGAGGCCCTGTGGAAAGGCCTGTGACCCTGTATAGGGGTCTGTGGCCCCGCAGAGGGGCATGTGGCGATGTAATGAGAGCTGGAGGGAGTTGTGGCCTGAGGAACAGGCCATGTGGAGCGGGCTGGAGAGGCCTGTGGAAGGCTCTGGAGTAAGATTTGAGCCTATGAAGTCCTTTGCAGTAAACAACATGCAACATGATTGCCTGTGGAGAGAGCTGGAGGGGCTTGTGGCACTGTGGAAAGGCCTGTGGCCCAGTAGGAGCCTGTGGTCCTGTGGAGAGAGCTGAAGGTGTTGTGGCCCTGTGGAAAGGCCTGTGACCCTGTATAGGGGTCCGTTGCCCTGTGGAGAGAGCTGGAGGGGCTCGTGCCGTATGGAAATGACTATAGCCATGTAGAAAGGCCTTTTGGCCTTGAAGAGGGCGCTTGTGCCCTGCAGACGGGCCCTGTGACTCTGTGGAGAGAGCTGTTGGGAGTTGTAGCCGTGTGGAAAGTGCATTTGGCCCTGTTGAGGTGAGCTATGGCCCTGTAAAGAGAGCTTCTTGTCCTGTGGAGAGAGCTGGAGGGTGTTGTGGCCCTGTGGAAAGGTATGTGGCCCTATGGATAGGCCCTTTAGCCTTGTGGAAAGGGCTGTGGCCCTGTGGTGAGAGCTGGAAGGAGTTGTGGGCTGTGGAAAAGCCTGTGGTCCTGTGGAGACAGCTGAAGGGGTTGAGGCCCTGTGGAAAGGCCTGTGACCCTGTATAGGGGTCAGTGGCCCCGCAGAGGGGCATGTGGCGATGTAAAGAGAGCTGGAGGGAGTTGTGGCCTGAGGAAAAGGCCATGTGGAGCGGGCTGGAGAGGCCTGTGAAAGGCTCTGGAGTAAGATTTGAGCCTATGAAGTCCTTTGCAGTAAACAACATGCAACATGATTGCCTGTGGAGAGAGCTGGAGGGGCTTGTGGCACTGTGGAAAGGCCTGTGGCCCAGTAGGAGCCTGTGGTCCTGTGGAGAGAGCTGAAGGTGTTGTGGCCCTGTGGAAAGGCCTGTGACTCTGTATAGGGGTCCGTTGCCCTGTGGAGAGAGCTGGAGGGGCTCGTGCCATATGGAAATGACTATAGCCATGTAGAAAGGCCTTTTGGCCTTGAAGAGGGCGCTTGTGCCCTGCAGACGGGCCCTGTGACTCTGTGGAGAGAGCTGTTGGGAGTTGTAGCCGTGTGGAAAGTGCATTTGGCCCTGTGGAGGTGAGCTATGGCCCTGTAAAGAGAGCTTCTTGTCCTGTGGAGAGAGCTGGAGGGTGTTGTGGCCCTGTGGAAAGGTCTGTGGCCCTATGGATAGGCCCTTTAGCCTTGTGGAAAGGGCTGTGGCCCTGTGGTGAGAGCTGGAAGGAGTTGTGGGCTGTGGAAAAGCCTGTGGTCCTGTGGAGACAGCTGAAGGGGTTGAGGCCCTGTGGAAAGGCCTGTGACCCTGTATAGGGGTCTGTGGCCCCGCAGAGGGGCATGTGGCGATGTAAAGAGAGCTGGAGGGAGTTGTGGCCTGAGGAAAAGGCCATGTGGAGCGGGCTGGAGAGGCCTGTGGAAGGCTCTGGAGTAAGATTTGAGCCTATGAAGTCCTTTGCAGTAAACAACATGCAACATGATTGCCTGTGGAGAGAGCTGGAGGGGCTTGTGGCACTGTGGAAAGGCCTGTGGCCCAGTAGGAGCCTGTGGTCCTGTGGAGAGAGCTGAAGGTGTTGTGGCCCTGTGGAAAGGCCTGTGATCCTGTATAGGGGTCTGTTGCCCTGTGGAGAGAGCTGGAGGGGCTCGTGCCCTATGGAAATGACTATGACCATGTAGAAAGGCCTTTTGGCCTTGAAGAGGGGGCTTGTGCCCTGCAGACGGGCCCTGTGACTCTGTGGAGAGAGCTGTTGGGAGTTGTGGCCGTGTGGAAAGTGCATTTGGCCCTGTGGAGGTGAGCTATGGCCCTGTAAAGAGAGCTTGTTGTCCTGTGGAGAGAGCTGGAGGGTGTTGTGGCCCTGTGGAAAGGTATGTGGCCCTATGGATAGGCCCTTTAGCCTTGTGGAAAGGGCTGTGGCCCTGTGGTGAGAGCTGGAAGGAGTTGTGGGCTGTGGAAAAGCCTGTGGTCCTGTGGAGACAGCTGAAGGGGTTGAGGCCCTGTGGAGAGGCCTGTGACCCTGTATAGGGGTCTGTGGCCCCGCAGAGGGGCATGTGGCGATGTAAAGAGAGCTGGAGGGAGTTGTGGCCTGAGGAAAAGGCCATGTGGAGCGGGCTGGAGAGGCCTGTGGAAGGCTCTGGAGTAAGATTTGAGCCTATGAAGTCCTTTGCAGTAAACAACATGCAACATGATTGCCTGTGGAGAGAGCTGGAGGGGCTTGTGGCACTGTAGAAAGGCCTGTGGCCCAGTAGGAGCCTGTGGTCCTGTGGAGAGAGCTGAAGGTGTTGTGGCCCTGTGGAAAGGCCTGTGATCCTGTATAGGGGTCTGTTGCCCTGTGGAGAGAGCTGGAGGGGCTCGTGCCCTATGGAAATAACTATGGCCATGTAGAAAGGCCTTTTGGCCTTGAAGAGGGGGCTTGTGCCCTGCAGACGGGCCCTGTGACTCTGTGGAGAGAGCTGTTGGGAGTTATGGCCGTGTGGAAAGTGCATTTGGCCCTGTGGAGGTGAGCTATGGCCCTGTAAAGAGAGCTTCTTGTCCTGTGGAGAGAGCTGGAGGGTGTTGTGGCCCTGTGGAAAGGTATGTGGCCCTATGGATAGGCCCTTTAGCCTTGTGGAAAGGGCTGTGGCCCTGTGGTGAGATCTGGAAGGAGTTGTGGGCTGTGGAAAAGCCTGTGGTCCTGAGGAGACAGCTGAAGGGGTTGAGGCCCTGTGGAAAGGCCTGTGACCCTGTATAGGGGTCTGTGGCCCCGCAGAGGGGCATGTGGCGATGTAAAGAGAGCTGGAGGGAGTTGTGGCCTGAGGAAAAGGCCATGTGGAGCGGGCTGGAGAGGCCTGTGGAAGGCTCTGGAGTAAGATTTGAGCCTATGAAGTCCTTTGCAGTAAACAACATGCAACATGATTGCCTGTGGAGAGAGCTGGAGGGGCTTGTGGCACTATGGAAAGGCCTGTGGCCCAGTAGGAGCCTGTGGTCCTGTGGAGAGAGCTGAAGGTGTTGTGGCCCTGTGGAAAGGCCTGTGACCCTGTATAGGGGTCCGTTGCCCTGTGGAGAGAGCTGGAGGGGCTCGTGCCGTATGGAAATGACTATAGCCATGTAGAAAGGCCTTTTGGCCTTGAAGAGGGCGCTTGTGCCCTGCAGACGGGCTCTGTGACTCTGTGGAGAGAGCTGTTGGGAGTTGTAGCCGTGTGGAAAGTGCATTTGGCCCTGTGGAGGTGAGCTATGGCCCTGTAAAGAGAGCTTCTTGTCCTGTGGAGAGAGCTGGAGGGTGTTGTGGCCTCTGGAAAGGTATGTGGCCCTATGGATAGGCCCTTTAGCCTTGTGGAAAGGGCTGTGGCCCTGTGGTGAGAGCTGGAAGGAGTTGTGGGCTGTGGAAAAGCCTGTGGTCCTGTGGAGACAGCTGAAGGGGTTGAGGCCCTGTGGAAAGGCCTGTGACCCTGTATAGGGATCTGTGGCCCCGCAGAGGGGCATGTGGCGATGTAATGAGAGCTGGAGGGAGTTGTGGCCTGAGGAACAGGCCATGTGGAGCGGGCTGGAGAGGCCTGTGGAAGGCTCTGGAGTAAGATTTGAGCCTATGAAGTCCTTTGCAGTAAACAACATGCAACATGATTGCCTGTGGAGAGAGCTGGAGGGGCTTGTGGCACTGTGGAAAGGCCTGTGGCCCAGTAGGAGCCTGTGGTCCTGTGGAGAGAGCTGAAGGTGTTGTGGCCCTGTGGAAAGGCCTGTGACCCTGTATAGGGGTCCGTTGCCCTGTGGAGAGAGCTGGAGGGGCTCGTGCCGTATGGAAATGACTATAGCCATGTAGAAAGGCCTTTTGGCCTTGAAGAGGGCGCTTGTGCCCTGCAGACGGGCCCTGTGACTCTGTGGAGAGAGCTGTTGGGAGTTGTAGCCGTGTGGAAAGTGCATTTGGCCCTGTGGAGGTGAGCTATGGCCCTGTAAAGAGAGCTTCTTGTCCTGTGGAGAGAGCTGGAGGGTGTTGTGGCCCTGTGGAAAGGTCTGTGGCCCTATGGATAGGCCCTTTAGCCTTGTGGAAAGGGCTGTGGCCCTGTGGTGAGAGCTGGAAGGAGTTGTGGGCTGTGGAAAAGCCTGTGGTCCTGTGGAGACAGCTGAAGGGGTTGAGGCCCTGTGGAAAGGCCTGTGACCCTGTATAGGGGTCTGTGGCCCCGCAGAGGGGCATGTGGCGATGTAAAGAGAGCTGGAGGGAGTTGTGGCCTGAGGAAAAGGCCATGTGGAGCGGGCTGGAGAGGCCTGTGGAAGGCTCTGGAGTAAGATTTGAGCCTATGAAGTCCTTTGCAGTAAACAACATGCAACATGATTGCCTGTGGAGAGAGCTGGAGGGGCTTGTGGCACTGTGGAAAGGCCTGTGGCCCAGTAGGAGCCTGTGGTCCTGTGGAGAGAGCTGAAGGTGTTGTGGCCCTGTGGAAAGGCCTGTGACCCTGTATAGGGGTCCGTTGCCCTGTGGAGAGAGCTGGAGGGGCTCGTGCCGTATGGAAATGACTATAGCCATGTAGAAAGGCCTTTTGGCCTTGAAGAGGGCGCTTGTGCCCTGCAGACGGGCCCTGTGACTCTATGGAGAGAGCTGTTGGGAGTTGTAGCCGTGTGGAAAGTGCATTTGGCCCTGTGGAGGTGAGCTATGGCCCTGTAAAGAGAGCTTCTTGTCCTGTGGAGAGAGCTGGAGGGTGTTGTGGCCCTGTGGAAAGGTCTGTGGCCCTATGGATAGGCCCTTTAGCCTTGTGGAAAGGGCTGTGGCCCTGTGGTGAGAGCTGGAAGGAGTTGTGGGCTGTGGAAAAGCCTGTGGTCCTGTGGAGACAGCTGAAGGGGTTGAGGCCCTGTGGAAAGGCCTGTGACCCTGTATAGGGGTCTGTGGCCCCGCAGAGGGGCATGTGGCGATGTAAAGAGAGCTGGAGGGAGTTGTGGCCTGAGGAAAAGGCCATGTGGAGCGGGCTGGAGAGGCCTGTGGAAGGCTCTGGAGTAAGATTTGAGCCTATGAAGTCCTTTGCAGTAAACAACATGCAACATGATTGCCTGTGGAGAGAGCTGGAGGGGCTTGTGGCACTGTGGAAAGGCCTGTGGCCCAGTAGGAGCCTGTGGTCCTGTGGAGAGAGCTGAAGGTGTTGTGGGCCTGTGACCCTGTATAGGGGTCCGTTGCCCTGTGGAGAGAGCTGGAGGGGCTCGTGCCGTATGGAAATGACTATAGCCATGTAGAAAGGCCTTTTGGCCTTGAAGAGGGCGCTTGTGCCCTGCAGACGGGCCCTGTGACTCTGTGGAGAGAGCTGTTGGGAGTTGTAGCCGTGTGGAAAGTGCATTTGGCCCTGTGGAGGTGAGCTATGGCCCTGTAAAGAGAGCTTCTTGTCCTGTGGAGAGAGCTGGAGGGTGTTGTGGCCCTGTGGAAAGGTCTGTGGCCCTATGGATAGGCCCTTTAGCCTTGTGGAAAGGGCTGTGGCCCTGTGGTGAGAGCTGGAAGGAGTTGTGGGCTGTGGAAAAGCCTGTGGTCCTGTGGAGACAGCTGAAGGGGTTGAGGCCCTGTGGAAAGGCCTGTGACCCTGTATAGGGGTCTGTGGCCCCGCAGAGGGGCATGTGGCGATGTAAAGAGAGCTGGAGGGAGTTGTGGCCTGAGGAAAAGGCCATGTGGAGCGGGCTGGAGAGGCCTGTGGAAGGCTCTGGAGTAAGATTTGAGCCTATGAAGTCCTTTGCAGTAAACAACATGCAACATGATTGCCTGTGGAGAGAGCTGGAGGGGCTTGTGGCACTGTAGAAAGGCCTGTGGCCCAGTAGGAGCCTGTGGTCCTGTGGAGAGAGCTGAAGGTGTTGTGGCCCTGTGGAAAGGCCTGTGATCCTGTATAGGGGTCTGTTGCCCTGTGGAGAGAGCTGGAGGGGCTCGTGCCCTAAGGAAATGACTATGGCCATGTAGAAAGGCCTTTTGGCCTTGAAGATGGGGCTTGTGCCCTGCAGACGGGCCCTGTGACTCTGTGGAGAGAGCTGTTGGGAGTTGTGGCCGTGTGGAAAGTGCATTTGGCCCTGTGGAGGTGAGCTATGGCCCTGTAAAGAGAGCTTCTTGTCCTGTGGAGAGAGCTGGAGGGTGTTGTGGCCCTGTGGAAAGGTATGTGGCCCTATGGATAGGCCCTTTAGCCTTGTGGAAAGGTCTGTGGCCCTGTGGTGAGAGCTGGAAGGAGTTGTGGGCTGTGGAAAAGCCTGTGGTCCTGTGGAGACAGCTGAAGGGGTTGAGGCCCTGTGGAAAGGCCTGTGACCCTGTATAGGGGTCTGTGGCCCCGCAGAGGGGCATGTGGCGATGTAAAGAGAGCTGGAGGGAGTTGTGGCCTGAGGAAAAGGCCATGTGGAGCGGGCTGGAGAGGCCTGTGGAAGGCTCTGGAGTAAGATTTGAGCCTATGAAGTCCTTTGCAGTAAACAACATGCAACATGATTGCCTGTGGAGAGAGCTGGAGGGGCTTGTGGCACTGTGGAAAGGCCTGTGGCCCAGTAGGAGCCTGTGGTCCTGTGGAGAGAGCTGAAGGTGTTGTGGCCCTGTGGAAAGGCCTGTGACCCTGTATAGGGGTCCGTTGCCCTGTGGAGAGAGCTGGAGGGGCTCGTGCCGTATGGAAATGACTATAGCCATGTAGAAAGGCCTTTTGGCCTTGAAGAGGGCGCTTGTGCCCTGCAGACGGGCCCTGTGACTCTGTGGAGAGAGCTGTTGGGAGTTGTAGCCGTGTGGAAAGTGCATTTGGCCCTGTGGAGGTGAGCTATGGCCCTGTAAAGAGAGCTTCTTGTCCTGTGGAGAGAGCTGGAGGGTGTTGTGGCCCTGTGGAAAGGTCTGTGGCCCTATGGATAGGCCCTTTAGCCTTGTGGAAAGGGCTGTGGCCCTGTGGTGAGAGCTGGAAGGAGTTGTGGGCTGTGGAAAAGCCTGTGGTCCTGTGGAGACAGCTGAAGGGGTTGAGGCCCTGTGGAAAGGCCTGTGACCCTGTATAGGGGTCTGTGGCCCCGCAGAGGGGCATGTGGCGATGTAAAGAGAGCTGGAGGGAGTTGTGGCCTGAGGAAAAGGCCATGTGGAGCGGGCTGGAGAGGCCTGTGGAAGGCTCTGGAGTAAGATTTGAGCCTATGAAGTCCTTTGCAGTAAACAACATGCAACATGATTGCCTGTGGAGAGAGCTGGAGGGGCTTGTGGCACTGTGGAAAGGCCTGTGGCCCAGTAGGAGCCTGTGGTCCTGTGGAGAGAGCTGAAGGTGTTGTGGCCCTGTGGAAAGGCCTGTGACCCTGTATAGGGGTCCGTTGCCCTGTGGAGAGAGCTGGAGGGGCTCGTGCCGTATGGAAATGACTATAGCCATGTAGAAAGGCCTTTTGGCCTTGAAGAGGGCGCTTGTGCCCTGCAGACGGGCCCTGTGACTCTATGGAGAGAGCTGTTGGGAGTTGTAGCCGTGTGGAAAGTGCATTTGGCCCTGTGGAGGTGAGCTATGGCCCTGTAAAGAGAGCTTCTTGTCCTGTGGAGAGAGCTGGAGGGTGTTGTGGCCCTGTGGAAAGGTCTGTGGCCCTATGGATAGGCCCTTTAGCCTTGTGGAAAGGGCTGTGGCCCTGTGGTGAGAGCTGGAAGGAGTTGTGGGCTGTGGAAAAGCCTGTGGTCCTGTGGAGACAGCTGAAGGGGTTGAGGCCCTGTGGAAAGGCCTGTGACCCTGTATAGGGGTCTGTGGCCCCGCAGAGGGGCATGTGGCGATGTAAAGAGAGCTGGAGGGAGTTGTGGCCTGAGGAAAAGGCCATGTGGAGCGGGCTGGAGAGGCCTGTGGAAGGCTCTGGAGTAAGATTTGAGCCTATGAAGTCCTTTGCAGTAAACAACATGCAACATGATTGCCTGTGGAGAGAGCTGGAGGGGCTTGTGGCACTGTGGAAAGGCCTGTGGCCCAGTAGGAGCCTGTGGTCCTGTGGAGAGAGCTGAAGGTGTTGTGGGCCTGTGACCCTGTATAGGGGTCCGTTGCCCTGTGGAGAGAGCTGGAGGGGCTCGTGCCGTATGGAAATGACTATAGCCATGTAGAAAGGCCTTTTGGCCTTGAAGAGGGCGCTTGTGCCCTGCAGACGGGCCCTGTGACTCTGTGGAGAGAGCTGTTGGGAGTTGTAGCCGTGTGGAAAGTGCATTTGGCCCTGTGGAGGTGAGCTATGGCCCTGTAAAGAGAGCTTCTTGTCCTGTGGAGAGAGCTGGAGGGTGTTGTGGCCCTGTGGAAAGGTCTGTGGCCCTATGGATAGGCCCTTTAGCCTTGTGGAAAGGGCTGTGGCCCTGTGGTGAGAGCTGGAAGGAGTTGTGGGCTGTGGAAAAGCCTGTGGTCCTGTGGAGACAGCTGAAGGGGTTGAGGCCCTGTGGAAAGGCCTGTGACCCTGTATAGGGGTCTGTGGCCCCGCAGAGGGGCATGTGGCGATGTAAAGAGAGCTGGAGGGAGTTGTGGCCTGAGGAAAAGGCCATGTGGAGCGGGCTGGAGAGGCCTGTGGAAGGCTCTGGAGTAAGATTTGAGCCTATGAAGTCCTTTGCAGTAAACAACATGCAACATGATTGCCTGTGGAGAGAGCTGGAGGGGCTTGTGGCACTGTAGAAAGGCCTGTGGCCCAGTAGGAGCCTGTGGTCCTGTGGAGAGAGCTGAAGGTGTTGTGGCCCTGTGGAAAGGCCTGTGATCCTGTATAGGGGTCTGTTGCCCTGTGGAGAGAGCTGGAGGGGCTCGTGCCCTAAGGAAATGACTATGGCCATGTAGAAAGGCCTTTTGGCCTTGAAGATGGGGCTTGTGCCCTGCAGACGGGCCCTGTGACTCTGTGGAGAGAGCTGTTGGGAGTTGTGGCCGTGTGGAAAGTGCATTTGGCCCTGTGGAGGTGAGCTATGGCCCTGTAAAGAGAGCTTCTTGTCCTGTGGAGAGAGCTGGAGGGTGTTGTGGCCCTGTGGAAAGGTATGTGGCCCTATGGATAGGCCCTTTAGCCTTGTGGAAAGGTCTGTGGCCCTGTGGTGAGAGCTGGAAGGAGTTGTGGGCTGTGGAAAAGCCTGTGGTCCTGTGGAGACAGCTGAAGGGGTTGAGGCCCTGTGGAAAGGCCTGTGACCCTGTATAGGGGTCTGTGGCCCCGCAGAGGGGCATGTGGCGATGTAAAGAGAGCTGGAGGGAGTTGTGGCCTGAGGAAAAGGCCATGTGGAGCGGGCTGGAGAGGCCTGTGGAAGGCTCTGGAGTAAGATTTGAGCCTATGAAGTCCTTTGCAGTAAACAACATGCAACATGATTGCCTGTGGAGAGAGCTGGAGGGGCTTGTGGCACTGTGGAAAGGCCTGTGGCCCAGTAGGAGCCTGTGGTCCTGTGGAGAGAGCTGAAGGTGTTGTGGCCCTGTGGAAAGGCCTGTGACCCTGTATAGGGGTCCGTTGCCCTGTGGAGAGAGCTGGAGGGGCTCGTGCCGTATGGAAATGACTATAGCCATGTAGAAAGGCCTTTTGGCCTTGAAGAGGGCGCTTGTGCCCTGCAGACGGGCCCTGTGACTCTGTGGAGAGAGCTGTTGGGAGTTGTAGCCGTGTGGAAAGTGCATTTGGCCCTGTGGAGGTGAGCTATGGCCCTGTAAAGAGAGCTTCTTGTCCTGTGGAGAGAGCTGGAGGGTGTTGTGGCCCTGTGGAAAGGTCTGTGGCCCTATGGATAGGCCCTTTAGCCTTGTGGAAAGGGCTGTGGCCCTGTGGTGAGAGCTGGAAGGAGTTGTGGGCTGTGGAAAAGCCTGTGGTCCTGTGGAGACAGCTGAAGGGGTTGAGGCCCTGTGGAAAGGCCTGTGACCCTGTATAGGGGTCTGTGGCCCCGCAGAGGGGCATGTGGCGATGTAAAGAGAGCTGGAGGGAGTTGTGGCCTGAGGAAAAGGCCATGTGGAGCGGGCTGGAGAGGCCTGTGGAAGGCTCTGGAGTAAGATTTGAGCCTATGAAGTCCTTTGCAGTAAACAACATGCAACATGATTGCCTGTGGAGAGAGCTGGAGGGGCTTGTGGCACTGTAGAAAGGCCTGTGGCCCAGTAGGAGCCTGTGGTCCTGTGGAGAGAGCTGAAGGTGTTGTGGCCCTGTGGAAAGGCCTGTGATCCTGTATAGGGGTCTGTTGCCCTGTGGAGAGAGCTGGAGGGGCTCGTGCCCTATGGAAATGACTATTGCCATGTAGAAAGGCCTTTTGGCCTTGAAGAGGGGGCTTGTGCCCTGCAGACGGGCCCTGTGACTCTGTGGAGAGAGCTGTTGGGAGTTGTGGCCGTGTGGAAAGTGCATTTGGCCCTGTGGAGGTGAGCTATGGCCCTGTAAAGAGAGCTTCTTGTCCTGTGGAGAGAGCTGGAGGGTGTTGTGGCCCTGTGGAAAGGTATGTGGCCCTATGGATAGGCCCTTTAGCCTTGTGGAAAGGGCTGTGGCCCTGTGGTGAGAGCTGGAAGGAGTTGTGGGCTGTGGAAAAGCCTGTGGTCCTGTGGAGACAGCTGAAGGGGTTGAGGCCCTGTGGAAAGGCCTGTGACCCTGTATAGGGGTCTGTGGCCCCGCAGAGGGGCATGTGGCGATGTAAAGAGAGCTGGAGGGAGTTGTGGCCTGAGGAAAAGGCCATGTGGAGCGGGCTGGAGAGGCCTGTGGAAGGCTCTGGAGTAAGATTTGAGCCTATGAAGTCCTTTGCAGTAAACAACATGCAACATGATTGCCTGAGGAGAGAGCAGGAGGGGCTTGTAGCACTGTGGAAAGGCCGGTGGCCCAGTAGGAGCCTGTGGTCCTGTGGAGAGAGCTGAAGGTGTTGTGGCCCTGTGGAAAGGCCTGTGACCCTGTATAGGGGTCCGTTGCCCTGTGGAGAGAGCTGGAGGGGCTCGTGCCGTATGGAAATGACTATAGCCATGTAGAAAGGCCTTTTGGCCTTGAAGAGGGCGCTTGTGCCCTGCAGACGGGCCCTGTGACTCTGTGGAGAGAGCTGTTGGGAGTTGTAGCCGTGTGGAAAGTGCATTTGGCCCTGTGGAGGTGAGCTATGGCCCTGTAAAGAGAGCTTCTTGTCCTGTGGAGAGAGCTGGAGGGTGTTGTGGCCCTGTGGAAAGGTCTGTGGCCCTATGGATAGGCCCTTTAGCCTTGTGGAAAGGGCTGTGGCCCTGTGGTGAGAGCTGGAAGGAGTTGTGGGCTGTGGAAAAGCCTGTGGTCCTGTGGAGACAGCTGAAGGGGTTGAGGCCCTGTGGAAAGGCCTGTGACCCTGTATAGGGGTCTGTGGCCCCGCAGAGGGGCATGTGGCGATGTAAAGAGAGCTGGAGGGAGTTGTGGCCTGAGGAAAAGGCCATGTGGAGCGGGCTGGAGAGGCCTGTGGAAGGCTCTGGAGTAAGATTTGAGCCTATGAAGTCCTTTGCAGTAAACAACATGCAACATGATTGCCTGTGGAGAGAGCTGGAGGGGCTTGTGGCACTGTGGAAAGGCCTGTGGCCCAGTAGGAGCCTGTGGTCCTGTGGAGAGAGCTGAAGGTGTTGTGGCCCTGTGGAAAGGCCTGTGACCCTGTATAGGGGTCCGTTGCCCTGTGGAGAGAGCTGGAGGGGCTCGTGCCGTATGGAAATGACTATAGCCATGTAGAAAGGCCTTTTGGCCTTGAAGAGGGCGCTTGTGCCCTGCAGACGGGCCCTGTGACTCTGTGGAGAGAGCTGTTGGGAGTTGTAGCCGTGTGGAAAGTGCATTTGGCCCTGTGGAGGTGAGCTATGGCCCTGTAAAGAGAGCTTCTTGTCCTGTGGAGAGAGCTGGAGGGTGTTGTGGCCCTGTGGAAAGGTATGTGGCCCTATGGATAGGCCCTTTAGCCTTGTGGAAAGGGCTGTGGCCCTGTGGTGAGAGCTGGAAGGAGTTGTGGGCTGTGGAAAAGCCTGTGGTCCTGTGGAGACAGCTGAAGGGGTTGAGGCCCTGTGGAAAGGCCTGTGACCCTGTATAGGGGTCTGTGGCCCTGCAGAGGGGCATGTGGCGATGTAAAGAGAGCTGGAGGGAGTTGTGGCCTGAGGAAAAGGCCATGTGGAGCGGGCTGGAGAGGCCTGTGGAAGGCTCTGGAGTAAGATTTGAGCCTATGAAGTCCTTTGCAGTAAACAACATGCAACATGATTGCCTGTGGAGAGAGCTGGAGGGGCTTGTGGCACTGTGGAAAGGCCTGTGGCCCAGTAGGAGCCTGTGGTCCTGTGGAGAGAGCTGAAGGTGTTGTGGCCCTGTGGAAAGGCCTGTGACCCTGTATAGGGTCCGTTGCCCTGTGGAGAGAGCTGGAGGGGCTCGTGCCGTATGGAAATGACTATAGCCATGTAGAAAGGCCTTTTGGCCTTGAAGAGGGCGCTTGTGCCCTGCAGACGGGCCCTGTGACTCTGTGGAGAGAGCTGTTGGGAGTTGTAGCCGTGTGGAAAGTGCATTTGGCCCTGTGGAGGTGAGCTATGGCCCTGTAAAGAGAGCTTCTTGTCCTGTGGAGAGAGCTGGAGGGTGTTGTGGCCCTGTGGAAAGGTCTGTGGCTCTATGGATAGGCCCTTTAGCCTTGTAGAAAGGGCTGTGGCCCTGTGGTGAGAGCTGGAAGGAGTTGTGGGCTGTGGAAAAGCCTGTGGTCCTGTGGAGACAGCTGAAGGGGTTGAGGCCCTGTGGAAAGGCCTGTGACCCTGTATAGGGGTCTGTGGCCCCGCAGAGGGGCATGTGGCGATGTAAAGAGAGCTGGAGGGAGTTGTGGCCTGAGGAAAAGGCCATGTGGAGCGGGCTGGAGAGGCCTGTGGAAGGTTCTGGAGTAAGATTTGAGCCTATGAAGTCCTTTGCAGTAAACAACATGCAACATGATTGCCTGTGGAGAGAGCTGGAGGGGCTTGTGGCACTGTGGAAAGGCCTGTGGCCCAGTAGGAGCCTGTGGTCCTGTGGAGAGAGCTGAAGGTGTTGTGGCCCTGTGGAAAGGCCTGTGACCCTGTATAGGGGTCCGTTGCCCTGTGGAGAGAGCTGGAGGGGCTCGTGCCGTATGGAAATGACTATAGCCATGTAGAAAGGCCTTTTGGCCTTGAAGAGGGCGCTTGTGCCCTGCAGACGGGCCCTGTGACTCTGTGGAGAGAGCTGTTGGGAGTTGTAGCCGTGTGGAAAGTGCATTTGGCCCTGTGGAGGTGAGCTATGGCCCTGTAAAGAGAGCTTCTTGTCCTGTGGAGAGAGCTGGAGGGTGTTGTGGCCCTGTGGAAAGGTCTGTGGCCCTATGGATAGGCCCTTTAGCCTTGTGGAAAGGGCTGTGGCCCTGTGGTGAGAGCTGGAAGGAGTTGTGGGCTGTGGAAAAGCCTGTGGTCCTGTGGAGACAGCTGAAGGGGTTGAGGCCCTGTGGAAAGGCCTGTGACCCTGTATAGGGGTCTGTGGCCCCGCAGAGGGGCATGTGGCGATGTAAAGAGAGCTGGAGGGAGTTGTGGACTGAGGAAAAGGCCATGTGGAGCGGGCTGGAGAGGCCTGTGGAAGGCTCTGGAGTAAGATTTGAGCCTATGAAGTCCTTTGCAGTAAACAACATGCAACATGATTGCCTGTGGAGAGAGCTGGAGGGGCTTGTGGCACTATGGAAAGGCCTGTGGCCCAGTAGGAGCCTGTGGTCCTGTGGAGAGAGCTGAAGGTGTTGTGGCCCTGTGGAAAGGCCTGTGACCCTGTATAGGGGTCCGTTGCCCTGTGGAGAGAGCTGGAGGGGCTCGTGCCGTATGGAAATGACTATAGCCATGTAGAAAGGCCTTTTGGCCTTGAAGAGGGCGCTTGTGCCCTGCAGACGGGCCCTGTGACTCTGTGGAGAGAGCTGTTGGGAGTTGTAGCCGTGTGGAAAGTGCATTTGGCCCTGTGGAGGTGAGCTATGGCCCTGTAAAGAGAGCTTCTTCTCCTGTGGAGAGAGCTGGAGGGTGTTGTGGCCCTGTGGAAAGGTATGTGGCCCTATGTATAGGCCCTTTAGCCTTGTGGAAAGGGCTGTGGCCCTGTGGTGAGAGCTGGAAGGAGTTGTGGGCTGTGGAAAAGCCTGTGGTCCTGTGGAGACAGCTGAAGGGGTTGAGGCCCTGTGGAAAGGCCTGTGACCCTGTATAGGGGTCTGTGGCCCCGCAGAGGGGCATGTGGCGATGTAAAGAGAGCTGGAGGGAGTTGTGGCCTGAGGAACAGGCCATGTGGAGCGGGCTGGAGAGGCCTGTGGAAGGCTCTGGAGTAAGATTTGAGCCTATGAAGTCCTTTGCAGTAAACAACATGCAACATGATTGCCTGTGGAGAGAGCTGGAGGGGCTTGTGGCACTGTGGAAAGGCCTGTGGCCCAGTAGGAGCCTGTGGTCCTGTGGAGAGAGCTGAAGGTGTTGTGGCTCTGTGGAAAGGCCTGTGACCCTGTATAGGGGTCCGTTGCCCTGTGGAGAGAGCTGGAGGGGCTCGTGCCGTATGGAAATGACTATAGCCATGTAGAAAGGCCTTTTGGCCTTGAAGAGGGCGCTTGTGCCCTGCAGACGGGCCCTGTGACTCTGTGGAGAGAGCTGTTGGGAGTTGTAGCCGTGTGGAAAGTGCATTTGGCCCTGTGGAGGTGAGCTATGGTCCTGTAAAGAGAGCTTCTTGTCCTGTGGAGAGAGCTGGAGGGTGTTGTGGCCCTGTGGAAAGGTCTGTGGCCCTATGGATAGGCCCTTTAGCCTTGTGGAAAGGGCTGTGGCCCTGTGGTGAGAGCTGGAAGGAGTTGTGGGCTGTGGAAAAGCCTGTGGTCCTGTGAAGACAGCTGAAGGGGTTGAGGCCCTGTGGAAAGGCCTGTGACCCTGTATAGGGGTCTGTGGCCCCACAGAGGGGCATGTGGTGATGTAAAGAGAGCTGGAGGGAGTTGTGGCCTGAGGAAAAGGCCATGTGGAGCGGGCTGGAGAGGCCTGTGGAAGGCTCTGGAGTAAGATTTGAGCCTATGAAGTCCTTTGCAGTAAACAACATGCAACATGATTGCCTGTGGAGAGAGCTGGAGGGGCTTGTGGCACTGTAGAAAGGCCTGTGGCCCAGTAGGAGCCTGTGGTCCTGTGGAGAGAGCTGAAGGTGTTGTGGCCCTGTGGAAAGGCCTGTGATCCTGTATAGGGGTCTGTTGCCCTGTGGAGAGAGCTGGAGGGGCTCGTGCCCTATGGAAATGACTATGGCCATGTAGAAAGGCCTTTTGGCCTTGAAGAGGGGGCTTGTGCCCTGCAGACGGGCCCTGTGACTCTGTGGAGAGAGCTGTTGGGAGTTGTGGCCGTGTGGAAAGTGCATTTGGCCCTGTGGAGGTGAGCTATGGCCCTGTAAAGAGAGCTTCTTGTCCTGTGGAGAGAGCTGGAGGGTGTTGTGGCCCTGTGGAAAGGTATGTGGCCCTATGGATAGGCCCTTTAGCCTTGTGGAAAGGGCTGTGGCCCTGTGGTGAGAGCTGGAAGGAGTTGTGGGCTGTGTAAAAGCCTGTGGTCCTGTGGAGACAGCTGAAGGGGTTGAGGCCCTGTGGAAAGGCCTGTGACCCTGTATAGGGGTCTGTGGCCCCGCAGAGGGGCATGTGGCGATGTAAAGAGAGCTGGAGGGAGTTGTGGCCTGAGGAAAAGGCCATGTGGAGCGGGCTGGAGAGGCCTGTGGAAGGCTCTGGAGTAAGATTTGAGCCTATGAAGTCCTTTGCAGTAAACAACATGCAACATGATTGCCTGTGGAGAGAGCTGGAGGGGCTTGTGGCACTGTGGAAAGGCCTGTGGCCCAGTAGGAGCCTGTGGTCCTGTGGAGAGAGCTGAAGGTGTTGTGGCCCTGTGGAAAGGCCTGTGACCCTGTATAGGGGTCCGTTGCCCTGTGGAGAGAGCTGGAGGGGCTCGTGCCGTATGGAAATGACTATAGCCATGTAGAAAGGCCTTTTGGCCTTGAAGAGGGCGCTTGTGCCCTGCAGACGGGCCCTGTGACTCTGTGGAGAGAGCTGTTGGGAGTTGTAGCCGTGTGGAAAGTGCATTTGGCCCTGTGGAGGTGGGCTATGGCCCTGTAAAGAGAGCTTCTTGTCCTGTGGAGAGAGCTGGAGGGTGTTGTGGCCCTGTGGAAAGGTCTGTGGCCCTATGGATAGGCCCTTTAGCCTTGTGGAAAGGGCTGTGGCCCTGTGGTGAGAGCTGGAAGGAGTTGTGGGCTGTGGAAAAGCCTGTGGTCCTGTGGAGACAGCTGAAGGGGTTGAGGCCCTGTGGAAAGGCCTGTGACCCTGTATATCGGTCTGTGGCCCCGCAGAGGGGCATGTGGCGATGTAAAGAGAGCTGGAGGGAGTTGTGGCCTGAGGAAAAGGCCATGTGGAGCGGGCTGGAGAGGCCTGTGGAAGGCTCTGGAGTAAGATTTGAGCCTATGAAGTCCTTTGCAGTAAACAACATGCAACATGATTGCCTGTGGAGAGAGCTGGAGGGGCTTGTGGCACTGTGGAAAGGCCTGTGGCCCAGTAGGAGCCTGTGGTCCTGTGGAGAGAGCTGAAGGTGTTGTGGCCCTGTGGAAAGGCCTGTGACCCTGTATAGGGGTCCGTTGCCCTGTGGAGAGAGCTGGAGGGGCTCGTGCCGTATGGAAATGACTATAGCCATGTAGAAAGGCCTTTTGGCCTTGAAGAGGGCGCTTGTGCCCTGCAGACGGGCCCTGTGACTCTGTGGAGAGAGCTGTTGGGAGTTGTAGCCGTGTGGAAAGTGCATTTGGCCCTGTGGAGGTGAGCTATGGCCCTGTAAAGAGAGCTTCTTGTCCTGTGGAGAGAGCTGGAGGGTGTTGTGGCCCTGTGGAAAGGTCTGTGGCCCTATGGATAGGCCCTTTAGCCTTGTGGAAAGGGCTGTGGCCCTGTGGTGAGAGCTGGAAGGAGTTGTGGGCTGTGGAAAAGCCTGTGGTCCTGTGGAGACAGCTGAAGGGGTTGAGGCCCTGTGGAAAGGCCTGTGACCCTGTATAGGGGTCTGTGGCCCCGCAGAGGGGCATGTGGCAATGTAAAGAGAGCTGGAGGGAGTTGTGGCCTGAGGAAAAGGCCATGTGGAGCGGGCTGGAGAGGCCTGTGGAAGGCTCTGGAGTAAGATTTGAGCCTATGAAGTCCTTTGCAGTAAACAACATGCAACATGATTGCCTGTGGAGAGAGCTGGAGGGGCTTGTGGCACTGTAGAAAGGCCTGTGGCCCAGTAGGAGCCTGTGGTCCTGTGGAGAGAGCTGAAGGTGTTGTGGCCCTGTGGAAAGGCCTGTGATCCTGTATAGGGGTCTGTTGCCCTGTGGAGAGAGCTGGAGGGGCTCGTGCCCTATGGAAATGACTATGGCCATGTAGAAAGGCCTTTTGGCCTTGAAGAGGGGGCTTGTGCCCTGCAGACGGGCCCTGTGACTCTGTGGAGAGAGCTGTTGGGAGTTGTGGCCGTGTGGAAAGTGCATTTGGCCCTGTGGAGGTGAGGTATGGCCCTGTAAAGAGAGCTTCTTGTCCTGTGGAGAGAGCTGGAGGGTGTTGTGGCCCTGTGGAAAGGTATGTGGCCCTATGGATAGGCCCTTTAGCCTTGTGGAAAGGGCTGTGGCCCTGTGGTGAGAGCTGGAAGGAGTTGTGGGCTGTGGAAAAGCCTGTGGTCCTGTGGAGACAACTGAAGGGGTTGAGGCCCTGTGGAAAGGCCTGTGACCCTGTATAGGGGTCTGTGGCCCCGCAGAGGGGCATGTGGCGATGTAAAGAGAGCTGGAGGGAGTTGTGGCCTGAGGAAAAGGCCATGTGGAGCGGGCTGGAGAGGCCTGTGGAAGGCTCTGGAGTAAGATTTGAGCCTATGAAGTCCTTTGCAGTAAACAACATGCAACATGATTGCCTGTGGAGAGAGCTGGAGGGGCTTGTGGCACTGTGGAAAGGCCTGTGGCCCAGTAGGAGCCTGTGGTCCTGTGGAGAGAGCTGAAGGTGTTGTGGCCCTGTGGAAAGGCCTGTGACCCTGTATAGGGGTCCGTTGCCCTGTGGAGAGAGCTGGAGGGGCTCTTGCCGTATGGAAATGACTATAGCCATGTAGAAAGGCCTTTTGGCCTTGAAGAGGGCGCTTGTGCCCTGCAGACGGGCCCTGTGACTCTGTGGAGAGAGCTGTTGGGAGTTGTAGCCGTGTGGAAAGTGCATTTGGCCCTGTGGAGGTGAGCTATGGCCCTGTAAAGAGAGCTTCTTGTCCTGTGGAGAGAGCTGGAGGGTGTTGTGGCCCTGTGGAAAGGTCTGTGGCCCTATGGATAGGCCCTTTAGCCTTGTGGAAAGGGCTGTGGCCCTGTGGTGAGAGCTGGAAGGAGTTGTGGGCTGTGGAAAAGCCTGTGGTCCTGTGGAGACAGCTGAAGGGGTTGAGGCCCTGTGGAAAGGCCTGTGACCCTGTATAGGGGTCTGTGGCCCCGCAGAGGGGCATGTGGCGATGTAAAGAGAGCTGGAGGGAGTTGTGGCCTGAGGAAAAGGCCATGAGGAGCGGGCTGGAGAGGCCTGTGGAAGGCTCTGGAGTAAGATTTGAGCCTATGAAGTCCTTTGCAGTAAACAACATGCAACATGATTGCCTGTGAAGAGAGCTGGAGGGGCTTGTGGCACTGTAGAAAGGCCTGTGGCCCAGTAGGAGCCTGTGGTCCTGTGGAGAGAGCTGAAGGTGTTGTGGCCCTGTGGAAAGGCCTGTGATCCTGTATAGGGGTCTGTTGCCCTGTGGAGAGAGCTGGAGGGGCTCGTGCCCTATGGAAATGACTATGGCCATGTAGAAAGGCCTTTTGGCCTTGAAGAGGGGGCTTGTGCCCTGCAGACGGGCCCTGTGACTCTGTGGAGAGAGCTGTTGGGAGTTGTGGCCGTGTGGAAAGTGCATTTGGCCCTGTGGAGGTGAGCTATGGCCCTGTAAAGAGAGCTTCTTGTCCTGTGGAGAGAGCTGGAGGGTGTTGTGGCCCTGTGGAAAGGTATGTGGCCCTATGGATAGGCCCTTTAGCCTTGTGGAAAGGGCTGTGGCCCTGTGGTGAGAGCTGGAAGGAGTTGTGGGCTGTGGAAAAGCCTGTGGTCCTGTGGAGACAGCTGAAGGGGTTGAGGCCCTGTGGAAAGGCCTGTGACCCTGTATAGGGGTCTGTGGCCCCGCAGAGGGGCATGTGGCGATGTAAAGAGAGCTGGAGGGAGTTGTGGCCTGAGGAAAAGGCCATGTGGAGCGGGCTGGAGAGGCCTGTGGAAGGCTCTGGAGTAAGATTTGAGCCTATGAAGTCCTTTGCAGTAAACAACATGCAACATGATTGCCTGTGGAGAGAGCTGGAGGGGCTTGTGGCACTGTGGAAAGGCCTGTGGCCCAGTAGGAGCCTGTGGTCCTGTGGAGAGAGCTGAAGGTGTTGTGGCCCTGTGGAAAGGCCTGTGATCCTGTATAGGGGTCCGTTGCCCTGTGGAGAGAGCTGGAGGGGCTCGTGCCGTATGGAAATGACTATAGCCATGTAGAAAGGCCTTTTGGCCTTGAAGAGGGCGCTTGTGCCCTGCAGACGGGCCCTGTGACTCTGTGGAGAGAGCTGTTGGGAGTTGTAGCCGTGTGGAAAGTGCATTTGGCCCTGTGGAGGTGAGCTATGGCCCTGTAAAGAGAGCTTCTTGTCCTGTGGAGAGAACTGGAGGGTGTTGTGGCCCTGTGGAAAGGTATGTGGCCCTATAGATAGGCCCTTTAGCCTTGTGGAAAGGGCTGTGGCCCTGTGGTGAGAGCTGGAAGGAGTTGTGGGCTGTGGAAAAGCCTGTGGTCCTGTGGAGACAGCTGAAGGGGTTGAGGCCCTGTGGAAAGGCCTGTGACCCTGTATAGGGGTCTGTGGCCCCGCAGAGGGGCATGTGGCGATGTAAAGAGAGCTGGAGGGAGTTGTGGCCTGAGGAACAGGCCATGTGGAGCGGGCTGGAGAGGCCTGTGGAAGGCTCTGGAGTAAGATTTGAGCCTATGAAGTCCTTTGCAGTAAACAACATGCAACATGATTGCCTGTGGAGAGAGCTGGAGGGGCTTGTGGCACTGTGGAAAGGCCTGTGGCCCAGTAGGAGCCTGTGGTCCTGTGGAGAGAGCTGAAGGTGTTGTGGCCCTGTGGAAAGGCCTGTGACCCTGTATAGGGGTCCGTTGCCCTGTGGAGAGAGCTGGAGGGGCTCGTGCCGTATGGAAATGACTATAGCCATGTAGAAAGGCCTTTTGGCCTTGAAGAGGGCGCTTGTGCCCTGCAGACGGGCCCTGTGACTCTGTGGAGAGAGCTGTTGGGAGTTGTAGCCGTGTGGAAAGTGCATTTGGCCCTGTGGAGGTGAGCTATGGCCCTGTAAAGAGAGCTTCTTGTCCTGTGGAGAGAGCTGGAGGGTGTTGTGGCCCTGTGGAAAGGTCTGTGGCCCTATGGATAGGCCCTTTAGCCTTGTGGAAAGGGCTGTGGCCCTGTGGTGAGAGCTGGAAGGAGTTGTGGGCTGTGGAAAAGCCTGTGGTCCTGTGGAGACAGCTGAAGGGGTTGAGGCCCTGTGGAAAGGCCTGTGACCCTGTATAGGGGTCTGTGGCCCCGCAGAGGGGCATGTGGCGATGTAAAGAGAGCTGGAGGGAGTTGTGGCCTGAGGAAAAGGCCATGTGGAGCGGGCTGTAGAGGCCTGTGGAAGGCTCTGGAGTAAGATTTGAGCCTATGAAGTCCTTTGCAGTAAACAACATGCAAATTGATTGCCTGTGGAGAGAGCTGGAGGGGCTTGTGGCACTGTGGAAAGGCCTGTGGCCCAATAGGAGCCTGTGGTCCTGTGGAGAGAGCTGAAGGTGTTGTGGCCGTGTGGAAAGGCCTGTGACCCTGTATAGGGGTCCGTTGCCCTGTGGAGAGAGCTGGAGGGGCTCGTGCCGTATGGAAATGACTATAGCCATGTAGAAAGGCCTTTTGGCCTTGAAGAGGGCGCTTGTGCCCTGCAGACGGGCCCTGTGACTCTGTGGAGAGAGCTGTTGGGAGTTGTAGCCGTGTGGAAAGTGCATTTGGCCCTGTGGAGGTGAGCTATGGCCCTGTAAAGAGAGCTTCTTGTCCTGTGGAGAGAGCTGGAGGGTGTTGTGGCCCTGTGGAAAGGTCTGTGGCCCTATGGATAGGCCCTTTAGCCTTGTGGAAAGGGCTGTGGCCCTGTGGTGAGAGCTGGAAGGAGTTGTGGGCTGTGGAAAAGCCTGTGGTCCTGTGGAGACAGCTGAAGGGGTTGAGGCCCTGTGGAAAGGCCTGTGACCCTGTATAGGGGTCTGTGGCCCCGCAGAGGGGCATGTGGCGATGTAAAGAGAGCTGGAGGGAGTTGTGGCCTGAGGAAAAGGCCATGTGGAGCGGGCTGGAGAGGCCTGTGGAAGGCTCTGGAGTAAGATTTGAGCCTATGAAGTCCTTTGCAGTAAACAACATGCAACATGATTGCCTGTGGAGAGAGCTGGAGGGGCTTGTGGCACTGTAGAAAGGCCTGTGGCCCAGTAGGAGCCTGTGGTCCTGTGGAGAGAGCTGAAGGTGTTGTGGCCCTGTGGAAAGGCCTGTGATCCTGTATAGGGGTCTGTTGCCCTGTGGAGAGAGCTGGAGGGGCTCGTGCCCTATGGAAATGACTATGGCCATGTAGAAAGGCCTTTTGGCCTTGAAGAGGGGGCTTGTGCCCTGCAGACGGGCCCTGTGACTCTGTGGAGAGAGCTGTTGGGAGTTGTGGCCGTGTGGAAAGTGCATTTGGCCCTGTGGAGGTGAGGTATGGCCCTGTAAAGAGAGCTTCTTGTCCTGTGGAGAGAGCTGGAGGGTGTTGTGGCCCTGTGGAAAGGTATGTGGCCCTATGGATAGGCCCTTTAGCCTTGTGGAAAGGGCTGTGGCCCTGTGGTGAGAGCTGGAAGGAGTTGTGGGCTGTGGAAAAGCCTGTGGTCCTGTGGAGACAGCTGAAGGGGTTGAGGCCCTGTTGAAAGGCCTGTGACCCTGTATAGGGGTCTGTGGCCCCGCAGAGGGGCATGTGGCGATGTAAAGAGAGCTGGAGGGAGTTGTGGCCTGAGGAAAAGGCCATGTGGAGCGGGCTGGAGAGGCCTGTGGAAGGCTCTGGAGTAAGATTTGAGCCTATGAAGTCCTTTGCAGTAAACAACATGCAACATGATTGCCTGTGGAGAGAGCTGGAGGGGCTTGTGGCACTGTGGAAAGGCCTGTGGCCCAGTAGGAGCCTGTGGTCCTGTGGAGAGAGCTGAAGGTGTTGTGGCCCTGTGGAAAGGCCTGTGACCCTGTATAGGGGTCCGTTGCCCTGTGGAGAGAGCTGGAGGGGCTCGTGCCGTATGGAAATGACTATAGCCATGTAGAAAGGCCTTTTGGCCTTGAAGAGGGCGCTTGTGCCCTGCAGACGGGCCCTGTGACTCTGTGGAGAGAGCTGTTGGGAGTTGTAGCCGTGTGGAAAGTGCATTTGGCCCTGTGGAGGTGAGCTATGGCCCTGTAAAGAGAGCTTCTTGTCCTGTGGAGAGAGCTGGAGGGTGTTGTGGCCCTGTGGAAAGGTCTGTGGCCCTATGGATAGGCCCTTTAGCCTTGTGGAAAGGGCTGTGGCCCTGTGGTGAGAGCTGGAAGGAGTTGTGGGCTGTGGAAAAGCCTGTGGTCCTGTGGAGACAGCTGAAGGGGTTGAGGCCCTGTGGAAAGGCCTGTGACCCTGTATAGGGGTCTGTGGCCCCGCAGAGGGGCATGTGGCGATGTAAATGTAGCACCCTGAGGATTCGGCTGCTACAGGGGTATTGCACCTCAACCCAGAGGTGTGATATTCCACTCCCGGGTAAGGATGGAGTGTGGAACTGAGCTCGGTAGGCTGCATGCACTGCATACATCCCATTTCCGAGGAACAGGCCGACGGTACTCCCACTTAGAAATGTGCAGGTACGACCGAGTCTGTTCCTGGCTGGAGTGGGAGGGGGGTGGTACATCCCAAGTAGTGTAGGGGCAGATAGGGGGAGCAGCCTGGGTAAAGATAGGAGCTCATTGGGTGCTGGTCACCTGAGCTCACACATAGAGGGTGTATATAAGGTGGGCACCAACTAAGAACAGGGTCAGTTGCAGAGAGAAAGTCAGCGAGCTGAGGAGAAGAGAGACCCAGAGTGAGAGAGGAGAAAGAGAGACCCAGAGGGGGAAACAGAAGAAAAGGACTCTAAGACCCCAAATTAAATCCCCGGGTGAAGAGTCGGCACAGGGTACCGGAACCCAAGCTGGTGGGGGCAAAAACACACCCCAGCCAGAGACCAGAGACCGTGGGCAGCGTTTGCCACGGTCACCCACCACATCCACCACGAAGGAATACCACGTGGAGGGTCAGGGAACCCGAGGCCAAGGGTCTCCCAACAGAAGGCCCGAGGGAGCTGGACCTGGGTGGATCAATAGTGGTGACGGCCAGAGAAAGGACAGAAGGAGAGCTCAGGGTCACGCTCCGGACTTATTTGGGGGTTGGCTGGATCCAGAACCTGGTGGACGCAGCACGGCTCGGGAGGTCACTCGAAGCTGGAGTGACCAGAACATCAGCAGTGAGTAAACATCCTAAACTGCATAACCCGACTCTGTCTCTGATTGCCGTCTACACTGCATCACCACAACTCCCATCCCCTGCACCTGATCCCCCTGAGGCTATACCCCTCCCGTTGGGGGTTATCCTATCAAGCTGCACCAATACCACCAGCCTCAGCGGACCCTGCTGCAGCGGCGGCCACAGTGACCGCAACACAACGGGTGGCGTAGTCGACATTAAGAACTTGATAACATCTGTAGGACTGCCACATACAACTGAGTTTGACACCCTGGGCACGGACCGGGTCACAGCCACTCGGAAGACTACAACTCCCATCTGATCCGGCTCCGGATATTCCCCCTAAAGAATATGGCCCAGGGGGCGCGTCAACTTTGGCGTAGTCGGCAGGATTACGTGCCCGCAACACCCGGGTACTGCGTGCCTGAAGAAAAGTGCAAGTTTACCTCAGAACGAAGTCTCCTGCCGGTTCCGGAGGGTCCCCGCCATCGGACCCCATCACCAGTCGATTCCAGCCGGTTGTCCGCCATCAACGGCGTTTTCCCGCCATCTGCAGAGTTTCCCGCCACTGGGAAGCGATTCCCGCCATTTCCAAAGGTTTCCCGCCTTGGAAGAGCGGACGCCATTATGGGCGTGCCAGAGGGTGGCGAGAGGCCACCTCCCATCGTGGGCCAGGACCGAAAATGGCGCCAAAAGTGGAAACCGCCCCCACCAACAGAGACTGTGATGCTAGAGGTGTCTGTCAGCGTGAAAGAACCGCCCCTGGAGCTGACAGTCACCAAGTGGCCCCGGGACCGCCCTCGAAGTGGGAGGAGACGAAAGGAGAGAGCAAAGATGGGTGCCGCCTGGAGCAGTCTAGAGCGAGCGCACCCGGAGGCAAGAAGCCTGGAGAAGAGTAACGGAGGAGCTCACCCGGAGATGGCGAGAGAGCAGAGCAGCACCGGCCCGCTGGCCAGGAGCCTGCTGGAAGAAGAGCAGAGCAGCACCGACCCGTTGGTCAGGAGCCTGCTGGAAACCACGACCCCACTAGGCCTAGTGGAGGTCCTTGCACAGCTCCCCCGAGACCGGGAGTGTGCACAGACTGCCCTGGAGGGCCTCGCACGGAGGATGGCCCGGGTACAGCGAGAGACATTGGCGGAGTGGAGCCGAGAGATGGCCCAGCAAACCAAGACCCGGAGCACGCCAGCCAAGATGAGGAGACAGACCGCCTCTGAGGATGGTGCGGGAGGACCCAAGGCCGGAGACGGCGCCGAGAAGGGAGCCGAACGCATGGAGGCAGGTAAAGGGGACGTCTATACCCCAAACCGGGACACCGCTTACCTGCCCCAGCTCCCCGTCGCAGAGCCCGAAAGTCCCCCTGCTGTGCCCGAAAACGCCATGTCACCGACGCAGACTAGGCCCCAACCGGAAGCCGCCGCCGCGACCCCTGTGACGCCATGCGCACCGACCCCGAGCGTGGCAAAACAGGAAGTAACACCAACCTGGTCGCAGGGCCTAGAATTCCCGGGCGTCGCATCACCAACAGCGCCCCCTACCTCCGCGGAGCCTCCGGCCTGGCCGCAAGGCCAGGTAGCCCAGGGCGCCGCCGTCCTAACGGTGCCCTTCACCTTCCAGGTGCCCCAGGCCTGGCCGCAAGGCCTGGGCAACCCGGGCGCCACCACCACCGCGCCCGCGCCCGTAAAACCAAGGGTGCCGCGTCTGGGAGAGGACTTGTTTGCCCAGCACACGTGGCCGGACGGGCAGCCTTTCATCTGGCCCCAGGAATATTATGGACTGGAGCACCAGAGGAGGGTTGGGGCCATGTGTGCACCCCTGATTCCGGCTCCGAAGCCCGTGATAAGGATCTCGCCCCCGCTTGAAGAGACCCAATTTGAGTGGGACCCCACCGGAGAAGACCTAATGGGGTTCACTCAAGAAACCAGGGCAGCTGCAGCGGAGCGTGCTGAGTGCTGCCGACAGCAGCTCGAGGAGTTTGCGAGGGAGCGGAGAGAGAGGCGGGTCCGGGAACAACAGGCCCAAATAAGGAGCGCCGAGCAGAAGAGCCGAACCAGGAGGGATCCCCGTGCAGCGCACAGTCCCCGCACCACCGGGACTGTAATTAAGTTCAACATGCAGCATGGGTGGGGCTTCATCAGAGACCACAACACCCCCGGCGACGTCTTTGTCACGCGCAGAGATGTGGAGTCCCATCTGCCGGAGGGGCACAGAGGTCGTGACCTTTACATCGGGGACGAGGTCACCTTTACCCGGCACAAGTGTGCTAAAGGACCTTACGCCCTCCATGTGCATCGCCTGACAGAGGAGGAGCTGCGATGTGAGGAGGAAGAGCAAGAGGATCCGGACGGGTCTGAAGCTAAGATCCCCAAAGAAGGAGCAGGAGGAAGACGTTGTTGAGTACAGCGGAGCAGGTGCTGTAAATAGTTACCCGATCGGGGTACAAAGAAACTGTTACTGCTAATATAGTCCCCGTTGGGACCAGCTGAGTGAACTGTTCACCCGTTTACCCTTAATCCCACAGGCTGAGGACTGTGAGCAGCCATTCCCTTTCCCTCCTTAACTGGCCGAGGACTGAGAGCGGCCATATCCTTGTATATAGTTGCGCGTCCTAAAGCGCCCCCTACTGGTTTTACTGTTAAATCATCTTAAAGAAAGGAACTGTCGCACTATGCCCGGTCAACAGTTGCCCAGTGACCGGAGGAGGAACAAGAGACGACGAGAATGTTTAATGCTGCTAATTTATATAAAGTTTTATATGTTTTATATGTTTATGTTTATATGAAAATTTTTGTATGCTTTGTGATGTTTTTGTCTTACAGCCCGAGGACGTGCTGTGATTTACCAGGGGGGAATGTAGCACCCTGAGGATTCGGCTGCTACAGGGGTATTGCACCTCAACCCAGAGGTGTGATATTCCACTCCCGGGTAAGGATGGAGTGTGGAACTGAGCTCGGTAGGCTGCATGCACTACATACATCCCATTTCCGAGGAACAGGCCGACGGTACTCCCACTTAGAAATGTGCAGGTACGACCGAGTCTGTTCCTGGCTGGAGTGGGAGGGGGGTGGTACATCCCAAGTAGTGTAGGGGCAGATAGGGGGAGCAGCCTGGGTAAAGATAGGAGCTCATTGGGTGCTGGTCACCTGAGCTCACGCATAGAGGGTGTATATAAGGTGGGCACCAACTAAGAACAGGGTCAGTTGCAGAGAGAAAGTCAGCGAGCTGAGGAGAAGAGAGACCCAGAGTGAGAGAGGAGAAAGAGAGACCCAGAGGGGGAAACAGAAGAAAAGGACTCTAAGACCCCAAATTAAATCCCCGGGTGAAGAGTCGGCACAGGGTACCGGAACCCAAGCTGGTGGGGGCAAAAACACACCCCAGCCAGAGACCGGAGACCGTGGGCAGCGTTTGCCACGGTCACCCACCACATCCACCACGAAGGCATACCACGTGGAGGGTCAGGGAACCCGAGGCCAAGGGTCTCCCAACAGAAGGCCCGAGGGAGCTGGACCTGGGTGGATCAATAGTGGGGACGGCCAGAGAAAGGACAGAAGGAGAGCTCAGGGTCACGCTCCGGACTTATTTGGGGGTTGGCTGGATCCAGAACCTGGTGGACGCAGCACGGCTCGGGAGGTCACTCGAAGCTGGAGTGACCAGAACATCAGCAGTGAGTAAACATCCTAAACTGCATAACCCGACTCTGTCTCTGATTGCCGTCTACACTGCATCACCACAACTCCCATCCTCTGCACCTGATCCCCCTGAGGCTATAACCCTCCCGTTGGGGGTTATCCTATCAAGCTGCACCAATACCACCAGCCTCAGCGGACCCTGCTGCAGCGGCGGCCACAGTGACCGCAACACAACGGGTGGCGTAGTCGACATTAAGAACTTGATAACATCTGTAGGACTGCCACATACAACTGAGTTTGACACCCTGGGCACGGACCGGGTCACAGCCACTCGGAAGACTACAACTCCCATCTGATCCGGCTCCGGATATTCCCCCAAAAGAATATGGCCCAGGGGGCGCGTCATAAAGAGAGCTGGAGGGAGTTGTGGCCTGAGGAAAAGGCCATGTGGAGCGGGCTGGAGAGGCCTGTGGAAGGCTCTGGAGTAAGATTTGAGCCTATGAAGTCCTTTGCAGTAAACAACATGCAACATGATTGCCTGTGGAGAGAGCTGGAGGGGCTTGTGGCACTGTAGAAAGGCCTGTGGCCCAGTAGGAGCCTGTGGTCCTGTGGAGAGAGCTGAAGGTGTTGTGGCCCTGTGGAAAGGCCTGTGATCCTGTATAGGGGTCTGTTGCCCTGTGGAGAGAGCTGGAGGGGCTCGTGCCCTATGGAAATGACTATGGCCATGTAGAAAGGCCTTTTGGCCTCGAAGAGGGGGCTTGTGCCCTGCAGACGGGCCCTGTGACTCTGTGGAGAGAGCTGTTGGGAGTTGTGGCCGTGTGGAAAGTGCATTTGGCCCTGTGGAGGTGAGCTATGGCCCTGTAAAGAGAGCTTCTTGTCCTGTGGAGAGAGCTGGAGGGTGTTGTGGCCCTGTGGAAAGGTATGTGGCCCTATGGATAGGCCCTTTAGCCTTGTGAAAAGGGCTGTGGCCCTGTGGTGAGAGCTGGAAGGAGTTGTGGGCTGTGGAAAAGCCTGTGGTCCTGTGGAGACAGCTGAAGGGGTTGAGGCCCTGTGGAAAGGCCTGTGACCCTGTATAGGGGTCTGTGGCCCCGCAGAGGGGCATGTGGCGATGTAAAGAGAGCTGGAGGGAGTTGTGGCCTGAGGAAAAGGCCAGGGGGAGCGGGCTGGAGAGGCCTGTGGAAGGCTCTGGAGTAAGATTTGAGCCTATGAAGTCCTTTGCAGTAAACAACATGCAACATGATTGCCTGTGGAGAGAGCTGGAGGGGCTTGTGGCACTGTGGAAAGGCCTGTGGCCCAGTAGGAGCCTGTGGTCCTGTGGAGAGAGCTGAAGGTGTTGTGGCCCTGTGGAAAGGCCTGTGATCCTGTATAGGGGTCCGTTGCTCTGTGGAGAGAGCTGGAGGGGCTCGTGCCCTATGGAAATGACTATGGCCATGTAGAAAGGCCTTTTGGCCTTGAAGAGGGGGCTTGTGCCCTGCAGACGGGCCCTGTGACTCTGTGGAGAGAGCTGTTAGGAGTTGTGGCAGTGTGGAAAGTGCATTTGGCCCTGTGGAGGTGAGCTATGGCCCTGTAAAGAGAGCTTCTTGTCCTGTGGAGAGAGCTGGAGGGTGTTTTGGCCCTGTGGAAAGGTCTGTGGCCCTATGGATAGGCCCTTTAGCCTTGTGGAAAGGGCTGTGGCCCTGTGGTGAGAGCTGGAAGGAGTTGTGGGCTGTGGAAAAGCCTGTGGTCCTGTGGAGACAGCTGAAGGGGTTGAGGCCCTGTGGAAAGGCCTGTGACCCTGTAGAGGGGTCTGTGGCCCCGCAGAGGGGCATGTGGCGATGTAAAGAGAGCTGGAGGGAGTTGTGGCCTGAGGAAAAGGCCATGTGGAGCGGGCTGGAGAGGCCTGTGGAAGGCTCTGGAGTAAGATTTGAGCCTATGAAGTCCTTTGCAGTAAACAACATGCAACATGATTGCCTGTGGAGAGAGCTGGAGGGGCTTGTGGCACTGTGGAAAGGCCTGTGGCCCAGTAGGAGCCTGTGGTCCTGTGGAGAGAGCTGAAGGTGTTGTGGCCCTGTGGAAAGGCCTGTGATCCTGTATAGGGGTCTGTTGCCCTGTGGAGAGAGCTGGAGGGGCTCGTGCCCTATGGAAATGACTATGGCCATGTAGAAAGGCCTTTTGGCCTTGAAGAGGGGGCTTGTGCCCTGCAGACGGGCCCTGTGACTCTGTGGAGAGAGCTGTTGGGAGTTGTGGCCGTGTGGAAAGTGCATTTGGCCCTGTGGACGTGAGCTATGGCCCTGTAAAGAGAGCTTCTTGTCCTGTGGAGAGAGCTGGAGGGTGTTGTGGCCCTGTGGAAAGGTATGTGGCCCTATGGATAGGCCCTTTAGCCTTGTGGAAAGGGCTGTGGCCCTGTGGTGAGAGCTGGAAGGAGTTGTGGGCTGTGGAAAAGCCTGTGGTCCTGTGGAGACAGCTGAAGGGGTTGAGGCCCTGTGGAAAGGCCAGTGACCCTGTATAGGGGTCTGTGGCCCCGCAGAGGGGCATGTGGCGATGTAAAGAGAGCTGGAGGGAGTTGTGGCCTGAGGAAAAGGCCATGTGGAGCCGGCTGGAGGGGCCTGTGGAAGGCTCTGGAGTAAGATTTTGGCCTATTAAGTCCTTTGCAGTAAAAAACATGCAACATGATTGCCTGTGGAGAGAGCTAGAGGGGCTTGTGGCACTGTGGAAAGTCCTGTGGCTCAGTAGGAGCCTGTGGTCCTGTGGAGAGAGCTGAAGGTGTTGTGGTCACTCAATTGAGCCCTTTTAACTGATTAAAGGGGGGCGGAGGAGGCTGTGGCCCTGATGAAAGAGCTCAAAGGGGTTGTAGTCTTGTAGAAGGAGCCTGTGGTCCTGTGGAGAGAGCTGGAGGGGGTTATTGCCTTGGGGAAATGCCTATGGCCCTGCGAAAGGGACCTGTGGCCCTTTGAAAAAGGCCTTTGGCCTTGTGGAGGGGGCTGTTGCCTTGTAAAGGGAGCCTCTGTCCTTTTTGAGAGAGACAGAGGGGGTTGTGGCCTTATGGAAAGGCCTATGACACAGTGAAAGGGCCCTGTCGCCTTGTGGAGAGAGGTGAAGGCGGATGTGGCCCTGTGTATATGCCTGTAAACCTGTAGAAGGAGCCTGCGGTTCTGTGGAGAGAGCTTGAGGGGGGTTATGGCCCTATGGAAATGACTATGGCCCTGTGGAATGGACCTATGGCCCTTTGCAAAGGGCCTTTGGCCTTGTGGAGGGGGCCCTTGCCCTGTAGAAGGAGCCTGTGGCCCTCTTGAGAGAGCCAGAGGAGGTTGTGGCACTATTTAAAGGCCAGTGGCCCTGTAGAAAGGCCCCTTGGCCTTGATGAAGGGGCTTGTGCCCTGCAGACGGGCCCCATGACTCTGTGTAGAGAGCTGGAGGGGGTTGTGGCCATGTGGAAAGTGCATTTGGCCCTGTGGAGGGGAGCTATGGCCCTGTAAAGAGAGCCTGTTGTCCTGTGGAATTGGAGGGGATTGTGGCCCTGTGGAAAGGCTTGTGGCCCGGCAGAAGGAGCCAGTGGTCCTGTGGAGAGAGCTGAAGGGGTTGAGGCCCTGTGGAGAGGCCTGTGACCCTGTATAGGGGTCTGTTGCCCCGCAGAGGGGCATGTGGCGATGTAAAGAGAGCTGGATGGAGTTGTGGCCTGTGGAAAAGGCCATGTGGAGCGTGCTGGAGGGGCCTGTGGAAGGCTCTGGAGTAAGATGAAGGCCTATGAAGTCCTTTGCAGTAAACATCTAAATTTTCAAGCTTCGTGTCCGATTTGCAACAGGGTTGACTCCAATGTTGCCGAACTGCAACAAAAATTGACTCTTGTTGCAAAAGTGCAACATGATTGCCTGTGGAGAGAGCTGGATGGTGCTTGTGGCACTGTGGAAAGACCTGTGGCCCGGTAGTAGCCTGTGGTCCTGTGGAGAGAGCTGAAGGTGTTGTGGCCCTGTGGAAAGGCCTGTGACCCTGTATAGGGGTCCGTTGCCCTGTGGAGAGAGCTGGAGGGGCTTGTGCCCTATGGAAATGACTATGGCCATGTAGAAAGGCCCTTTGGCCTTGAAGAGGGGGCTTGTGTCCTGCAGACGGGCCCTGTGTCTCTGTGGAGAGAGCTAAAGGGGGCTGTGGCCGTGCAGAAAGTGCATTTGGCCATGTGGAGGGGAGTTATGGCTCTGTAAAAAGAGCTTGTTGTCCTGTGGAGAAGAGTTGGAGGGCATTGTGGCCCTGTGGAAATGCTTGTGGCCCGGCAGAAGGAGCCAGTGGTCCTGTGGAGAGAGCTGAAGGGGTTGAGGCCCTGTGGAAAGGCCTGTGACCCTGTATAGGGGTCTGTGGTCCCGCAGAGGGTGCATGTGGCGATGTAAAGAGAGCTGGAGGGAGTTGTGGCCTGAGGAAAAGGCCATGTGGAGTGGGCTGGAAAGGCGTGTGGAAGGCTCTGGAGTAAGATTTGGGCCTATGAAGTCCTTTGCAGTAAACAACATGCAACATGATTGCCTGTGGAGAGAGCTGGAGGGGCTTGTGGCACCGTGGAAAGGCCTGTGGCCCAGTAGGAGCCTGTGGTCCTGTGGAGAGAGCTGAAAGTGTTGTGGCCCTGTGGAAAGGCCTGTGACCCTGTATAGGGGTCCGTTGCCCTGTGGAGAGAGCTGGAGGAGCTTGTGCCCTATGGAAATGACTATGGCCATGTAGAAAGGCCTTTTGGCCTTGAAGAGGGGGCTTGTGCCCTGCAGACGGGCCTTGTGTCTCTGTGGAGAGAGCTAAAGGGGGCTGTGGCCATGCAGAAAGTGCATTTGGCCCTGTGGAGGGGAGCTATGGCCCGGTAAAGAGAGCTTGTTGTCGTGTGGAGAAGAGTTGGAGGGGATTGTGGCCCTGGGGAAAGGCCTGTGACCCTGTATAGGGGTCCGTTGCCCTGTGGAGAGAGCTGGAGGGGCTCGTGCCCTATGGAAATGACTATGGCCATGTAGAAAGGCCTTTTGGCCTTGAAGAGGGGGCTTGTGCCCTGCAGACGGGCCTTGTGACTCTGTGGAGAGAGCTGTTGGGAGTTGTGGCTGTGTGGAAAGTGCATTTGGCCCTGTGGAGGTGAGCTATGGCTCTGTAAAGAGAGCTTCTTGTCCTGTGGAGAGAGCTGGAGGGTGTTGTGGCCCTGTGGAAATGTCTGTGGCCCTATGGATAGGCCCTTTAGCCTTGTGGAAGGGGCTGTGGCCCTCTGGTGAGAGCTGGAAGGAGTTGTGGGCTGTGGAAAAGTCTGTGGTCCTGTGGAGAGAGCTGAAGGGGTTGAGTTCCTGTGGAAAGGCCTGTGACCCTGTATAGGGGTCTGTGGCCCCGCAGAGGGGCATGTGGCGATGTAAAGAGAGCTGGAGGGAGTTGTGGCCTGCGGAAAAGGCCATGTGGAGCGGGCTGGAGGGGCCTGTGGAAGGGTCTGAAGTAAGATTTGGGCCTATGAAGTCCTTTTGCGGTAAACAACATGAAACATGATTGCCTGTGGAGAGAGCTGGAGGGACTTGTAGCACTGTGGAAAGGCCTGTGGCCGGGCTGGAGCCTGTGGTCCTGTGGAAGAGCTGAAGGTGTTGTGGCCCTGTGGAAAGGCCTGTGACCCTGTATAGCGGTCCGTTGCCCTGTGGAGAGAGCTGGAGGGGCTCGTGCCCTATGGAAATGACTATGGCCATGTAGAAAGGCCTTTTGGCCTTGAAGAGGGGGCTTGTGCCCTGCAGACGGGCCTTGTGTCTCTGTGGAGAGAGCTATAGGGGGCTGTGGCCGTGCAGAAAGTGCATTTGGCCCTGTGGAGGGGAGCTATGGCCCGGTAAAGAGAGCTTGTTGTCCTGTGGAGAAGAGTTGGAGGGGATTGTGGCCCTGTGGAATGGCCTGTGACCCTGTATAGGGGTCTGTGGCCCCGCAGAGGGGCATGTGGCGATGTAAAGAGAGCTGGAGGGAGTTGTGGCCTGCGGAAAAGGCCATGTGGAGCAGGCTGGAGGGGCCTGTGGAAGGGTCTAAAGTAAGATTTGGGCCTATGAAGTCCTTTTGCGGTAAACAACATGCAACATGATTGCCTGTGGAGAGAGCTGGAGGGACTCGTAGCACTGTGGAAAGGCCTGTGGCCGGGTAGGAGCCTGTGGTCCTGTGGAGAGAGCTGAATGTGTTGTGGCCCTGTGGAAAGGATTTTTAAGCGCAGCAGAAACGCTGCGTAAAAATCTACAGCATGGGCATTAACATTGCGGAATGCCACTGAGTACCATGGGGTGCAGATTATCAAGTGTTTCACAAGCGTTTCCGCTGCGTAAATTACGCAACATATACGCTTGTAAATCGCTACGTGGGCACGCAGCCTGAGGCTGTGTTCACACACCACCCGGTCCGGAGGAGAAGTGATGTCACAGAGGTGGAAGAAGAATCCTGTTCCTCCTCCCCTTTGTGACATGTCTGCCAGCCCCCATTTCATTTTGTAATGTATTACTATACAGTACGAAATCAAAATTAAATAAATACAGATGTATTAAAAATAATAAAGAATTAATACTTACCCTTTCAGACGCCTTTTCGGTCTATCCGGTGCAGAGCCAAAGCCACGTCCTGAGCGACAGGACCTTCCATGATGTCACATGAAGGTCCTGTCGGTTGGTATTTGGCCTTGGTTCTGCACCGGATAGCCCTAAAAGACATCGGAAAGGGTAAGTATTAATTCTATTGTGATGTCATAATACCCCACAACTACTAGTATAGGCAAAAAAGTGACACATTTATTCCATTTTATTTATTGAAAGAAATTAGGCTTAAACCAAAAATGACATGATGGCGGATTGCCTGTAAAGATGCCTTCTTTTTAATGTATTGATCTTCATGGAATAAAGTAAAATTCATCATATGGAAACCGGTGCCAGCATTCCTTTTTTCATGTTTGGCTTCCAGGCGGTGGCCTACCGCCACTGAGCACCTGACCGGATCCACTGATTGGAAGGAGGGGGGAGCTTTCTATTTCCCAATTTTCTCATTTGGCTCCAAAAATAACATGTCAATCAAGAAAACTGGTATAAAGGAGCATGGCATAGGTGACATTTCTTTGCCAGCATTCAACCTGTGTAAAGAAAAAAAAGAATATTAAACAGTGCAGTATACTATATCAGGTTCCTTTACTCGAGCTGACCAATGGTCAATAGGTCACTCAAATGAGTCCTTTTAACTGATTAAAGAGGGGTGGAGGGGGCTGTGGCCCTGATGAAAGAGCTGAAATGGGTTGTAGCCTTGTAGAAGGAGCCTGTGGTCCTGTGGAGAGAGCTGGAGGGGGCTATTGCCTTGGGGAAATGCCTATGGCCCTGTGGAAGGGACCTGTGGCCCTTTGAAAAAGGACTTTGGCCTTGTGGAGGGGGCTGTTTCCTTGTAAAGGGAGCCTCTGTCCTTTTTGAGAGAGAGAGAGGGGGTTGTGGCCTTATGGAAAGGCTTATTGCATAGTGAAAGGGCCCTGTTGCCCTGTGGAGAGAGGTAAAGGTGGTTGTGGCCCTGTGTAAATGCCTGTACACCTGTAGAAGGAGCCTGTGGCCCTGTTGAGAGTACCAGAGGGGGTTGTGGCCCTATTTAAAGGCCAGTAGCCCTGTAGAAAGGCCCCTTGGCCTTGATGAAGGGGCTTGTGCCCTGCAGACGAGCCCCGTGACTCTGTGGAGAGAGCTGGAGGGGATTTTGGCCGTGTGGAAAGTGCATTTGGCCCTGTGGAGGGGAGCTATAGCCCTGTAAAGAGAGCTAGTTGTCCTGTGTAGAGAGTTGGAGGGGATTGTGGCCCTGTGGAAATGCTTGTGGCCCGGCAGAAGGAGCCAGTGGTCCTGTGGAGAGAGCTGAAGGGGTTGAGGCCCTGTGGAAAGGCCTGTGACCCTGTATAGGGGTCTGTGGCCCCGCAGAGGGTGCATGTGGCGATGTAAAGAGAGCGGGAGGGAGTTGTGGCCTGAGGAAAAGGCCATGTGGAGTGGGCTGGAAAGGCCTGTGGAAGGCTCTGGAGTAAGATTTGGGCCTATGAAGTCCTTTGCAGTAAACAACATGCAACATGATTGCCTGTGGAGAGAGCTGGAGGGGCTTGAGGCACTGTGGAAAGGCCTGTGGCCCAGTAGGAGCCTGTGGTCCTGTGGAGAGAGCTGAAAGTGTTGTGGCCCTGTGGAAAGGCCTGTGACCCTGTATAGGGGTCCGTTGCCCTGTGGAGAGAGCTGGAGGGGCTTGTGCCCTATGGAAATGACTATGGCCATGTAGAAAGGCCTTTTGGCCTTGAAGAGGGGGCTTGTGCCCTGCAGACGGGCCTTGTGTCTCTGTGGAGAGAGCTAAAGGGGGCTGTGGCCATGCAGAAAGTGCATTTGGCCCTGTGGAGGGGAGCTATGGCCCGGTAAAGAGAGCTTGTTGTCGTGTGGAGAAGAGTTGGAGGGGATTGTGGCCCTGGGGAAAGGCCTGTGACCCTGTATAGGGGTCCGTTGCCCTGTGGAGAGAGCTGGAGGGGCTCGTGCCCTATGGAAATGACTATGGCCATGTAGAAAGGCCTTTTGGCCTTGAAGAGGGGGCTTGTGCCCTGCAGACGGGCCTTGTGACTCTGTGGAGAGAGCTGTTGGGAGTTGTGGCCGTGTGGAAAGTGCATTTGGCCCTGTGGAGGTGAGCTATGGCCCTGTAAAGAGAGCTTCTTGTCCTGTGGAGAGAGCTGGAGGGTGTTGTGGCCCTATGGATAGGCCCTTTAGCCTTGTGGAAGGGGCTGTGGCCCTCTGGTGAGAGCTGGAAGGAGTTGTGGGCTGTGGAAAAGTCTGTGGTCCTGTGGAGAGAGCTGAAGGGGTTGAGGTCCTGTGGAAAGGCCTGTGACCCTGTATAGGGGTCTGTGGCCCCGCAGAGGGGCATGTGGCGATGTAAAGAGAGCAGGAGGGAGTTGTGGCCTGCGGAAAAGGCCATGTGGAGCGGGCTGGAGGGGCCTGTGGAAGGGTCTGAAGTAAGATTTGGGCCTATGAAGTCCTTTTGCGGTAAACAACATGAAACATGATTGCCTGTGGAGAGAGCTGGAGGGACTTGTAGCACTGTGGAAAGGCCTGTGGCCGGGCTGGAGCCTGTGGTCATGTGGAAGAGCTGAAGTTGTTGTGGCCCTGTGGAAAGGCCTGTGACCCTGTATAGCGGTCCGTTGCCCTGTGGAGAGAGCTGGAGGGGCTCGTGTCCTATGGAAATGACTATGGCCATGTAGAAAGGCCTTTTGGCCTTGAAGAGGGGGCTTGTGCCCTGCAGACGGGCCTTGTGTCTCTGTGGAGAGAGGTAAAGGGGGCTGTGGCCGTGCAGAAAGTGCATTTGGCCCTGTGGAGGGGAGCTATGGCCCTGTAAAGAGAGCTTGTTGTCCTGTGGAGAAGAGTTGGAGGGGATTGTGGCCCTCTGGAAAGGCTTGTAGCCCGGCAGAAGAAGGCAGTGGTCCTGTGGAGAGAGCTGAAGGGGTTGAGGCCCTGTGGAAAGGCATGTGACCCTGTATAGGGGTCTGTGGCCCCGCAGAGGGGCATGTGGCGATGTAAAGAGAGCTGGAGGGAGTTGTGGCCTAAGGAAAAGGCCATGTGGCGCGGGCTGGAGGGGCCTGTGGAAGGCTCTGGAGTAAAGTTTGGGCCTATGAAGTCCTCTGCAGTAAACAACATGCAACATGATTGCCTGTGGAGAGAGCTGAAGCTGTTGTGGCCCTGTGGAAAGGACTGTGACCCTGTACAGGGGTCCGTTGCCCTGTGGAGAGAGCTGGAGGTGCTCGTGCCCTATGGGAATGACTATGGCCATGTAGAAAGGCCTTTTGGCCTTAAAGAGGGGCTTGTGCCCTGCAGACGGGCCCTGTGACTCTGTGGAGAGGGCTGTTGGGAGTTGTGGCCGTGTGGAAAGTGCATTTGGCCCTGTGGAGGTGAGCTATGGCCCTGTAAAGAGAGCTTCTTGTCCTGTGGAGAGAGCTGGAGCGTGTTGTGGCCCTGTGGAAAGGTCTGTGGCCCTATGGATAGGCCCTTTAGCCTTGTGGAAGGGGCTGTGGCCCTGTGGTGAGAGCTGGAAGGAGTTGTGGGCTGTGGAAAAGCCTGTGGTCCTGTGGAGAGAGCTGAAGGGGTTGAGGCCCTGTGGAAAGGCCAGTGACCCTGTATAGGGGTCTGTGGCCCCGCAGAGGGGCATGTGGCGATGTAAAGAGAGCTGGAGGGAGTTGTGGCCTGAGGAAAAGGCCATGTGGAGCCGGCTGGAGGGGCCTGTGGAAGGCTCTGGAGTAAGATTTGGGCCTATGAAGTCCTTTGCAGTAAAAACATGCAACATGATTGCCTGTGGAGAGAGCTAGAGGGGCTTGTGGCACTGTGGAAAGTCCTGTGGCTCAGTAGGAGCCTGTGGTCCTGTGGAGAGAGCTGAAGGTGTTGTGGTCACTCAATTGAGCCCTTTTAACTGATTAAAGGGGGGCGGAGGAGGCTGTGGCCCTGATGAAAGAGCTCAAAGGGGTTGTAGTCTTGTAGAAGGAGCCTGTGGTCCTGTGGAGAGAGCTGGAGGGGGTTATTGCCTTGGGGAAATGCCTATGGCCCTGCGAAAGGGACCTGTGGCCCTTTGAAAAAGGCCTTTGGCCTTGTGGAGGGGGCTGTTGCCTTGTAAAGGGAGCCTCTGTCCTTTTTGAGAGAGACAGAGGGGGTTGTGGCCTTATGGAAAGGCCTATGACACAGTGAAAGGGCCCTGTCGCCTTGTGGAGAGAGGTGAAGGCGGATGTGGCCCTGTGTATATGCCTGTAAACCTGTAGAAGGAGCCTGCGGTTCTGTGGAGAGAGCTTGAGGGGGGTTATGGCCCTATGGAAATGACTATGGCCCTGTGGAATGGACCTATGGCCCTTTGCAAAGGGCCTTTGGCCTTGTGGAGGGGGCCCTTGCCCTGTAGAAGGAGCCTGTGGCCCTCTTGAGAGAGCCAGAGGAGGTTGTGGCACTATTTAAAGGCCAGTGGCCCTGTAGAAAGGCCCCTTGGCCTTGATGAAGGGGCTTGTGCCCTGCAGACGGGCCCCATAACTCTGTGTAGAGAGCTGGAGGGGGTTGTGGCCATGTGGAAAGTGCATTTGGCCCTGTGGAGGGTAGCTATGGCCCTGTAAAGAGAGCCTGTTGTCCTGTGGAATTGGAGGGGATTGTGGCCCTGTGGAAAGGCTTGTGGCCCGGCAGAAGGAGCCAGTGGTCCTGTGGAGAGAGCTGAAGGGGTTGAGGCCCTGTGGAGAGGCCTGTGACCCTGTATAGGGGTCTGTTGCCCCGCAGAGGGGCATGTGGCGATGTAAAGAGAGCTGGATGGAGTTGTGGCCTGTGGAAAAGGCCATGTGGAGCGTGCTGGAGGGGCCTGTGGAAGGCTCTGGAGTAAGATGAAGGCCTATGAAGTCCTTTGCAGTAAACATCTAAATTTTCAAGCTTCGTGTCCGATTTGCAACAGGGTTGACTCCAATGTTGCCGAACTGCAACAAAAATTGACTCTTGTTGCAAAAGTGCAACATGATTGCCTGTGGAGAGAGCTGGATGGTGCTTGTGGCACTGTGGAAAGACCTGTGGCCCGGTAGTAGCCTGTGGTCCTGTGGAGAGAGCTGAAGGTGTTGTGGCCCTGTGGAAAGGCCTGTGACCCTGTATAGGGGTCCGTTGCCCTGTGGAGAGAGCTGGAGGGGCTCGTGCCGTATGGAAATGACTATAGCCATGTAGAAAGGCCTTTTGGCCTTGAAGAGGGTGCTTGTGCCCTACAGACAGGCCCTGTGACTCTGTGGAGAGAGCTGTTGGGAGTTGTAGCCGTGTGGAAAGTGCATTTGGCCCTGTGGAGGTGAGCTATGGCCCTGTAAAGAGAGCTTCTTGTCCTGTGGAGAGAGCTGGAGGGTGTTGTGGCCCTGTGGAAAGGTCTGTGGCCCTATGGATAGGCCCTTTAGCCTTGTGGAAAGGGCTGTGGCCCTGTGGTGAGAGCTGGAAGGAGTTGTGGGCTGTGGAAAAGCCTGTGGTCCTGTGGAGACAGCTGAAGGGGTTGAGGCCCTGTGGAAAGGCCTGTGACCCTGTGTAGGGGTCTGTGGCCCCGCAGAGGGGCATGTGGCGATGTAAAGAGAGCTGGAGGGAGTTGTGGCCTGAGGAAAAGGCCATGTGGAGCGGGCTGGAGAGGCCTGTGGAAGGCTCTGGAGTAAGATTTGAGCCTATGAAGTCCTTTGCAGTAAACAACATGCAACATGATTGCCTGTGGAGAGAGCTGGAGGGGCTTGTGGCACTGTAGAAAGGTCTGTGGCCCAGTAGGAGCCTGTGGTCCTGTGGAGAGAGCTGAAGGTGTTGTGGCCCTGTGGAAAGGCCTGTGATCCTGTATAGGGGTCTGTTGCCCTGTGGAGAGAGCTGGAGGGGCTCGTGCCCTATGGAAATGACTATGGCCATGTAGAAAGGCCTTTTGGCCTTGAAGAGGGGGCTTGTGCCTTGCAGACGGGCCCTGTGACTCTGTGGAGAGAGCTGTTGGGAGTTGTGGCCGTGTGGAAAGTGCATTTGGCCCTGTGGAGGTTAGGTATGGCCCTGTAAAGAGAGCTTCTTGTCCTGTGGAGAGAGCTGGAGGGTGTTGTGGCCCTGTGGAAAGGTATGTGGCCCTATGGATAGGCCCTTTAGCCTTGTGGAAAGGGCTGTGGCCCTGTGGTGAGAGCTGGAAGGAGTTGTGGGCTGTGGAAAAGCCTGTGGTCCTGTGGAGACAGCTGAAGGGGTTGAGGCCCTGTGGAAAGGCCTGTGACCCTGTATAGGGGTCTGTGGCCCCGCAGAGGGGCATGTGGCGATGTAAAGAGAGCTGGAGGGAGTTGTGGCCTGAGGAAAAGGCCATGTGGAGCGGGCTGGAGAGGCCTGTGGAAGGCTCTGGAGTAAGATTTGAGCCTATGAAGTCCTTTGCAGTAAACAACATGCAACATGATTGCCTGTGGAGAGAGCTGGAGGGGCTTGTGGCACTGTGGAAAGGCCTGTGGCCCAGTAGGAGCCTGTGGTCCTGTGGAGAGAGCTGAAGGTGTTGTGGCCCTGTGGAAAGGCCTGTGACCCTGTATAGGGGTCCGTTGCCCTGTGGAGAGAGCTGGAGGGGCTAGTGCCGTATGGAAATGACTATAGCCATGTAGAAAGGCCTTTTGGCCTTGAAGAGGGCGCTTGTGCCCTGCAGACGGGCCCTGTGACTCTGTGGAGAGAGCTGTTGGGAGTTGTAGCCGTGTGGAAAGTGCATTTGGCCCTGTGGAGGGGAGCTATGGCCCTGTAAAGAGAGCTTGTTGTCCTGTGGAGAAGAGTTGGAGGGGATTGTGGCCCTCTGGAAAGGCTTGTAGCCCGGCAGAAGAAGGCAGTGGTCCTGTGGAGAGAGCTGAAGGGGTTGAGGCCCTGTGGAAAGGCATGTGACCCTGTATAGGGGTCTGTGGCCCCGCAGAGGGGCATGTGGCGATGTAAAGAGAGCTGGAGGGAGTTGTGGCCTAAGGAAAAGGCCATGTGGCGCGGGCTGGAGGGGCCTGTGGAAGGCTCTGGAGTAAAGTTTGGGCCTATGAAGTCCTCTGCAGTAAACAACATGCAACATGATTGCCTGTGGAGAGAGCTGAAGCTGTTGTGGCCCTGTGGAAAGGACTGTGACCCTGTACAGGGGTCCGTTGCCCTGTGGAGAGAGCTGGAGGTGCTCGTGCCCTATGGGAATGACTATGGCCATGTAGAAAGGCCTTTTGGCCTTAAAGAGGGGCTTGTGCCCTGCAGACGGGCCCTGTGACTCTGTGGAGAGGGCTGTTGGGAGTTGTGGCCGTGTGGAAAGTGCATTTGGCCCTGTGGAGGTGAGCTATGGCCCTGTAAAGAGAGCTTCTTGTCCTGTGGAGAGAGCTGGAGCGTGTTGTGGCCCTGTGGAAAGGTCTGTGGCCCTATGGATAGGCCCTTTAGCCTTGTGGAAGGGGCTGTGGCCCTGTGGTGAGAGCTGGAAGGAGTTGTGGGCTGTGGAAAAGCCTGTGGTCCTGTGGAGAGAGCTGAAGGGGTTGAGGCCCTGTGGAAAGGCCAGTGACCCTGTATAGGGGTCTGTGGCCCCGCAGAGGGGCATGTGGCGATGTAAAGAGAGCTGGAGGGAGTTGTGGCCTGAGGAAAAGGCCATGTGGAGCCGGCTGGAGGGGCCTGTGGAAGGCTCTGGAGTAAGATTTGGGCCTATGAAGTCCTTTGCAGTAAAAACATGCAACATGATTGCCTGTGGAGAGAGCTAGAGGGGCTTGTGGCACTGTGGAAAGTCCTGTGGCTCAGTAGGAGCCTGTGGTCCTGTGGAGAGAGCTGAAGGTGTTGTGGTCACTCAATTGAGCCCTTTTAACTGATTAAAGGGGGGCGGAGGAGGCTGTGGCCCTGATGAAAGAGCTCAAAGGGGTTGTAGTCTTGTAGAAGGAGCCTGTGGTCCTGTGGAGAGAGCTGGAGGGGGTTATTGCCTTGGGGAAATGCCTATGGCCCTGCGAAAGGGACCTGTGGCCCTTTGAAAAAGGCCTTTGGCCTTGTGGAGGGGGCTGTTGCCTTGTAAAGGGAGCCTCTGTCCTTTTTGAGAGAGACAGAGGGGGTTGTGGCCTTATGGAAAGGCCTATGACACAGTGAAAGGGCCCTGTCGCCTTGTGGAGAGAGGTGAAGGCGGATGTGGCCCTGTGTATATGCCTGTAAACCTGTAGAAGGAGCCTGCGGTTCTGTGGAGAGAGCTTGAGGGGGGTTATGGCCCTATGGAAATGACTATGGCCCTGTGGAATGGACCTATGGCCCTTTGCAAAGGGCCTTTGGCCTTGTGGAGGGGGCCCTTGCCCTGTAGAAGGAGCCTGTGGCCCTCTTGAGAGAGCCAGAGGAGGTTGTGGCACTATTTAAAGGCCAGTGGCCCTGTAGAAAGGCCCCTTGGCCTTGATGAAGGGGCTTGTGCCCTGCAGACGGGCCCCATAACTCTGTGTAGAGAGCTGGAGGGGGTTGTGGCCATGTGGAAAGTGCATTTGGCCCTGTGGAGGGTAGCTATGGCCCTGTAAAGAGAGCCTGTTGTCCTGTGGAATTGGAGGGGATTGTGGCCCTGTGGAAAGGCTTGTGGCCCGGCAGAAGGAGCCAGTGGTCCTGTGGAGAGAGCTGAAGGGGTTGAGGCCCTGTGGAGAGGCCTGTGACCCTGTATAGGGGTCTGTTGCCCCGCAGAGGGGCATGTGGCGATGTAAAGAGAGCTGGATGGAGTTGTGGCCTGTGGAAAAGGCCATGTGGAGCGTGCTGGAGGGGCCTGTGGAAGGCTCTGGAGTAAGATGAAGGCCTATGAAGTCCTTTGCAGTAAACATCTAAATTTTCAAGCTTCGTGTCCGATTTGCAACAGGGTTGACTCCAATGTTGCCGAACTGCAACAAAAATTGACTCTTGTTGCAAAAGTGCAACATGATTGCCTGTGGAGAGAGCTGGATGGTGCTTGTGGCACTGTGGAAAGACCTGTGGCCCGGTAGTAGCCTGTGGTCCTGTGGAGAGAGCTGAAGGTGTTGTGGCCCTGTGGAAAGGCCTGTGACCCTGTATAGGGGTCCGTTGCCCTGTGGAGAGAGCTGGAGGGGCTCGTGCCGTATGGAAATGACTATAGCCATGTAGAAAGGCCTTTTGGCCTTGAAGAGGGTGCTTGTGCCCTACAGACAGGCCCTGTGACTCTGTGGAGAGAGCTGTTGGGAGTTGTAGCCGTGTGGAAAGTGCATTTGGCCCTGTGGAGGTGAGCTATGGCCCTGTAAAGAGAGCTTCTTGTCCTGTGGAGAGAGCTGGAGGGTGTTGTGGCCCTGTGGAAAGGTCTGTGGCCCTATGGATAGGCCCTTTAGCCTTGTGGAAAGGGCTGTGGCCCTGTGGTGAGAGCTGGAAGGAGTTGTGGGCTGTGGAAAAGCCTGTGGTCCTGTGGAGACAGCTGAAGGGGTTGAGGCCCTGTGGAAAGGCCTGTGACCCTGTGTAGGGGTCTGTGGCCCCGCAGAGGGGCATGTGGCGATGTAAAGAGAGCTGGAGGGAGTTGTGGCCTGAGGAAAAGGCCATGTGGAGCGGGCTGGAGAGGCCTGTGGAAGGCTCTGGAGTAAGATTTGAGCCTATGAAGTCCTTTGCAGTAAACAACATGCAACATGATTGCCTGTGGAGAGAGCTGGAGGGGCTTGTGGCACTGTAGAAAGGTCTGTGGCCCAGTAGGAGCCTGTGGTCCTGTGGAGAGAGCTGAAGGTGTTGTGGCCCTGTGGAAAGGCCTGTGATCCTGTATAGGGGTCTGTTGCCCTGTGGAGAGAGCTGGAGGGGCTCGTGCCCTATGGAAATGACTATGGCCATGTAGAAAGGCCTTTTGGCCTTGAAGAGGGGGCTTGTGCCTTGCAGACGGGCCCTGTGACTCTGTGGAGAGAGCTGTTGGGAGTTGTGGCCGTGTGGAAAGTGCATTTGGCCCTGTGGAGGTTAGGTATGGCCCTGTAAAGAGAGCTTCTTGTCCTGTGGAGAGAGCTGGAGGGTGTTGTGGCCCTGTGGAAAGGTATGTGGCCCTATGGATAGGCCCTTTAGCCTTGTGGAAAGGGCTGTGGCCCTGTGGTGAGAGCTGGAAGGAGTTGTGGGCTGTGGAAAAGCCTGTGGTCCTGTGGAGACAGCTGAAGGGGTTGAGGCCCTGTGGAAAGGCCTGTGACCCTGTATAGGGGTCTGTGGCCCCGCAGAGGGGCATGTGGCGATGTAAAGAGAGCTGGAGGGAGTTGTGGCCTGAGGAAAAGGCCATGTGGAGCGGGCTGGAGAGGCCTGTGGAAGGCTCTGGAGTAAGATTTGAGCCTATGAAGTCCTTTGCAGTAAACAACATGCAACATGATTGCCTGTGGAGAGAGCTGGAGGGGCTTGTGGCACTGTGGAAAGGCCTGTGGCCCAGTAGGAGCCTGTGGTCCTGTGGAGAGAGCTGAAGGTGTTGTGGCCCTGTGGAAAGGCCTGTGACCCTGTATAGGGGTCCGTTGCCCTGTGGAGAGAGCTGGAGGGGCTAGTGCCGTATGGAAATGACTATAGCCATGTAGAAAGGCCTTTTGGCCTTGAAGAGGGCGCTTGTGCCCTGCAGACGGGCCCTGTGACTCTGTGGAGAGAGCTGTTGGGAGTTGTAGCCGTGTGGAAAGTGCATTTGGCCCTGTGGAGGTGAGCTATGGCCCTGTAAAGAGAGCTTCTTGTCCTGTGGAGAGAGCTGGAGGGTGTTGTGGCCCTGTGGAAAGGTCTGTGGCCCTATGGATAGGCCCTTTAGCCTTGTGGAAAGGGCTGTGGCCCTGTGGTGAGAGCTGGAAGGAGTTGTGGGCTGTGGAAAAGCCTGTGGTCCTGTGGAGACAGCTGAAGGGGTTGAGGCCCTGTGGAAAGGCCTGTGACCCTGTATAGGGGTCTGTGGCCCCGCAGAGGGGCATGTGGCGATGTAAAGAGAGCTGGAGGGAGTTGTGGCCTGAGGAAAAGGCCATGTGGAGCGGGCTGGAGAGGCCTGTGGAAGGCTCTGGAGTAAGATTTGAGCCTATGAAGTCCTTTGCAGTAAACAACATGCAACATGATTGCCTGTGGAGAGAGCTGGAGGGGCTTGTGGCACTGTAGAAAGGCCTGTGGCCCAGTAGGAGCCTGTGGTCCTGTGGAGAGAGCTGAAGGTGTTGTGGCCCTGTGGAAAGGCCTGTGATCCTGTATAGGGGTCTGTAGCCCTGTGGAGAGAGCTGGAGGGGCTCGTGCCCTATGGAAATGACTATGGCCATGTAGAAAGGCCTTTTGGCCTTGAAGAGGGGGCTTGTGCCCTGCAGACGGGCCCTGTGACTCTGTGGAGAGAGCTGTTGGGAGTTGTGGCCGTGTGGAAAGTGCATTTGGCCCTGTGGAGGTGAGCTATGGCCCTGTAAAGAGAGCTTCTTGTCCTGTGGAGAGAGCTGGAGGGTGTTGTGGCCCTGTGGAAAGGTATGTGGCCCTATGGATAGGCCCTTTAGCCTTGTGGAAAGGGCTGTGGCCCTGTGGTGAGAGCTGGAAGGAGTTGTGGGCTGTGGAAAAGCCTGTGGTCCTGTGGAGACAGCTGAAGGGGTTGAGGCCCTGTGGAAAGGCCTGTGACCCTGTATAGGGGTCTGTGGCCCCGCAGAGGGGCATGTGGCGATGTAAAGAGAGCTGGAGGGAGTTGTGGCCTGAGGAAAAGGCCATGTGGAGCGGGCTGGAGAGGCCTGTGGAAGGCTCTGGAGTAAGATTTGAGCCTATGAAGTCCTTTGCAGTAAACAACATGCAACATGATTGCCTGTGGAGAGAGCTGGAGGAGCTTGTGGCACTGTGGAAAGGCCTGTGGCCCAGTAGGAGCCTGTGGTCCTGTGGAGAGAGCTGAAGGTGTTGTGGCCCTGTGGAAAGGCCTGTGATCCTGTATAGGGGTCCGTTGCCCTGTGGAGAGAGCTGGGGGGGCTCGTGCCGTATGGAAATGACTATAGCCATGTAGAAAGGCCTTTTGGCCTTGAAGAGGGCGCTTGTGCCCTGCAGACGGGCCCTGTGACTCTGTGGAGAGAGCTGTTGGGAGTTGTAGCCGTGTGGAAAGTGCATTTGGCCCTGTGGAGGTGAGCTATGGCCCTGTAAAGAGAGCTTCTTGTCCTGTGGAGAGAGCTGGAGGGTGTTGTGGCCCTGTGGAAAGGTCTGTGGCCCTATGGATAGGCCCTTTAGCCTTGTGGAAAGGGCTGTGGCCCTGTGGTGAGAGCTGGAAGGAGTTGTGGGCTGTGGAAAAGCCTGTGGTCCTGTGGAGACAGCTGAAGGGGTTGAGGCCCTGTGGAAAGGCCTGTGACCCTGTATAGGGGTCTGTGGCCCCGCAGAGGGGCATGTGGCGATGTAAAGAGAGCTGGAGGGAGTTGTGGCCTGAGGAAAAGGCCATGTGGAGCGGGCTGGAGAGGCCTGTGGAAGGCTCTGGAGTAAGATTTGAGCCTATGAAGTCCTTTGCAGTAAACAACATGCAACATGATTGCCTGTGGAGAGAGCTGGAGGGGCTTGTGGCACTGTAGAAAGGCCTGTGGCCCAGTAGGACCCTGTGGTCCTGTGGAGAGAGCTGAAGGTGTTGTGGCCCTGTGGAAAGGCCTGTGATCCTGTATAGGGGTCTGTTGCCCTGTGGAGAGAGCTGGAGGGGCTCGTGCCCTATGGAAATGACTATGGCCATGTAGAAAGGCCTTTTGGCCTTGAAGAGGGGGCTTGTGCCCTGCAGACGGGCCCTGTGACTCTGTGGAGAGAGCTGTTGGGAGTTGTGGCCGTGTGGAAAGTGCATTTGGCCCTGTGGAGGTGAGGTATGGCCCTGTAAAGAGAGCTTCTTGTCCTGTGGAGAGAGCTGGAGGGTGTTGTGGCCCTGTGGAAAGGTATGTGGCCCTATGGATAGGCCCTTTAGCCTTGTGGAAAGGGCTGTGGCCCTGTGGTGAGAGCTGGAAGGAGTTGTGGGCTGTGGAAAAGCCTGTGGTCCTGTGGAGACAGCTGAAGGGGTTGAGGCCCTGTGGAAAGGCCTGTGACCCTGTATAGGGGTCTGTGGCCCCGCAGAGGGGCATGTGGCGATGTAAAGAGAGCTGGAGGGAGTTGTGGCCTGAGGAAAAGGCCATGTGGAGCGGGCTGGAGAGGCCTGTGGAAGGCTCTGGAGTAAGATTTGAGCCTATGAAGTCCTTTGCAGTAAACAACATGCAACATGATTGCCTGTGGAGAGAGCTGGAGGGGCTTGTGGCACTGTGGAAAGGCCTGTGGCCCAGTAGGAGCCTGTGGTCCTGTGGAGAGAGCTGAAGGTGTTGTGGCCCTGTGGAAAGGCCTGTGACCCTGTATAGGGGTCCGTTGCCCTGTGGAGAGAGCTGGAGGGGCTCGTGCCGTATGGAAATGACTATAGCCATGTAGAAAGGCCTTTTGGCCTTGAAGAGGGCGCTTGTGCCCTGCAGACGGGCCCTGTGACTCTGTGGAGAGAGCTGTTGGGAGTTGTAGCCGTGTGGAAAGTGCATTTGGCCCTGTGGAGGTGAGCTATGGCCCTGTAAAGAGAGCTTCTTGTCCTGTGGAGAGAGCTGGAGGGTGTTGTGGCCCTGTGGAAAGGTCTGTGGCCCTATGGATAGGCCCTTTAGCCTTGTGGAAAGGGCTGTGGCCCTGTGGTGAGAGCTGGAAGGAGTTGTGGGCTGTGGAAAAGCCTGTGGTCCTGTGGAGACAGCTGAAGGGGTTGAGGCCCTGTGGAAAGGCCTGTGACCCTGTATAGGGGTCTGTGGCCCCGCAGAGGGGCATGTGGCGATGTAAAGAGAGCTGGAGGGAGTTGTGGCCTGAGGAAAAGGCCATGTGGAGCGGGCTGGAGAGGCCTGTGGAAGGCTCTGGAGTAAGATTTGAGCCTATGAAGTCCTTTGCAGTAAACAACATGCAACATGATTGCCTGTGGAGAGAGCTGGAGGGGCTTGTGGCACTGTAGAAAGGCCTGTGGCCCAGTAGGAGCCTGTGGTCCTGTGGAGAGAGCTGAAGGTGTTGTGGCCCTGTGGAAAGGCCTGTGATCCTGTATAGGGGTCTGTAGCCCTGTGGAGAGAGCTGGAGGGGCTCGTGCCCTATGGAAATGACTATGGCCATGTAGAAAGGCCTTTTGGCCTTGAAGAGGGGGCTTGTGCCCTGCAGACGGGCCCTGTGACTCTGTGGAGAGAGCTGTTGGGAGTTGTGGCCGTGTGGAAAGTGCATTTGGCCCTGTGGAGGTGAGCTATGGCCCTGTAAAGAGAGCTTCTTGTCCTGTGGAGAGAGCTGGAGGGTGTTGTGGCCCTGTGGAAAGGTATGTGGCCCTATGGATAGGCCCTTTAGCCTTGTGGAAAGGGCTGTGGCCCTGTGGTGAGAGCTGGAAGGAGTTGTGGGCTGTGGAAAAGCCTGTGGTCCTGTGGAGACAGCTGAAGGGGTTGAGGCCCTGTGGAAAGGCCTGTGACCCTGTATAGGGGTCTGTGGCCCCGCAGAGGGGCATGTGGCGATGTAAAGAGAGCTGGAGGGAGTTGTGGCCTGAGGAAAAGGCCATGTGGAGCGGGCTGGAGAGGCCTGTGGAAGGCTCTGGAGTAAGATTTGAGCCTATGAAGTCCTTTGCAGTAAACAACATGCAACATGATTGCCTGTGGAGAGAGCTGGAGGAGCTTGTGGCACTGTGGAAAGGCCTGTGGCCCAGTAGGAGCCTGTGGTCCTGTGGAGAGAGCTGAAGGTGTTGTGGCCCTGTGGAAAGGCCTGTGATCCTGTATAGGGGTCCGTTGCCCTGTGGAGAGAGCTGGGGGGGCTCGTGCCGTATGGAAATGACTATAGCCATGTAGAAAGGCCTTTTGGCCTTGAAGAGGGCGCTTGTGCCCTGCAGACGGGCCCTGTGACTCTGTGGAGAGAGCTGTTGGGAGTTGTAGCCGTGTGGAAAGTGCATTTGGCCCTGTGGAGGTGAGCTATGGCCCTGTAAAGAGAGCTTCTTGTCCTGTGGAGAGAGCTGGAGGGTGTTGTGGCCCTGTGGAAAGGTCTGTGGCCCTATGGATAGGCCCTTTAGCCTTGTGGAAAGGGCTGTGGCCCTGTGGTGAGAGCTGGAAGGAGTTGTGGGCTGTGGAAAAGCCTGTGGTCCTGTGGAGACAGCTGAAGGGGTTGAGGCCCTGTGGAAAGGCCTGTGACCCTGTATAGGGGTCTGTGGCCCCGCAGAGGGGCATGTGGCGATGTAAAGAGAGCTGGAGGGAGTTGTGGCCTGAGGAAAAGGCCATGTGGAGCGGGCTGGAGAGGCCTGTGGAAGGCTCTGGAGTAAGATTTGAGCCTATGAAGTCCTTTGCAGTAAACAACATGCAACATGATTGCCTGTGGAGAGAGCTGGAGGGGCTTGTGGCACTGTAGAAAGGCCTGTGGCCCAGTAGGAGCCTGTGGTCCTGTGGAGAGAGCTGAAGGTGTTGTGGCCCTGTGGAAAGGCCTGTGATCCTGTATAGGGGTCTGTTGCCCGGTGGAGAGAGCTGGAGGGGCTCGTGCCCTATGGAAATGACTATGGCCATGTAGAAAGGCCTTTTGGCCTTGAAGAGGGGGCTTGTGCCCTGCAGACGGGCCCTGTGACTCTGGGGAGAGAGCTGTTGGGAGTTGTGGCCGTGTGGAAAGTGCATTTGGCCCTGTGGAGGTGAGCTATGGCCCTGTAAAGAGAGCTTCTTGTCCTGTGGAGAGAGCTGGAGGGTGTTGTGGCCCTGTGGAAAGGTATGTGGCCCTATGGATAGGCCCTTTAGCCTTGTGGAAAGGGCTGTGGCCCTGTGGTGAGAGCTGGAAGGAGTTGTGGGCTGTGGAAAAGCCTGTGGTCCTGTGGAGACAGCTGAAGGGGTTGAGGCCCTGTGGAAAGGCCTGTGACCCTGTGTAGGGGTCTGTGGCCCCGCAGAGGGGCATGTGGCGATGTAAAGAGAGCTGGAGGGAGTTGTGGCCTGAGGAAAAGGCCATGTGGAGCGGGCAGGAGAGGCCTGTGGAAGGCTCTGGAGTAAGATTTGAGCCTATGAAGTCCTTTGCAGTAAACAACATGCAACATGATTGCCTGTGGAGAGAGCTGGAGGGGCTTGTGGCACTGTGGAAAGGCCTGTGGCCCAGTAGGAGCCTGTGGTCCTGTGGAGAGAGCTGAAGGTGTTGTGGCCCTGTGGAAAGGCCTGTGATCCTGTATAGGGGTCCGTTGCCCTGTGGAGAGAGCTGGAGGGGCTCGTGCCGTATGGAAATGACTATAGCCATGTACAAAGGCCTTTTGGCCTTGAAGAGGGCGCTTGTGCCCTGCAGACGGGCCCTGTGACTCTGTGGAGAGAGCTGTTGGGAGTTGTAGCCGTGTGGAAAGTGCATTTGGCCCTGTGGAGGTGAGCTATGGCCCTGTAAAGAGAGCTTCTTGTCCTGTGGAGAGAGCTGGAGGGTGTTGTGGCCCTGTGGAAAGGTATGTGGCCCTATGGATAGGCCCTTTAGCCTTGTGGAAAGGGCTGTGGCCCTGTGGTGAGAGCTGGAAGGAGTTGTGGGCTGTGGAAAAGCCTGTGGTCCTGTGGAGACAGCTGAAGGGGTTGAGGCCCTGTGGAAAGGCCTGTGACCCTGTATAGGGGTCTGTGGCCCCGCAGAGGGGCATGTGGCGATGTAAAGAGAGCTGGAGGGAGTTGTGACCTGAGGAACAGGCCATGTGGAGCGGGCTGGAGAGGCCTGTGGAAGGCTCTGGAGTAAGATTTGAGCCTATGAAGTCCTTTGCAGTAAACAACATGCAACATGGTTGCCTGTGGAGAGAGCTGGAGGGGCTTGTGGCACTGTGGAAAGGCCTGTGGCCCAGTAGGAGCCTGTGGTCCTGTGGAGAGAGCTGAAGGTGTTGTGGCCCTGTGGAAAGGCCTGTGATCCTGTATAGGGGTCCGTTGCTCTGTGGAGAGAGCTGGAGGGGCTCGTGCCCTATGGAAATGACTATGGCCATGTAGAAAGGCCTTTTGGCCTTGAAGAGGGGGCTTGTGCCCTGCAGACGGGCCCTGTGACTCTGTGGAGAGAGCTGTTGGGAGTTGTGGCCGTGTGGAAAGTGCATTTGGCCCTGTGGACGTGAGCTATGGCCCTGTAAAGAGAGCTTCTTGTCCTGTGGAGAGAGCTGGAGGGTGTTTTGGCCCTGTGGAAAGGTCTGTGGCCCTATGGATAGGCCCTTTAGCCTTGTGGAAAGGGCTGTGGCCCTGTGGTGAGAGCTGGAAGGAGTTGTGGGCTGTGGAAAAGCCTGTGGTCCTGTGGAGACAGCTGAAGGGGTTGAGGCCCTGTGGAAAGGCCTGTGACCCTGTAGAGGGGTCTGTGGCCCCGCAGAGGGGCATGTGGCGATGTAAAGAGAGCTGGAGGGAGTTGTGGCCTGAGGAAAAGGCCATGTGGAGCGGGCTGGAGAGGCCTGTGGAAGGCTCTGGAGTAAGATTTGAGCCTATGAAGTCCTTTGCAGTAAACAACATGCAACATGATTGCCTGTGGAGAGAGCTGGAGGTGCTTGTGGCACTGTGGAAAGGCCTGTGGCCCAGTAGGAGCCTGTGGTCCTGTGGAGAGAGCTGAAGGTGTTGTGGCCCTGTGGAAAGGCCTGTGATCCTGTATAGGGGTCTGTTGCCCTGTGGAGAGAGCTGGAGGGGCTCGTGCCCTATGGAAATGACTATGGCCATGTAGAAAGGCCTTTTGGCCTTGAAGAGGGGGCTTGTGCCCTGCAGACGGGCCCTGTGACTCTGTGGAGAGAGCTGTTGGGAGTTGTGGCCGTGTGGAAAGTGCATTTGGCCCTGTGGACGTGAGCTATGGCCCTGTAAAGAGAGCTTCTTGTCCTGTGGAGAGAGCTGGAGGGTGTTGTGGCCCTGTGGAAAGGTATGTGGCCCTATGGATAGGCCCTTTAGCCTTGTGGAAAGGGCTGTGGCCCTGTGGTGAGAGCTGGAAGGAGTTGTGGGCTGTGGAAAAGCCTGTGGTCCTGTGGAGACAGCTGAAGGGGTTGAGGCCCTGTGGAAAGGCCAGTGACCCTGTATAGGGGTCTGTGGCCCCGCAGAGGGGCATGTGGCGATGTAAAGAGAGCTGGAGGGAGTTGTGGCCTGAGGAAAAGGCCATGTGGAGCCGGCTGGAGGGGCCTGTGGAAGGCTCTGGAGTAAGATTTTGGCCTATGAAGTCCTTTGCAGTAAAAAACATGCAACATGATTGCCTGTGGAGAGAGCTAGAGGGGCTTGTGGCACTGTGGAAAGTCCTGTGGCTCAGTAGGAGCCTGTGGTCCTGTGGAGAGAGCTGAAGGTGTTGTGGTCACTCAATTGAGCCCTTTTAACTGATTAAAGGGGGGCGGAGGAGGCTGTGGCCCTGATGAAAGAGCTCAAAGGGGTTGTAGTCTTGTAGAAGGAGCCTGTGGTCCTGTGGAGAGAGCTGGAGGGGGTTATTGCCTTGGGGAAATGCCTATGGCCCTGCGAAAGGGACCTGTGGCCCTTTGAAAAAGGCCTTTGGCCTTGTGGAGGGGGCTGTTGCCTTGTAAAGGGAGCCTCTGTCCTTTTTGAGAGAGACAGAGGGGGTTGTGGCCTTATGGAAAGGCCTATGACACAGTGAAAGGGCCCTGTCGCCTTGTGGAGAGAGGTGAAGGCGGATGTGGCCCTGTGTATATGCCTGTAAACCTGTAGAAGGAGCCTGCGGTTCTGTGGAGAGAGCTTGAGGGGGGTTATGGCCCTATGGAAATGACTATGGCCCTGTGGAATGGACCTATGGCCCTTTGCAAAGGGCCTTTGGCCTTGTGGAGGGGGCCCTTGCCCTGTAGAAGGAGCCTGTGGCCCTCTTGAGAGAGCCAGAGGAGGTTGTGGCACTATTTAAAGGCCAGTGGCCCTGTAGAAAGGCCCCTTGGCCTTGATGAAGGGGCTTGTGCCCTGCAGACGGGCCCCATGACTCTGTGTAGAGAGCTGGAGGGGGTTGTGGCCATGTGGAAAGTGCATTTGGCCCTGTGGAGGGGAGCTATGGCCCTGTAAAGAGAGCCTGTTGTCCTGTGGAATTGGAGGGGATTGTGGCCCTGTGGAAAGGCTTGTGGCCCGGCAGAAGGAGCCAGTGGTCCTGTGGAGAGAGCTGAAGGGGTTGAGGCCCTGTGGAGAGGCCTGTGACCCTGTATAGGGGTCTGTTGCCCCGCAGAGGGGCATGTGGCGATGTAAAGAGAGCTGGATGGAGTTGTGGCCTGTGGAAAAGGCCATGTGGAGCGTGCTGGAGGGGCCTGTGGAAGGCTCTGGAGTAAGATGAAGGCCTATGAAGTCCTTTGCAGTAAACATCTAAATTTTCAAGCTTCGTGTCCGATTTGCAACAGGGTTGACTCCAATGTTGCCGAACTGCAACAAAAATTGACTCTTGTTGCAAAAGTGCAACATGATTGCCTGTGGAGAGAGCTGGATGGTGCTTGTGGCACTGTGGAAAGACCTGTGGCCCGGTAGTAGCCTGTGGTCCTGTGGAGAGAGCTGAAGGTGTTGTGGCCCTGTGGAAAGGCCTGTGACCCTGTATAGGGGTCCGTTGCCCTGTGGAGAGAGCTGGAGGGGCTTGTGCCCTATGGAAATGACTATGGCCATGTAGAAAGGCCCTTTGGCCTTGAAGAGGGGGCTTGTGTCCTGCAGACGGGCCCTGTGTCTCTGTGGAGAGAGCTAAAGGGGGCTGTGGCCGTGCAGAAAGTGCATTTGGCCCTGTGGAGGGGAGTTATGGCTCTGTAAAGAGAGCTTGTTGTCCTGTGGAGAAGAGTTGGAGGGGATTGTGGCCCTGTGGAAATGCTTGTGGCCCGGCAGAAGGAGCCAGTGGTCCTGTGGAGAGAGCTGAAGGGGTTGAGGCCCTGTGGAAAGGCCTGTGACCCTGTATAGGGGTCTGTGGTCCCGCAGAGGGTGCATGTGGCGATGTAAAGAGAGCTGGAGGGAGTTGTGGCCTGAGGAAAAGGCCATGTGGAGTGGGCTGGAAAGGAGTGTGGAAGGCTCTGGAGTAAGATTTGGGCCTATGAAGTCCTTTGCAGTAAACAACATGCAACATGATTGCCTGTGGAGAGAGCTGGAGGGGCTTGTGGCACCGTGGAAAGGCCTGTGGCCCAGTAGGAGCCTGTGGTCCTGTGGAGAGAGCTGAAAGTGTTGTGGCCCTGTGGAAAGGCCTGTGACCCTGTATAGGGGTCCGTTGCCCTGTGGAGAGAGCTGGAGGGGCTTGTGCCCTATGGAAATGACTATGGCCATGTAGAAAGGCCTTTTGGCCTTGAAGAGGGGGCTTGTGCCCTGCAGACGGGTCTTGTGTCTCTGTGGAGAGAGCTAAAGGGGGCTGTGGCCATGCAGAAAGTGCATTTGGCCCTGTGGAGGGGAGCTATGGCCCGGTAAAGAGAGCTTGTTGTCGTGTGGAGAAGAGTTGGAGGGGATTGTGGCCCTGGGGAAAGGCCTGTGACCCTGTATAGGGGTCCGTTGCCCTGTGGAGAGAGCTGGAGGGGCTCGTGCCCTATGGAAATGACTATGGCCATGTAGAAAGGCCTTTTGGCCTTGAAGAGGGGGCTTGTGCCCTGCAGACGGGCCTTGTGACTCTGTGGAGAGAGCTGTTGGGAGTTGTGGCCGTGTGGAAAGTGCATTTGGCCCTGTGGAGGTGAGCTATGGCCCTGTAAAGAGAGCTTCTTGTCCTGTGGAGAGAGCTGGAGGGTGTTGTGGCCCTGTGGAAATGTCTGTGGCCCTATGGATAGGCCCTTTAGCCTTGTGGAAGGGGCTGTGGCCCTCTGGTGAGAGCTGGAAGGAGTTGTGGGCTGTGGAAAAGTCTGTGGTCCTGTGGAGAGAGCTGAAGGGGTTGAGTTCCTGTGGAAAGGCCTGTGACCCTGTATAGGGGTCTGTGGCCCCGCAGAGGGGCATGTGGCGATGTAAAGAGAGCTGGAGGGAGTTGTGGCCTGCGGAAAAGGCCATGTGGAGCGGGCTGGAGGGGCCTGTGGAAGGGTCTGAAGTAAGATTTGGGCCTATGAAGTCCTTTTGCGGTAAACAACATGAAACATGATTGCCTGTGGAGAGAGCTGGAGGGACTTGTAGCACTGTGGAAAGGCCTGTGGCCGGGCTGGAGCCTGTGGTCCTGTGGAAGAGCTGAAGGTGTTGTGGCCCTGTGGAAAGGCCTGTGACCCTGTATAGCGGTCCGTTGCCCTGTGGAGAGAGCTGGAGGGGCTCGTGCCCTATGGAAATGACTATGGCCATGTAGAAAGGCCTTTTGGCCTTGAAGAGGGGGCTTGTGCCCTGCAGACGGGCCTTGTGTTTCTGTGGAGAGAGCTAAAGGGGGCTGTGGCCGTGCAGAAAGTGCATTTGGCCCTGTGGAGGGGAGCTATGGCCCGGTAAAGAGAGCTTGTTGTCCTGTGGAGAAGAGTTGGAGGGGATTGTGGCCCTGTGGAATGGCCTGTGACCCTGTATAGGGGTCTGTGGCCCCGCAGAGGGGCATGTGGCGATGTAAAGAGAGCTGGAGGGAGTTGTGGCCTGCGGAAAAGGCCATGTGGAGCAGGCTGGAGGGGCCTGTGGAAGGGTCTAAAGTAAGATTTGGGCCTATGAAGTCCTTTTGCGGTAAACAACATGCAACATGATTGCCTGTGGAGAGAGCTGGAGGGACTCGTAGCACTGTGGAAAGGCCTGTGGCTGGGTAGGAGCCTGTGGTCCTGTGGAGAGAGCTGAATGTGTTGTGGCCCTGTGGAAAGGATTTTTAAGCGCAGCAGAAACGCTGCGTAAAAATCTACAGCATGGGCATTAACATTGCGGAATGCCACTGAGTACCATGGGGTGCAGATTATCAAGTGTTTCACAAGCGTTTCCGCTGCGTAAATTACGCAACATATACGCTTGTAAATCGCTACGTGGGCACGCAGCCTGAGGCTGTGTTCACACACCACCCGGTCCGGAGGAGAAGTGATGTCACAGAGGTGGAAGAAGAATCCTGTTCCTCCTCCCCTTTGTGACATGTCTGCCAGCCCCCATTTCATTTTGTAATGTATTACTATACAGTACGAAATCAAAATTAAATAAATACAGATGTATTAAAAATAATAAAGAATTAATACTTACCCTTTCAGACGCCTTTTCGGTCTATCCGGTGCAGAGCCAAAGCCACGTCCTGAGCGACAGGACCTTCCATGATGTCACATGAAGTTCCTGTCGGTTGGTATTTGGCCTTGGTTCTGCACCGGATAGCCCTAAAAGGCATCGGAAAGGGTAAGTATTAATTCTATTGTGATGTCATAATACCCCACAACTACTAGTATAGGCAAAAAAGTGACACATTTATTCCATTTTATTTATTGAAAGAAATTAGGCTTAAACCAAAAATGACATGATGGCGGATTGCCTGTAAAGATGCCTTCTTTTTAATGTATTGATCTTCATGGAATAAAGTAAAATTCATCATATGGAAACCGGTGCCAGCATTCCTTTTTTCATGTTTGGCTTCCAGGCGGTGGCCTACCGCCACTGAGCACCTGACCGGATCCACTGATTGGAAGGAGGGGGGAGCTTTCTATTTCCCAATTTTCTCATTTGGCTCCAAAAATAACATGTCAATCAAGAAAACTGGTATAAAGGAGAATGGCATAGGTGACATTTCTTTGCCAGCATTCAACCTGTGTAAAGAAAAAAAAGAATATTAAACAGTGCAGTATACTATATCAGGTTCCTTTACTCGAGCTGACCAATGGTCAATAGGTCACTCAAATGAGTCCTTTTAACTGATTAAAGAGGGGTGGAGGGGGCTGTGGCCCTGATGAAAGAGCTGAAATGGGTTGTAGCCTTGTAGAAGGAGCCTGTGGTCCTGTGGAGAGAGCTGGAGGGGGCTATTGCCTTGGGGAAATGCCTATGGCCCTGTGGAAGGGACCTGTGGCCCTTTGAAAAAGGACTTTGGCCTTGTGGAGGGGGCTGTTTCCTTGTAAAGGGAGCCTCTGTCCTTTTTGAGAGAGAGAGAGGGGGTTGTGGCCTTATGGAAAGGCTTATTGCATAGTGAAAGGGCCCTGTTGCCCTGTGGAGAGAGGTAAAGGTGGTTGTGGCCCTGTGTAAATGCCTGTACACCTGTAGAAGGAGCCTGTGGCCCTGTTGAGAGTACCAGAGGGTGTTGTGGCCCTATTTAAAGGCCAGTAGCCCTGTAGAAAGGCCCCTTGGCCTTGATGAAGGGGCTTGTGCCCTGCAGACGAGCCCCGTGACTCTGTGGAGAGAGCTGGAGGGGATTTTGGCCGTGTGGAAAGTGCATTTGGCCCTGTGGAGGGGAGCTATAGCCCTGTAAAGAGAGCTAGTTGTCCTGTGTAGAGAGTTGGAGGGGATTGTGGCCCTGTGGAAATGCTTGTGGCCCGGCAGAAGGAGCCAGTGGTCCTGTGGAGAGAGCTGAAGGGGTTGAGGCCCTGTGGAAAGGCCTGTGACCCTGTATAGGGGTCTGTGGCCCCGCAGAGGGTGCATGTGGCGATGTAAAGAGAGCGGGAGGGAGTTGTGGCCTGAGGAAAAGGCCATGTGGAGTGGGCTGGAAAGGCCTGTGGAAGGCTCTGGAGTAAGATTTGGGCCTATGAAGTCCTTTGCAGTAAACAACATGCAACATGATTGCCTGTGGAGAGAGCTGGAGGGGCTTGAGGCACTGTGGAAAGGCCTGTGGCCCAGTAGGAGCCTGTGGTCCTGTGGAGAGAGCTGAAAGTGTTGTGGCCCTGTGGAAAGGCCTGTGACCCTGTATAGGGGTCCGTTGCCCTGTGGAGAGAGCTGGAGGGGCTTGTGCCCTATGGAAATGACTATGGCCATGTAGAAAGGCCTTTTGGCCTTGAAGAGGGGGCTTGTGCCCTGCAGACGGGCCTTGTGTCTCTGTGGAGAGAGCTAAAGGGGGCTGTGGCCATGCAGAAAGTGCATTTGGCCCTGTGGAGGGGAGCTATGGCCCGGTAAAGAGAGCTTGTTGTCGTGTGGAGAAGAGTTGGAGGGGATTGTGGCCCTGGGGAAAGGCCTGTGACCCTGTATAGGGGTCCGTTGCCCTGTGGAGAGAGCTGGAGGGGCTCGTGCCCTATGGAAATGACTATGGCCATGTAGAAAGGCCTTTTGGCCTCGAAGAGGGGGCTTGTGCCCTGCAGACGGGCCTTGTGACTCTGTGGAGAGAGCTGTTGGGAGTTGTGGCCGTGTGGAAAGTGCATTTGGCCCTGTGGAGGTGAGCTATGGCCCTGTAAAGAGAGCTTCTTTTCCTGTGGAGAGAGCTGGAGGGTGTTGTGGCCCTGTGGAAATGTCTGTGGCCCTATGGATAGGCCCTTTAGCCTTGTGGAAGGGGCTGTGGCCCTCTGGTGAGAGCTGGAAGGAGTTGTGGGCTGTGGAAAAGTCTGTGGTCCTGTGGAGAGAGCTGAAGGGATTGAGTTCCTGTGGAAAGGCCTGTGACCCTGTATAGGGGTCTGTGGCCCCGCAGAGGGGCATGTGGCGATGTAAAGAGAGCTGGAGGGAGTTGTGGCCTGCGGAAAAGGCCATGTGGAGCGGGCTGGAGGGGCCTGTGGAAGGGTCTGAAGTAAGATTTGGGCCTATGAAGTCCTTTTGCGGTAAACAACATGAAACATGATTGCCTGTGGAGAGAGCTGGAGGGATTGTAGCACTGTGGAAAGGCCTGTGGCCGGGCTGGAGCCTGTGGTCCTGTGGAAGAGCTGAAGGTGTTGTGGCCCTGTGGAATGGCCTGTGACCCTGTATAGCGGTCCGTTGCCCTGTGGAGAGAGCTGGAGGGGCTCGTGCCCTATGGAAATGACTATGGCCATGTAGAAAGGCCTTTTGGCCTTGAAGAGGGGGCTTGTGCCCTGCAGACGGGCCTTGTGTCTCTGTGGAGAGAGCTAAAGGGGGCTGTGGCCATGCAGAAAGTGCATTTGGCCCTGTGGAGGGGAGCTATGGCCCTGTAAAGAGAGCTTGTTGTCCTGTGGAGAAGAGTTGGAGGGGATTGTGGCCCTGTGGAAAGGCTTGTAGCCCGGCAGAAGGAAGCAGTGGTCCTGTGGAGAGAGCTGAAGGGGTTGAGGCCCTGTGGAAAGGCATGTGACCCTGTATAGGGGTCTGTGGCCCCGCAGAGGGGCATGTGGCGATGTAAAGAGAGCTGTAGGGAGTTGTGGCCTGAGGAAAAGGCCATGTGGAGCGGGCTGGAGGGGCCTGTGGAAGGCTCTGGAGTAAGGTTTGGGCCTATGAAGTCCTCTGCAGTAAACAACATGCAACATGATTGCCTGTGGAGAGAGCTGAAGCTGTTGTGGCCCTGTGGAAAGGACTGTGACCCTGTACAGGGGTCCGTTGCCCTGTGGAGAGAGCTGGAGGTGCTCTTGCCCTATGGGAATGACTATGGCCATGTAGAAAGGCCTTTTGGCCTTGAAGAGGGGCTTGTGCCCTGCAGACGGGCCCTGTGACTCTGTGGAGAGGGCTGTTGGGAGTTGTGGCCGTGTGGAAAGTGCATTTGGCCCTGTGGAGGTGAGCTATGGCCCTGTAAAGAGAGCTTCTTGTCCTGTGGAGAGAGCTGGAGCGTGTTGTGGCCCTGTGGAAAGGTCTGTGGCCCTATGGATAGGCCCTTTAGCCTTGTGGAAGGGGCTGTGGCCCTGTGGTGAGAGCTGGAAGGAGTTGTGGGCTGTGGAAAAGCCTGTGGTCCTGTGGAGAGAGCTGAAGGGGTTGAGGCCCTGTGGAAAGGCCAGTGACCCTGTATAGGGGTCTGTGGCCCCGCAGAGGGGCATGTGGCGATGTAAAGAGAGCTGGAGGGAGTTGTGGCCTGAGGAAAAGGCCATGTGGAGCCGGCTGGAGGGGCCTGTGGAAGGCTCTGGAGTAAGATTTGGGCCTATGAAGTCCTTTGCAGTAAAAAACATGCAACATGATTGCCTGTGGAGAGAGCTAGAGGGGCTTGTGGCACTGTGGAAAGTCCTGTGGCTCAGTAGGAGCCTGTGGTCCTGTGGAGAGAGCTGAAGGTGTTGTGGTCACTCAATTGAGCCCTTTTAACTGATTAAAGGGGGGCGGAGGAGGCTGTGGCCCTGATGAAAGAGCTCAAAGGGGTTGTAGTCTTGTAGAAGGAGCCTGTGGTCCTGTGGAGAGAGCTGGAGGGGGTTATTGCCTTGGGGAAATGCCTATGGCCCTGCGAAAGGGACCTGTGGCCCTTTGAAAAAGGCCTTTGGCCTTGTGGAGGGGGCTGTTGCCTTGTAAAGGGAGCCTCTGTCCTTTTTGAGAGAGACAGAGGGGGTTGTGGCCTTATGGAAAGGCCTATGACACAGTGAAAGGGCCCTGTCGCCTTGTGGAGAGAGGTGAAGGCGGATGGGGCCCTGTGTATATGCCTGTAAACCTGTAGAAGGAGCCTGCGGTTCTGTGGAGAGAGCTTGAGGGGGGTTATGGCCCTATGGAAATGACTATGGCCCTGTGGAATGGACCTATGGCCCTTTGCAAAGGGCCTTTGGCCTTGTGGAGGGGGCCCTTGCCCTGTAGAAGGAGCCTGTGGCCCTCTTGAGAGAGCCAGAGGAGGTTGTGGCACTATTTAAAGGCCAGTGGCCCTGTAGAAAGGCCCCTTGGCCTTGATGAAGGGGCTTGTGCCCTGCAGACGGGCCCCATGACTCTGTGTAGAGAGCTGGAGGGGGTTGTGGCAATGTGGAAAGTGCATTTGGCCCTGTGGAGGGGAGCTATGGCCCTGTAAAGAGAGCCTGTTGTCCTGTGGAATTGGAGGGGATTGTGGCCCTGTGGAAAGGCTTTTGGCCCGGCAGAAGGAGCCAGTGGTCCTGTGGAGAGAGCTGAAGGGGTTGAGGCCCTGTGGAGAGGCCTGTGACCCTGTATAGGGGTCTGTTGCCCCGCAGAGGGGCATGTGGCGATGTAAAGAGAGCTGGATGGAGTTGTGGCCTGTGGAAAAGGCCATGTGGAGCGTGCTGGAGGGGCCTGTGGAAGGCTCTGGAGTAAGATGGGGGCCTATGAAGTCCTTTGCAGTAAACATCTAAATTTTCAAGCTTCGTGTCCGATTTGCAACAGGGTTGACTCCAATGTTGCCGAACTGCAACAAAAATTGACTCTTGTTGCAAAAGTGCAACATGATTGCCTGTGGAGAGAGCTGGATGGTGCTGGTGGCACTGTGGAAAGACCTGTGGCCCGGTAGTAGCCTGTGGTCCTGTGGAGAGAGCTGAAGGTGTTGTGGCCCTGTGGAAAGGCCTGTGACCCTGTATAGGGGTCCGTTGCCCTGTGGAGAGAGCTGGAGGGGCTTGTGCCCTATGGAAATGACTATGGCCATGTAGAAAGGCCCTTTGGCCTTGAAGAGGGGGCTTGTGTCCTGCAGATGGGCCCTGTGTCTCTGTGGAGAGAGCTAAAGGGGGCTGTGGCCGTGCAGAAAGTGCATTTGGCCCTGTGGAGGGGAGCTATGGCCCTGTAAAGAGAGCTTGTTGTCCTGTGGAGAAGAGTTGGAGGGGATTGTGGTCCTGTGGAAATGCTTGTGGCCCGGCAGAAGGAGCCAGTGGTCCTGTGGAGAGAGCTGAAGGGGTTGAGGCCCTGTGGAAAGGCCTGTGACCCTGTATAGGGGTCTGTGGCCCCGCAGAGGGGCATGTGGCGATGTAAAGAGAGCTGGAGGGAGTTGTGGCCTGCGGAAAAGGCCATGTGGAGCGGGCTGGAGGGGCCTGTGGAAGGGTCTGAAGTAAGATTTGGGCCTATGAAGTCCTTTTTTCGGTAAACAACATGCAACATGATTGCCTGTGGAGAGAGCTAGAGGGACTTGTAGCACTGTGTAAAAGCCTGTGGCCGGGTAGGAGCCTGTGGTCCTGTGGAGAGAGCTGAAGGTGTTGTGGCCCTGTGGAAAGGCCTGTGACCCTGTATAGCGGTCCCTTGCCCTGTGGAGAGAGCTGGAGGGGCTCGTGCCCTATGGAAATGACTATGGCCATGCAGAAAGGCCTTTTGGCTTTGAAGAGGGGGCTTGTGCCCTGCAGACGGGCCCTGTGACTCTGTGGAGAGGGCTGTTGGGAGTTGTGGCCGTGTGGAAAGTGCATTTGGCCCTGTGGAGGTGAGCTATGGCCCTGTAAAGAGAGCTTCTTGTCCTGTGGAGAGAGCTGGAGGGTGTTGTGGCCATGTGGAAAGGTCTGTGGCCCTATGGATAGGCCCTTTGGCCTTGTGGAAGGGGCTGTGGCCCTGTGGTGAGAGGTGGAAGGAGTTGTGGGCTGTGGAAAAGCCTGTGGTCCTGTGGAGACAGCTGAAGGGGTTGAGGCCCTGTGGAAAGGCCTGTGACCCTGTATAGGGGTCTGTGGCCCCGCAGAGGGGCATGTAGCGATGTAAAGAGAGCTGGAGGGAGTTGTGGCCTGAGGAAAAGGCCATGTGGAGCGGGCTGGAAAGGCCTGTGGAAGGCTCTGGAGTAAGATTTGGGCCTATGAAGTCCTTTGCAGTAAACAATATGCAACATGATTGCCTGTGGAGAGAGCTGGAGGGGCTTGTGGCACTGTAGAAAGGCCTGTGGCCCAGTAGGAGCCTGTGGTCCTGTGGAGAGAGCTGAAGGTGTTGTGGCCCTGTGGAAAGGCCTGTGACCCTGTATAGGGGTCCGTTGCCCTGTGGAGAGAGCTGGAGGGGCTCGTGCCCTATGGAAATGACTATGGCCATGTAGAAAGGCCTTTTGTCCTTGAAGAGGGGGCTTGTGCCCTGCAGACGGGCCTTGTGTCTCTGTGGAGAGAGCTAAAGGGGGCTGTGTCCATGCAGAAAGTGCATGTGGAGGGGAGCTATGGCCCGGTAAAGAGAGCTTGTTGTCCTGCGGAGAAGAGTTGGAGGGGATTGTGGCCCTGTGGAAAGGCTTGTAGCCCGGCAGAAGGAGGCAGCGGTCCTGTGGAGAGAGCTGAAGGGGTTGAGGCCCTGTGGAAAGGCATGTGACGCTGTATAGGGGTCTGTGGCCCCGCAGAGGGGCATGTGGCGATGTAAAGAGAGCTGGAGGGAGTTGTGGCCTGAGGAAAAGGCCATGTGGAGTGGGCTGGAGGGGCCTGTGGAAGGCTCTGGAGTAAGATTTGGGCCTATGAAGTCCTCTGCAGTAAACAACATGCAACATGATTGCCTGTGGAGAGAGCTGAAGGTTTTGTGGCCCTGTGGAAAGGCCTGTGACCCTGTACAGGGGTCCGTTGCCCTGTGGAGAGAGCTGGAGGTGCTTGTGCCCTATGGGAATGACTATTGCCATGTAGAAAGGCCTTTTGGCTTTGAAGAGGGGGCTTGTGCCCTGCAGACGGGCCCTGTGACACTGTGGAGAGGGCTGTTGGGAGTTGTGGCCGTGTGGAAAGTGCATTTGGCCCTGTGGAGGTGAGCTATGGCCCTGTAAAGAGAGCTTCTTGTCCTGTGGAGAGAGCTGGAGGGTGTTGTGGCCCTGTGGAAAGGTCTGTGGCCCTATGAATAGGCCCTTTAGCCTTGTGGAAGGGGCTGTGGCCCTGTGGTGAGAGGTGGAAGGAGTTGTGGGCTGTGGAAAAGCCTGTGGTCCTGTGGAGACAGCTGAAGGGGTTGAGGCCCTGTGGAAAGGCCTGTGACCCTGTATAGGGGTCTGTGGCCCCGCAGAGGGGCATGTGGCGATGTAAAGAGAGCTGGAGGGAGTTGTGGCCTGAGGAAAAGGCCATGTGGAGCGGGCTGGAGAGGCCTGTGGAAGGCTCTGGAGTAAGATTTGGGCCTATGAAGTCCTTTGCAGTAAACAACATGCAACATGATTGCCTGTGGAGAGAACTGGAGGGGCTTGTGGCACTGTGGAAAGGCCTGTGGCCCAGTAGGAGCCTGTGGTCCTGTGGAGAGAGCTGAAGGTGTTGTGGCCCTGTGGAAAGGCCTGTGACCCTGTATAGAGGTCCGTTGCCCTGTGGAGAGAGCTGGAGGGGCTTGTGCCCTATGGAAATGACTATGGCCCTGTAGAAAGGCCTTTTGGCCTTGAAGAGGGGGCTTGTGCCCTGCAGACGGGCCTTGTGTCTCTGTGGAGAGAGCTAAAGGGGGCTGTGGCCATGCAGAAAGTGCATTTGGCCCTGTGGAGGGGAGCTATGGCCCGGTAAAGAGAGCTTGTTGTCCTGCGGAGAAGAGTTGGAGGGGATTGTGGCCCTGTGGAAAGGCTTGTAGCCCGGCAGAAGAGGCAGCGGTCCTGTGGAGAGAGCTGAAGGGGTTGAGGCCCTGTGGAAAGGCATGTGACGCTGTATAGGGGTCTGTGGCCCCGCAGAGGGGCATGTGGCGATGTAAAGAGAGCTGGAGGGAGTTGTGGCCTGAGGAAAAGGCCATGTGGAGTGGGCTGGAGGGGCCTGTGGAAGGCTCTGGAGTAAGATTTGGGCCTATGAAGTCCTCTGCAGTAAACAACATGCAACATGATTGCCTGTGGAGAGAGCTGAAGGTTTTGTGGCCCTGTGGAAAGGCCTGTGACCCTGTACAGGGGTCCGTTGCCCTGTGGAGAGAGCTGGAGGTGCTTGTGCCCTATGGGAATGACTATGGCCATGTAGAAAGGCCTTTTGGCTTTGAAGAGGGGGCTTGTGCCCTGCAGACGGGCCCTATGACACTGTGGAGAGGGCTGTTGGGAGTTGTGGCCGTGTGGAAAGTGCATTTGGCCCTGTGGAGGTGAGCTATGGCCCTGTAAAGAGAGCTTCTTGTCCTGTGGAGAGAGCTGGAGGGTGTTGTGGCCCTGTGGAAAGGTCTGTGGCCCTATGAATAGGCCCTTTAGCCTTGTGGAAGGGGCTGTGGCCCTGTGGTGAGAGGTGGAAGGAGTTGTGGGCTGTGGAAAAGCCTGTGGTCCTGTGGAGACAGCTGAAGGGGTTGAGGCCCTGTGGAAAGGCCTGTGACCCTGTATAGGGGTCTGTGGCCCCGCAGAGGGGCATGTGGCGATGTAAAGAGAGCTGGAGGGAGTTGTGGCCTGAGGAAAAGGCCATGTGGAGCGGGCTGGAGAGGCCTGTGGAAGGCTCTGGAGTAAGATTTGGGCCTATGAAGTCCTTTGCAGTAAACAACATGCAACATGATTGCCTGTGGAGAGAACTGGAGGGGCTTGTGGCACTGTGGAAAGGCCTGTGGCCCAGTAGGAGCCTGTGGTCCTGTGGAGAGAGCTGAAGGTGTTGTGGCCCTGTGGAAAGGCCTGTGACCCTGTATAGAGGTCCGTTGCCCTGTGGAGAGAGCTGGAGGGGCTTGTGCCCTATGGAAATGACTATGGCCCTGTAGAAAGGCCTTTTGGCCTTGAAGAGGGGGCTTGTGCCCTGCAGACGGGCCTTGTGTCTCTGTGGAGAGAGCTAAAGGGGGCTGTGGCCATGCAGAAAGTGCATTTGGCCCTGTGGAGGGGAGCTATGGCCCGGTAAAGAGAGCTTGTTGTCCTGTGGAGAAGAGTTGGAGGGGATTGTGGCCCTGTGGAAAGACCTGTGACCCTGTATAGGGGTCCGTTGCCCTGTGGAGAGAGCTGGAGGGGCTCGTGCCCTATGGAAATGACTATGGCCATGTAGAAAGGCCTTTTGGCCTTGAAGAGGGGGCTTGTGCCCTGCAGGCGGGCCCTGTGACTCTGTGGAGAGAGCTGTTGGGAGTTGTGGCCGTGTGGAAAGTGCTTTTGGCCCTGTGGAGGTGAGCTATGGCCCTGTAAAGAGAGCTTCTTGTCCTGTGGAGAGAGCTGGAGGGTGTTGTGGCCCTGTGGAAAGGTCTGTGGCCCTATGGATACGCCCTTTAGCCCTGTGGAAGGGGCTGTGGCCCTGTGGTGAGAGCTGGAAGGAGTTGTGGGCTGTGGAAAAGCCTGTGGTCCTGTGGAGACAGCTGAAGGGGTTGAGGCCCTGTGGAAAGGCCTGTGACCCTGTATAGGTGTCTGTGGCCCCGCTGAGGAGCATGTGGCGATGTAAAGAGAGCTGGAGGGAGTTGTGTCCTGACGAAAAGGCCATGTGGAGCGGGCTGGAGGGGCCTTTCGAAGGCTCTGGAGTAAGATTTGGGCCTATGAAGTCCTTTGCAGTAAACAACATGCAACATGATTGCCTGTGGAGAGAGCTGGAGGGGCTTGTGGCACTGTGGAAAGGCCTGTGGCCCAGTAGGAGCCTGTGGTCATGTGGAGAGAGCTGAAGGTGTTGTGGCCCTGTGGAAAGGCCTGTGACCCTGTATAGGGGACCGTTGCCCTGTGGAGAGAGCTGGAGGGGCTCGTGCCCTATGGAAATGACTATGGCCATGTAGAAAGGCCTTTTGGCCTTGAAGAGGGGGCTTGTGCTCTGCAGACGGGCCTTGTGTCTCTGTGGAGAGAGCTAAATGGGGCTGTGGCCGTGCAGAAAGTGCATTTGGCCCTGTGGAGGGGAGCTATGGCCCTGTAAAGAGAGCTTGTTGTCCTGTGGAGAAGAGTTGGAGGGGATTGTGGTCCTGTGGAAATGCTTGTGGCCCGGCAGAAGGAGCCAGTGGTCCTGTGGAGAGAGCTGAAGGGGTTGAGGCCCTGTGGAAAGGCCTGTGACCCTGTATAGGGGTCTGTGGCCCCGCAGAGGGGCATGTGGCGATGTAAAGAGAGCTGGAGGGAGTTGTGGCCTGCGGAAAAGGCCATGTGGAGCGGGCTGGAGGGGCCTGTGGAAGGGTCTGAAGTAAGATTTGGGCCTATGAAGTCCTTTTTTCGGTAAACAACATGCAACATGATTGCCTGTGGAGAGAGCTAGAGGGACTTGTAGCACTGTGTAAAAGCCTGTGGCCGGGTAGGAGCCTGTGGTCCTGTGGAGAGAGCTGAAGGTGTTGTGGCCCTGTGGAAAGGCCTGTGACCCTGTATAGCGGTCCCTTGCCCTGTGGAGAGAGCTGGAGGGGCTCGTGCCCTATGGAAATGACTATGGCCATGCAGAAAGGCCTTTTGGCTTTGAAGAGGGGGCTTGTGCCCTGCAGACGGGCCCTGTGACTCTGTGGAGAGGGCTGTTGGGAGTTGTGGCCGTGTGGAAAGTGCATTTGGCCCTGTGGAGGTGAGCTATGGCCCTGTAAAGAGAGCTTCTTGTCCTGTGGAGAGAGCTGGAGGGTGTTGTGGCCATGTGGAAAGGTCTGTGGCCCTATGGATAGGCCCTTTGGCCTTGTGGAAGGGGCTGTGGCCCTGTGGTGAGAGGTGGAAGGAGTTGTGGGCTGTGGAAAAGCCTGTGGTCCTGTGGAGACAGCTGAAGGGGTTGAGGCCCTGTGGAAAGGCCTGTGACCCTGTATAGGGGTCTGTGGCCCCGCAGAGGGGCATGTAGCGATGTAAAGAGAGCTGGAGGGAGTTGTGGCCTGAGGAAAAGGCCATGTGGAGCGGGCTGGAAAGGCCTGTGGAAGGCTCTGGAGTAAGATTTGGGCCTATGAAGTCCTTTGCAGTAAACAATATGCAACATGATTGCCTGTGGAGAGAGCTGGAGGGGCTTGTGGCACTGTAGAAAGGCCTGTGGCCCAGTAGGAGCCTGTGGTCCTGTGGAGAGAGCTGAAGGTGTTGTGGCCCTGTGGAAAGGCCTGTGACCCTGTATAGGGGTCCGTTGCCCTGTGGAGAGAGCTGGAGGGGCTCGTGCCCTATGGAAATGACTATGGCCATGTAGAAAGGCCTTTTGTCCTTGAAGAGGGGGCTTGTGCCCTGCAGACGGGCCTTGTGTCTCTGTGGAGAGAGCTAAAGGGGGCTGTGTCCATGCAGAAAGTGCATGTGGAGGGGAGCTATGGCCCGGTAAAGAGAGCTTGTTGTCCTGCGGAGAAGAGTTGGAGGGGATTGTGGCCCTGTGGAAAGGCTTGTAGCCCGGCAGAAGGAGGCAGCGGTCCTGTGGAGAGAGCTGAAGGGGTTGAGGCCCTGTGGAAAGGCATGTGACGCTGTATAGGGGTCTGTGGCCCCGCAGAGGGGCATGTGGCGATGTAAAGAGAGCTGGAGGGAGTTGTGGCCTGAGGAAAAGGCCATGTGGAGTGGGCTGGAGGGGCCTGTGGAAGGCTCTGGAGTAAGATTTGGGCCTATGAAGTCCTCTGCAGTAAACAACATGCAACATGATTGCCTGTGGAGAGAGCTGAAGGTTTTGTGGCCCTGTGGAAAGGCCTGTGACCCTGTACAGGGGTCCGTTGCCCTGTGGAGAGAGCTGGAGGTGCTTGTGCCCTATGGGAATGACTATGGCCATGTAGAAAGGCCTTTTGGCTTTGAAGAGGGGGCTTGTGCCCTGCAGACGGGCCCTGTGACACTGTGGAGAGGGCTGTTGGGAGTTGTGGCCGTGTGGAAAGTGCATTTGGCCCTGTGGAGGTGAGCTATGGCCCTGTAAAGAGAGCTTCTTGTCCTGTGGAGAGAGCTGGAGGGTGTTGTGGCCCTGTGGAAAGGTCTGTGGCCCTATGAATAGGCCCTTTAGCCTTGTGGAAGGGGCTGTGGCCCTGTGGTGAGAGGTGGAAGGAGTTGTGGGCTGTGGAAAAGCCTGTGGTCCTGTGGAGACAGCTGAAGGGGTTGAGGCCCTGTGGAAAGGCCTGTGACCCTGTATAGGGGTCTGTGGCCCCGCAGAGGGGCATGTGGCGATGTAAAGAGAGCTGGAGGGAGTTGTGGCCTGAGGAAAAGGCCATGTGGAGCGGGCTGGAGAGGCCTGTGGAAGGCTCTGGAGTAAGATTTGGGCCTATGAAGTCCTTTGCAGTAAACAACATGCAACATGATTGCCTGTGGAGAGAACTGGAGGGGCTTGTGGCACTGTGGAAAGGCCTGTGGCCCAGTAGGAGCCTGTGGTCCTGTGGAGAGAGCTGAAGGTGTTGTGGCCCTGTGGAAAGGCCTGTGACCCTGTATAGAGGTCCGTTGCCCTGTGGAGAGAGCTGGAGGGGCTTGTGCCCTATGGAAATGACTATGGCCCTGTAGAAAGGCCTTTTGGCCTTGAAGAGGGGGCTTGTGCCCTGCAGACGGGCCTTGTGTCTCTGTGGAGAGAGCTAAAGGGGGCTGTGGCCATGCAGAAAGTGCATTTGGCCCTGTGGAGGGGAGCTATGGCCCGGTAAAGAGAGCTTGTTGTCCTGTGGAGAAGAGTTGGAGGGGATTGTGGCCCTGTGGAAAGACCTGTGACCCTGTATAGGGGTCCGTTGCCCTGTGGAGAGAGCTGGAGGGGCTCGTGCCCTATGGAAATGACTATGGCCATGTAGAAAGGCCTTTTGGCCTTGAAGAGGGGGCTTGTGCCCTGCAGGCGGGCCCTGTGACTCTGTGGAGAGAGCTGTTGGGAGTTGTGGCCGTGTGGAAAGTGCTTTTGGCCCTGTGGAGGTGAGCTATGGCCCTGTAAAGAGAGCTTCTTGTCCTGTGGAGAGAGCTGGAGGGTGTTGTGGCCCTGTGGAAAGGTCTGTGGCCCTATGGATACGCCCTTTAGCCCTGTGGAAGGGGCTGTGGCCCTGTGGTGAGAGCTGGAAGGAGTTGTGGGCTGTGGAAAAGCCTGTGGTCCTGTGGAGACAGCTGAAGGGGTTGAGGCCCTGTGGAAAGGCCTGTGACCCTGTATAGGTGTCTGTGGCCCCGCTGAGGAGCATGTGGCGATGTAAAGAGAGCTGGAGGGAGTTGTGTCCTGACGAAAAGGCCATGTGGAGCGGGCTGGAGGGGCCTTTCGAAGGCTCTGGAGTAAGATTTGGGCCTATGAAGTCCTTTGCAGTAAACAACATGCAACATGATTGCCTGTGGAGAGAGCTGGAGGGGCTTGTGGCACTGTGGAAAGGCCTGTGGCCCAGTAGGAGCCTGTGGTCATGTGGAGAGAGCTGAAGGTGTTGTGGCCCTGTGGAAAGGCCTGTGACCCTGTATAGGGGACCGTTGCCCTGTGGAGAGAGCTAGAGGGGCTCGTGCCCTATGGAAATGACTATGGCCATGTAGAAAGGCCTTTTGGCCTTGAAGAGGGGGCTTGTGCTCTGCAGACGGGCCTTGTGTCTCTGTGGAGAGAGCTAAATGGGGCTGTGTCCATGCAGAAAGTGCATTTGGCCCTGTGGAGGGGAGCTATGGCCCTGTAATGAGAGCTTGTTGTCCTGTGGAGAAGAGTTGGAGGGGATTGTGGCCCTGTGGAAATGCTTGTGGCCCGGCAGAAGGAGCCTATGGTACTGTGGAGAGAGTTGAAGGGGTTGTTTGCCCACAGAGGGGCATGTAGTGATGTAAAGAGAGCTGGAGGGAGTTTTGCTCTGCTAAAAAAGGCCATGTGGAGTGGGCTGGAGGGGCCCGTGGAAGGCTCTGGAGTAAGATTGGGGCCTATGAAGTCTTTTGCAGTAAACAACATGCAACATGATTGCCTGTGGAAAGAGCTGGAGGGGCTTGTGGCACTGTGTAAAGGCCTGTGGCCCGGTAGGAGCCTGTGGTCCTGTGGAGAGAGCTGAAGGGGCTTGTGGCCCTGTGGAAAGGCCTGTGACCCTGTATAGTGGTCTGTTGCCCTGTGGAGAGAGCTGGAGGGGCTTGTGGCCCTGAGGAAAGGGCCTATGGCCCTGTGGAGAGAGCTGAAGGTGGGTGCGGCCCTGTGGAAAGGCCTGTGACCCTGAAGAGGGATCTGTGGCCCTTCAAATGGGCCTGTTGCCCTGTGGAGAGAGCTGGAGTGGATTATGGCCCTGTGGAAATGCCTATGGCACTGCGGAAAGGGACCTCTGGCCCTTTGCAAAGGGTCATTGGCCTTGTGGAGTGGGCTATTGCCCTGTTGACGGGCCTGTGGCCCTGTGTGATTGTTGATAGCCTGACAAATCATCCAATAAAAACTTGCATATTTTTCAAGGATCCTGTAGCTTAAAGATGTTTCCTGACAATTCACTTTAATGTTCAGGAAGCATCCTACAGGAACAAGATTCTTAAAAAATACACAAGTGTTAAACACTGTGTAGCTTTGTGGTTACTTACCAATTAATCTTCTCTGCTGCAACTTGAGTAGTGCTTCTTACCTTTGACCTACAGGAAGAGGTGTGCATGAGAGAGAGTCATTGAGAGGCACATAGAGGCAAAGAGGGGAGCAAAGGGGCAAAGGTAGGCACATAGAGGGATGCAAAAGGTAAATAGAAGCACAGGGAGGGACAGAGAGGCACAGAGACCGATAGAGAGCCACAGATGGGCAAAGACAGAGATTGAGAGGCTCGTGAAGGCACAGAGACAAAAAAAGGCACTTTGGATGGAAAGAAAGCACCAGAGAGAGAGCATGCGAGAGAGTGGTGCAATGGGGAGAGATCAAAAGTGAGCGCCAGTGATGCACTGGAGACTGAGAGAGCACAAAAGAGAGCACTGCACTATAAAGACAGAGGAGTGCCAGAGAGCGGTGCAGTAGGGAGAAAGAGAACACATCAGAGAGTGGTGCACTGGAAAGAGAGTGAAAGAGCACCAGAGAGCATTGCACTGGAGAGAGAGAAAGAGAGAGAGACAGAAAGCAGTGTGCCAGTGTAAAAGGGCACCAGAGAGTGATGCACTGACTGGACAAATGGTCATTTTTATAGGCAGTTCTACATGTCGTGTTGCTGGACAGCTGGGGGTCATGCTTACCGTTGTTAGGGATGGTAATATATTCTGCTTCCCTAGGCCTGATTTCCAGGGACTGCACTGCTCTGACTGGCAGGAGCACTTTTATGGCTACCTGACCTTTAAATTATTATGGATTCTAGTAATACTGACAAAGCATTAGACTAAACGGCTCAGAAACCTGACGGTAGTAAATGATTGTGCCATTTGAACAGTTGTCAGAATTGTTTCATCATAGCCATAGGACTTCCACTTTATATTTATCTTTAAAATAGTTATTAAAAGGACTCTGTCACCAGGTTTTTGACATCCCATCGGACAGCAGCATAATGTAGAGATAGAAATCCTGATCCAGCAATGTTTCACTTACTGAGCTCCTTGCTGTCATTTTGATAAAATTACTGTTTTCTCTGTTGCAGATTTGGCAGCTCCCAAGTATGACTGGACTACTGGAGTAGTGCTCTAATGATAATCTCCAGATGATTTAACAGTGTTTTAATGCAAACTACACTGAGCAGCCTAGTAAGTGATATATCACTGGAATAAAGATGTCTGTGTCCACATTATGGTGCGCTCAGATGAGATGGCTAAAACCTGGTGACAGAATCCCTTTAACACTAATACAAACAGTACAAATGTTTATAATAAAGAAAATCTTCTCCCATTGCTTCGAGGGCCCCGTTCACCTGGAATTGTAGAACAACCTAGAATAGAAAAGAAACAAATAAAACATGAATTCAGAAACTTTAACAAGACCGGAACTTTAGTCTCCGAAACGCCTCATTCTTTCTTGGGAGCTGATCACTGCCGTCTTCTTAATCTCTTTAAAGGAAAGAAGGGGAATACATATGTTAAAACCGAAATGTTTATTGTTCAAGGACAATGTGAATGAGTATATTGACCAATTACCCTGGGTGTTTCCTTTTCCTCAACTGCATCCCTGTCTTCATGGACCTTGTTGTGACCCTAGGTTCGATTGGTGCTCTCCGCCTGATATAAATAATAACATTACATTTTCTGGGCACTTAGAGTGGTATAAGGATATCTTCTATCAATCCTAAAAGTTTAGGCATCGAGGTTTGTTCTGCGATGGAGATATCATCAATAAACGCCTGTAATATACCCTTCCGCATACTGTCTACAAGTGGCCGCTACTGAGAGCACTTTGCCTGGGTATAGGTGCTGAGGATGCTCAGAAGAACAAGTCATTGTCCATAACATCACAAGCTATGTACAGTTTGCCAACTCCTACTAGCTTGCTTGATTTAATAATATACCCACCTTTGAGTCTTAGTATTTAAATTTGACACACCGAGGTCCTCTGTTTCACCCTGGGCACTGTAGTCTTCAGCTTGCTGGACCATTTGCTCCTCTTCTCCATTGCTCTCTTCTGCTTCTCTTTAGGGGAGATAGAAAACAGAATATTACATTTTATCAACAATTTGGTGAAATAGATCATAACTGCTTTGCAATAAATTACCTTGAGCTGCTGGGTTGAGGTTGATTTTCCGATGATTTCCCTGCTGCCAAGACCAGTGTGTATGCTTGGCAGAGGTCTCCTAATGTTTTTTCTCTGTAATTCCTCTCTGCTGTCATGTTGGAATGACTGAGATATTTGGAGAAAAGATACCTCTGTGTCTCTGTTAAATGTGACACGGTCCATGTTTCACAAGTTTTTCTTGCCACCTGACTAGAGATGGATTTAAGTTTGTACCTAGATAGCAATAGAGTAGATCATAAATACATGGCACAACATCTAATATGTAGGATTTTTAACTTTTAAGACTTACTTCTTCTGGTAGCGATGAAGGTCGGTGGATACATTATATATCTGTCTTCCTGTAGTCGATAAGAAGAATTTATCTGGACTGTCTTTTTTGGCCAGCACCCGTCTCACTTTTTTAAAGTAGATGTTAAACCACTGTAAATAAACAAAACAAAAAACAGTAAACCACTTAATAAAAATTGAGTTGGGCCCTTCAATATTAAGATAAGAAAATTTGAAATAGACTAAATTAATTACTGGAGTCAATGACCGCACCAACGTGAGGGAGGGATGTGCCTAACCAGGAGAGCGAAACCTACAGACTAAAAGGGCAGTATCTCTCCTCCGCCTCAGTTGGATTTCAGAGCATGATAGGAACCACACAATCTAAATATATAGAAAAGTCACCTCACACCAAACATATGTCAGACTATAAACTGCCCACCATTCATTTAAAGTGCAGAACATCTGTGATAAGGGAGAGCATATCTGTTCCTACTGATAATGCATTCTGGATGCTGCTGCAACAAGCATTATTGTTAAGAAAATGCACTATTCTGGACACCGATACTATGGTTTAGCATCCTGGATACTGCAGGGAAATAAGGGAAAGACTCCCAACACACCTGCATGAGGATGTAGCACCAAGTTGTCCTGTAAAATCTGGTTAAAGGGAGGATCTACTAAAAGGGACAGAATGCCACTAATCCTACGGGTTGAAGTCATGACAACTAACAGATCCCTCTCTAATGTGGGTGCCATCGTAGTGACAGGAACATCTTACCTTTTCTTCTTCTTCAGTAAGCACAAAACAGGCTACTTGGTGGGCAGCAGTCTTATGGGATTTAACTCCGACAATTATTAGCTGTTCATTTTGATAGATGTGACGCATCCTCTCTGTCCACTCAGAAACCTGTGAGTCAAGACATGGGAAAGTTAGATAGACATGTGGCTTTAAATCAGGATAATGAGTAGGTTGTTACTTACCGTCATGTTTCTGACAACTCCTGGTCTTTGTAAGTGTTTTAGTATGATTAAGGCCTCAAGGTAATAGAGAATCTCCAACTGATGCACTTCATTTCGGGATCCTCCTTGGACATCCTCGATGGCTTGCAGGAAAGCTGGCTTTGCAACGGTCAGGATCTCCTGGCATTGCTGAGGTGTTTTGTCCAATTTATGCAACTCCAGGTACCTAAGAGAAAGATTAATAAATGTGACTGATAGGTGAGGCCTATTTTTAAGTCATGTATGAAAAATCCTGGCGGGAGAGAGAAAAGAGAAAAAATAATAATTGTGCATACATCTGAAAGGATAAAAATTAGCTGACATACCTTTTGCTGACAACTTCTTTTGCAACTCCCTTGGAAAATTTCTTCTGAATATCCGCAGTCACATATTGGAAATACTTCATTGCCTTGAAGAGTTTTTCATTTTTATCGCGTAAATTGGTTGCAAATAGTTGATAATGTACAAATTTCCGGACATTCTTAATGTAGTTGGTGACAGTTTGGTTGCACAGACCGAGATCTTGAAGGTTTTTGAAAAATAAATGGGCGTTTTCAATCTTTGTCGCAAAGTTGAGGCTCACACGGCGTTTGTTCATAAAGTATAAAAACCTTGACACATTTTCAACAATTTGTTTGTATCTTTCCAGCTTGCAATGGTTCTGCAAATAAGAGGAAAAACCTTTTAATATTGGATGAGACAGAGAATGGTGATCATAATAACCTGCATCTTTCATTTTGATCCTCTTGTCAACAGTCCATTTCTGGCTTGTCATCCTACAAATTTGGAAGAAAGAACAACAGGTCAGAGTAGAAACAAATTAGAACTTTGAGAAAAATACTGTGTAAGCATATACAGCATATATATAGTGACGTCCTGCCAATGGCAGTAGACTATGCAGCCGCTATGGGGCCTGTGAGTCCAGGGTTCCCTGTAACGACGCATTCATGGGGCCCTCACCCAGTGGAAGAATCTGGGGAAATGTCGGGGACCTTGACAGCTGGGGGTTCCACTCACCGTTGTCAGGGGTGGTAAACATTTCTGTGTCCCCAGGCCCGATTTCTGTGGACCCCAGTGCTCTGACTGGCAGCAGCACTTTGCTGGCTGCCTGCCCTTTATACGCAGCATCCACTGCTGAACACTGCGTGTTCTGAAGTTCATCTGTGGGTAAAGCTAGTACATCATCCTCTACTGGCCCACAGATGAAAATCGTAATGGCAGTGCATTTTAGTATGCCCCGCCAAAGCTGTGTGCCCCACAGAGCTGTCTGTGTGTAGGGCACTTTTTTGGCATCCTGTTTTATGGCTGCAATGGAAGGGAAATCTATTGCCTAAAATAGGAGAAAAAATTACTTTGTAAGGGCTGTAAAGTTGTGGGATATGCTATTAATTGTCCCAGTTAAACATTATTTGTATTGTTTTTTTGCTCAATATATATATATATATAAATATATCTATATATATATATATATATATATATATATATATATATAGATATATATATATAGATATATATAGATATGTATATATATATAAAAGCATGATGAGTGAGAATGTTACACACACTAACTGACCTCGGCCTGTCTTCATCTGTTTGGCTGGTATTTTCCTCTCTTTCTCTGGTCTCTGGTTGTTGATCGGCTTCACTGTCGGATGTTTCAGAGGATGTATAGTCTTCTGCAGCTGAAAGATGCACCAATTCAGGATTTGATATGGCTCGGCGTGCCGATGTGCCAGTTGATGTAGATGGCTTCTCATCTTCAACAGTCCTGTAAATTATAAAAATCCTTAGTAATAACGTGAAGTACAATCTTGAGTAGGCCAGCAGTGTTGACAATTTTTTAAAGTGGCCTAAAAGCCAGGATGTGCTGAGGCCAAGGCAATGTTTGAGCAAGGGATTAAAGTAAATTCCTTGTATAAATTTACACTGACCTGTAGACATCATAATCCTCTGGGACGGGCGGCTCTTCCTCTGTGACGGACGGCTCTTCCACTGTGACGGGCGGCTCTTCCTCTGTGACGGACGGCTCTTCCTCTGTGACGGACGGCTCTTCCTCTGGGACGGGCGGCTCTTCCTCTGGGACGGGCGGCTCTTCCTCTGGGACGGGCGGCTCTTCCTCTGGGACGGGCGGCTCTTCCACTGTGACGGGCGGCTCTTCCTCTGGGACGGACGGCTCTTCCACTGTGACGGACGGCTCTTCCTCTGTGACGGACGGCTCTTCCTCTGGGACGGGCGGCTCTTCCTCTGGGACGGGCGGCTCTTCCACTGTGACGGGCGGCTCTTCCTCTGTGACGGACGGCTCTTCCTCTGGGACGGGCGGCTCTTCCTCTGGGACGGGCGGCTCTTCCTCTGGGACGGGCGGCTCTTCCTCTGTGACGGGCGGCTCTTCCTCTGGGACGGGCGGCTCTTCCTCTGGGACGGGCGGCTCTTCCACTGTGACGGGCGGCTCTTCCTCTGTGACGGACGGCTCTTCCTCTGTGACGGACAGCTCTTCCTCTGGGACGGGCGGCTCTTCCTCTGGGACGGGCGGCTCTTCCTCTGGGACGGGCGACTCCTCCTCGATGACTGTAGACATTTCCTCCTCAACAGGCAGCACTTCCTCCTCATTAGGCAGCTCTTGCTCACTGGCTGTCAGCTCCTCCTGCACAGGTGATGCCCCCTCATCTTCAACAATCCTGTAAATATAAAATACACGTGATTATTTGGCATAGTTCAGAACATATATGCAAATCTATAAAGCTTACAGAAGTATGAACATCAGTATTCAAAGAATAAGATGCTAGTGGGGCATACCTGGCCATAGTTGGTTTCTCGGGTACTATAAACCCTCTGTCCTCCAGGAAGGAGATAAGATCGTCCTTTGTAGTGATCTCTGGAATCTTGTCATAAGGGATATATGTTCCTTTTGTTGCAATTGCTATCAGTGAGTTTCTAGATTCTTTCACTAGCGCATCCTTCTCCTCTTGTGTACAGCATCTAAGGCATTGTCGTGTAAGGTGCTGTGGCAGTTGAGTAAATGCTTTGTAACATAGTGGACATGTCTTCAGCATCCTGAAGCCGCTGTAAAAAAGAAAAATGGAAGATCAGGAACAATATCAGTGAGAATCTAGCTTTTCCACCCACTAATATCAACCAGCATTTTTTATGTTTCAGCAGGATAACTGGATTTCAAAAATCTGATTTTTTTTTACAACAAATACACAGCTCATGAGAAAAGGCACGTCTCATCATTGCCATAGATTTTTTTAAAAAGATGAGGGCTGGCTCTAGAGTGTATTTTGACCACCAATAGCCAGCCCTCATTTTTGGTCACAAAAACGGACAAACGTACACAATTTTTTAAGGAGCAATTGTTTAGCACAAGTTAATGCACTTTTATAGCATACTACACAAATTGTGGCAATATTGTGCACATAACACATGCGGTTTTTTATCATATGCATGTTCCTAGATCTTGCGCAAATCTGAGGTTTTGCAAGAATTATTTAGATTGACAAAGATACCGTGCAAAAAATTAATGTGGTATTGACTATGCAAATGCTTATACAGTTTTGCACATGACCGGCACTCATTTATCAGTCAAAAAGGAGAAAAAACGAGTGAGCGAGCAAGTACATATACAGTTTAAAGCCTTTTCACACTGCAAACTTTGAAAGATACAGAAAGACCGCGCCAAAAACATAAACCCTTTCTGTGACTGAGCCTGAACAATTGCAAGCCTTAACATGATGTTATAATACACTTTCACACCGCAATCCTTCCCCCTCCCCCCACCACAGTAATACAACCAAGCTAAAAAGTTTGCAGAGGTCACAGAGAGGACATCAGATTAGGCACCTGATTCCAGTACAAACTATATGAGTACAAGCATACTTATACACCTGATTCCAGTACAAGCTATATGAGTACAAGCATACTTATACACCTGATTCCAGTACAAGCTATATGAGTACAAGTATACTTATACACCTGATTCCAGTACAAGCTATATGAGTACAAGTATACTTATACACCTGATTCCAGTACAAGCTATATGAGTACAAGTATACTTATACACCTGATTCCAGTACAAGCTCAGATGATGCTGCAGTATAGTTAGGCACCTGATCCCAATACATGCTGTATGTTAACCTCTTCTGCAAATACTCCCATGGTCTCAGTGTACCCCAGAATGCATGCTGCAATGGTGTCCAGAAAGAGTATTTCTAGAAGCAACACATACCTCTGCAGATTCATATTTCCCTCCCACTCACTATCCCACCAGGTGTACTTACCTTCTTTTGGGCGGCATGGTTGTAATTGGCTAAGGTCACAGCTTCTCTTGTGCACTAATCACCCTTGTTGCTCCTGAGCACTGGATCAAATTAAACTTCCCTCCAAAACTCCTTTTCCTTTTCCTAAAATGATGGTTTATTTGAATGTAAATCATGAATCTGCTCCGATTGGTTAATGCAACTTAGTAGGCGTAGCTTTTTCTTGATGAGAGCTGGCTACAGGTACTTCCAGGACGACCCGTAGCCAGCCCTCACCCTTGGAATAGCTCAATGAGGATGAGAGCTGGCTACAGGTGCCTCCAGGGCGACCCCTAGCCAGCCCTCACCCTTGGAGCAGCTCAATGAGGATGAGAGCTGGCTACAGGTGCCTCCAGGGCGACCCGTAGCCAGCCCTCACCCTTGGAATAGCTCAATGAGGATGAGAGCTGGCTACAGGTGCCTCCAGGGCGACCCCTAGCCAGCCCTCACCCTTGGAATAGCTCAATGAGGATGAGAGCTGGCTACAGGTTTGATGATACCAAAAGCACTTAAAATTCAATCTGCAACAAAAAAAAGTCGCTCTGACGCCGCCGTTAAGGGCTGCGTCCGTTATCACGCTCATCTGATAAATTACGGGAAAAAAAAGGAAACTTTATAGCTTTTTTGGCGCGCTTATTTCACTGCCTTTTCCTACGCGCCGCCGTTCAGCGCAGCTTCCGTTATCACGCTCATCTAATGAATTATGGAAAAAAACGTAAACTTTATAGTTTTTTTGGCGCGCTTATTTCACCGCCCGTTCCTACGCGCCACGGTTCAGCGCACCTTCCGTTATCACGCTCATCTGATGAATTACGGAAAAAAAACGTAAACTTTATAGTTTTTTTGGCGCGCTTATTTCACCGCCCGTTCCTACGCGCCGCCATTCAGTGCAGCATCCGTTATCACGCTCATCTGATGAATTACGGAAAAAAAACGTAAACTTTATAGTTTTTTTGGCGCGCTTATTTCACCGCCCGTTCCTACGCGCCACCGTTCAACGCAGCTTCCGTTATCACGCTCATCTAATGAATTATGGAAAAAAAACGTACACTTTATAGCTTTTTTGGCGCGCTTATTTCACCGCCCGTTCCTACGCGCCGCCGTTCAGCTCAGCTTCCGTTATCACGCTCATCTGATGAATTAAGGAAAAAAAACGTAAATTTTATAGTTTTTTTGGCGCGCTTATTTCACCGCCCGTTCCTACGCGCCGCCGTTCAGCGCAGCGTCCGTTATCACGCTCATCTGATGAATTACGGAAAAAAAACGTAAACTTTATAGTTTTTTTGGCGCGCTTATTTCACCGCCCGTTCCTACGCACCGCCGTTCAGCGCAGCGTCCGTTATCACCCTCATCTGATGAATTACGGAAAAAAAACGTAAACTTTATAGTTTTTTTGGCGCGCTTATTTCACCGCCCGTTCCTATGTGCCGCCGTTCAGCGCAGCGTCCGTTATCACGCTCAATGAGGATGAGAGCTGGCTACAAGTGCCTCCAGGGCGACACGTAGCCAGCCCTCACCCTTGGAATAGCTCAATGAGGATGAGAGCTGGCTACAGGTGCCTCCAGGGCGACCCCTAGACAGCCCTCACCCTTGCAGCAGCTCAATGAGGATGAGAGCTGGCTACAGGTGCTTACAGGGCGAACCCTAGCCAGCCCTCACCCTTGGAGCAGCTCAATGAGGATGAGAGCTGGCTACAGGTACCTCCAGGGCGACCCCTAGCCAGCCCTCACCCTTGGAGCAGCTCAATGAGGATGAGAGCTGGCTACAGGTGCCTCCAGGGCGACCCCTAGCCAGCCCTCACCCTTGGAGCAGCTCAATGAGGATGAGAGCTGGCTACAGGTGCCTCCAGGGCGACCCGTAGCCAGCCCTCACCCTTGGAGCAGCTCAATGAGGATGAGAGCTGGCTACAGGTGCCTCCAGGGCGACCCCTAGCCAGCCCTCACACTTGTAGCAGCTCAATGAGGATGAGAGCTGGCTACAGGTGCCTCCAGGGCGACCCCTAGCCAGCCCTCACCCTTGGAGCAGCTCAATGAGGATGAGAGCTGGCTACAGGTGCCTCCAGGGCGACCCTTAGCCAGCCCTCACCCTTGGAATAGCTCAATGAGGATGAGAGCTGGCTACAGGTTTGATGATAGCAAAAGCACTTAAAATTCAATCTGCAACAAAATAAAGTCGCTTTGACGCCGCCGTTAAGGGCTGCGTCCGGTATCACGCTGATCTGATAAATTACAGAAAAAAAACGTAAACTTTATCGGTTTTTTGGCGCACTTATTTCATCGCCCGTTCCTACGTGCCGCCGTTCAGCACAGCATCCGTTATCACGCTCATCTGATGAATTACGGAAAAAAAACGTAAACTTTATAGATTTTTTGGCGCGCTTATTTCACCGCCCGTTCCTACGCGCCGCCATTCAGCGCAGCGTCCGTTATCACGCTCATCTGATGAATTACGGAAAAAAAACGTAAACTTTATAGTTTTTTTGGCGCACTTATTTCACCGCCCGTTCCTACGCGCCGCCGTTCAGCGCAGCGTCCGTTATCACCCTCATCTGATGAATTACGGAAAAAAAATGTAAACTTTATAGTTTTTTTGGCGCGCTTATTTCACCGCCCGTTCCTATGCGCCGCCGTTCAGCGCAGCGTCCGTTATCACGCTCAATGAGGATGAGAGCTGGCTACAAGTGCCTCCAGGGCGACACGTAGCCAGCCCTCACCCTTGGAATAGCTCAATGAGGATGAGAGCTGGCTACAGGTGCCTCCAGGGCGACCCCTAGCCAGCCCTCACCCTTGGAGCAGCTCAATGAGGATGAGAGCTGGCTACAGGTGCCTCCAGGGCGACCCCTAGCCAGCCCTCACCCTTGGAGCAGCTCAATGAGGATGAGAGCTGGCTACAGGTGCCTCCAGGGCGACCCCTAGCCAGCCCTCACCCTTGGAGCAGCTCAATGAGGATGAGAGCTGGCTACAGGTGCCTCCAGGGCGACCCCTAGCCAGGCCTCACCCTTGGAGCAGCTCAATGAGGATGAGAGCTGGCTACAGGTGCCTCCAGGGCGACCCGTAGCCAGCCCTCACCCTTGGAGCAGCTCAATGAGGATGAGAGCTGGCTACAGGTGCCTCCAGGGCGACCCCTAGCCAGCCCTCACCCTTGGAGCAGCTCAATGAGGATGAGAGCTGGCTACAGGTGCCTCCAGGGCGACCCCTAGCCAGCCCTCACCCTTGGAGCAGCTCAATGAGGATGAGAGCTGGCTACAGGTGCCTCCAGGGCGACCCCTAGCGAGCCCTCACCCTTGGAGCAGCTCAATGAGGATGAGAGCTGGCTACAGGTGCCTCCAGGGCGACCCCTAGCCAGCCCTCACCCTTGGAGCAGCTCAATGAGGATGAGAGCTGGCTACAGGTGCCTCCAGGGCGACCCCTAGCCAGCCCTCACCCTTGGAGCAGCTCAATGAGGATGAGAGCTGGCTACAGGTGCCTCCAGGGCGACCCCTAGCGAGCCCTCACCCTTGGAGCAGCTCAATGAGGATGAGAGCTGGCTACAGGTGCCTCCAGGGCGACCCCTAGCCAGCCCTCACCCTTGGAGCAGCTCAATGAGGATGAGAGCTGGCTACAGGTGCCTCCAGGGCGACCCCTAGCCAGCCCTCACCCTTGGAGCAGCTCAATGAGGATGAGAGCTGGCTACAGGTGCCTCCAGGGCGACCCCTAGCCAGCCCTCACCCTTGGAGCACCTCAATGAGTATGAGAGCTGGCTACAGGTGCCTCCAGGGCGACCCCTAGCCAGCCCTCACCCTTGGAGCAGCTCAATGAGGATGAGAGCTGGCTACAGGTGCCTCCAGGGCGACCCCTAGCCAGCCCTCACCCTTGGAATAGCTCAATGAGGATGAGAGCTGGCTACAGGTTTGATGATACCAAAAGCACTTAAAATTCAATCTGCAACAAAAAAAAAGTCGCTCTGACGCCGCCGTTAAGGGCTGCGTCCGTTATCACGCTCATCTGATAAATTACAGAAAAAAAACGTAAACTTTATCGTTTTTTTGGCGCACTTATTTCACCGCCCGTTCCTACGTGCCGCCGTTCAGCACAGCATCCGTTATCACGCTCATCTGATGAATTACGGAAAAAAAACGTAAACTTTATAGTTTTTTTGGCGCGCTTATTTCACCGCCCGTTCCTACGCGCCGCCATTCAGCGCAGCGTCCGTTATCACGCTCATCTGATGAATTACGGAAAAAAACGTAAACTTTATAGTTTTTTTGGCGCGCTTATTTCACCGCCCGTTCCTACGCGCCGCCGTTCAACGCAGCTTCCGTTATCACGCTCATCTAATGAATTATGGAAAAAAAACGTACACTTTATAGCTTTTTTGTTGCGCTTATTTCACCGCCCGTTCCTACGCGCCGCCGTTCAGCGCAGCTTCCGTTATCACGCTCATCTGATGAATTACGGAAAAAAAACGTAAATTTTATAGTTTTTTTGGCGCGCTTATTTCACCGCCCGTTCCTACGCGCCGCCGTTCAGCGCAGCGTCCGTTATCACCCTCATCTGATGAATTACGGAAAAAAAACGTAAACTTTATAGTTTTTTTGGCGCGCTTATTTCACCGCCCGTTCCTATGCGCCGCCGTTCAGCGCAGCGTCCGTTATCACGCTCAATGAGGATGAGAGTTGGCTACAGGTGCCTCCAGGGCGACACGTAGCCAGCCCTCACCCTTCGAATAACTCAATGAGGATGAGAGCTGGCTACAGGTGCCTCCAGGGCGACCCCTAGCCAGCCCTCACCCTTGGAGCAGCTCAATGAGGATGAGAGCTGGCTACAGGTGCCTCCAGGGCGACCCCTAGCCAGCCCTCACCCTTGGAGCAGCTCAATGAGGATGAGAGCTGGCTACAGGTGCCTCCAGGGCGACCCCTAGCCAGCCCTCACCCTTGGAGCAGCTCAATGAGGATGAGAGCTGGCTACAGGTGCCTCCAGGGCGACCCCTAGCCAGCCCTCACCCTTGGAGCAGCTCAATGACGATGAGAGCTGGCTACAGGTGCCTCCAGGGCGACCCCTAACCAGCCCTCACCCTTGGAGCAGCTCAATGAGGATGAGAGCTGGCTACAGGTGCCTCCAGGGCGACCCCTAGCCAGCCCTCACCCTTGGAGCAGCTCAATGAGGATGAGAGCTGGCTACAGGTGCCTCCAGGGCGACCCCTAGCCAGCCCTCACCCTTGGAATAGCTCAATGAGGATGAGAGCTGGCTACAGGTTTAATGATAGCAAAAGCACTTAAAATTCAATCTGCAACAAAATAAAGTCGCTCTGACGCCGCCGTTAAGGGCTGCGTCCGTTATCACGCTGATCTGATAAATTACAGAAAAAAAACGTAAACTTTATCGTTTTTTTGGCGCACTTATTTCATCGCCCGTTCCTACGTGCCGCCGTTCAGCACAGCATCCGTTATCACGCTCATCTGATGAATTACGGAAAAAAAACGTAAACTTTATAGTTTTTTTGGCGCGCTTATTTCACCGCCCGTTCCTACGCGCCGCCATTCAGCGCAGCGTCCGTTATCACGCTCATCTGATGAATTACGGAAAAAAAACGTAAACTTTATAGTTTTTTTGGCGCGCTTATTTCACCGCCCGTTCCTACGCGCCGCCGTTCAGCGCAGCGTCCGTTATCACCCTCATCTGATGAATTACGGAAAAAAAACGTAAACTTTATAGTTTTTTTGGCGCGCTTATTTCACCGCCCGTTCCTATGCGCCGCCGTTCAGCGCAGCGTCCGTTATCACGCTCAATGAGGATGAGAGCTGGCTACAAGTGCCTCCAGGGCGACACGTAGCCAGCCCTCACCCTTGGAATAGCTCAATGAGGATGTGAGCTGGCTACAGGTGCCTCCAGGGCGACCCCTAGCCAGCCCTCACCCTTGGAGCAGCTCAATGAGGATGAGAGCTGGCTACAGGTGCCTCCAGGGCGACCCCTAGCCAGCCCTCACCCTTGGAGCAGCTCAATGAGGATGAGATCTGGCTACAGGTGCCTCCAGGGCGACCCCTAGCCAGCCCTCACCCTTGGAGCAGCTCAATGAGGATGAGAGCTGGCTACAGGTGCCTCCAGGGCGACCCCTAGCCAGCCCTCACCCTTGGAGCAGCTCAATGAGGATGAGAGCTGGCTACAGGTGCCTCCAGGGCGACCCCTAGCCAGCCCTCACCCTTGGAGCAGCTCAATGAGGATGAGAGCTGGCTACAGGTGCCTCCAGGGCGACCCCTAGCCAGCCCTCACCCTTGGAGCAGCTCAATGAGGATGAGAGCTGGCTACAGGTGCCTCCAGGGCGACCCCTAGCCAGCCCTCACCCTTGGAGCAGCTCAATGAGGATGAGAGCTGGCTACAGGTGCCTCCAGGGCGACCCCTAGCCAGCCCTCACCCTTGGAGCAGCTCAATGAGGATGAGAGCTGGCTACAGGTGCCTCCAGGGCGACCCCTAGCCAGCCCTCACCCTTGGAGCAGCTCAATGAGGATGAGAGCTGGCTACACGTGCCTCCAGGGCGACCCCTAGCCAGCCCTCACCCTTGGAGCACCTCAATGAGTATGAGAGCTGGCTAAAGATGCCTCCAGGGCGACCCCTAGCCAGCCCTCACCCTTGGAGCAGCTCAATGAGGATGAGAGCTGGCTACAGGTGCCTCCAGGGCGACCCCTAGCCAGCCCTCACCCTTGGAATAGCTCAATGAGGATGAGAGCTGGCTACAGGTTTGATGATACCAAAAGCACTTAAAATTCAATCTGCAACAAAAAAAAGTCGCTCTGACGCCGCCGTTAAGGGCTGCGTCCGTTATCACGCTCATCTGATAAATTACAGAATAAAAACGTAAACTTTATCGTTTTTTTGGCGCACTTATTTCACCGCCCGTTCCTACGTGCCGCCGTTCAGCACAGCATCCGTTATCACGCTCATCTGATGAATTACGGAAAAAAACGTAAACTTTATAGTTTTTTTGGCGCGCTTATTTCACCGCCCGTTCCTACGCGCCGCCATTCAGCGCAGCGTCCGTTATCACGCTCATCTGATGAATTACGGAAAAAAAACGTAAACTTTATAGTTTTTTTGGCGCGCTTATTTCACCGCCCGTTCCTACGCGCCGCCGTTCAACGCAGCTTCCGTTATCACGCTCATCTAATGAATTATGGAAAAAAAACGTACACTTTATAGCTTTTTTGGCGCGCTTATTTCACCGCCCGTTCCTACGCGCCGCCGTTCAGCGCAGCTTCCGTTATCACGCTCATCTGATGAATTACGGAAAAAAAACGTAAATTTTATAGTTTTTTTGGCGCGCTTATTTCACCGCCCGTTCCTACGCGCCGCCGTTCAGCACAGCGTCCGTTATCACCCTCATCTGATGAATTACGGAAAAAAAACGTAAACTTTATAGTTTTTTTGGCGCGCTTATTTCACCGCCCGTTCCTATGCGCCGCCGTTCAGCGCAGCGTCCGTTATCACGCTCAATGAGGATGAGAGTTGGCTACAGGTGCCTCCAGGGCGACACGTAGCCAGCCCT
>NW_027363139.1:747500-807500 GCF_046119375.1 Phyllobates terribilis
CCGTGATAAGGATCTCGCCCCCGCTTGAAGAGACCCAATTTGAGTGGGACCCCACCGGAGAAGACCTAATGGGGTTCACTCAAGAAACCAGGGCAGCTGCAGCGGAGCGTGCTGAGTGCTGCCGACAGCAGCTCGAGGAGTTTGCGAGGGAGCGGAGAGAGAGGCGGGTCCGGGAACAACAGGCCCAAATAAGGAGCGCCGAGCAGAAGAGCCGAACCAGGAGGGACCCCCGTGCAGCGCACAGTCCCCGCACCACCGGGACTGTAATTAAGTTCAACATGCAGCATGGGTGGGGCTTCATCAGAGACCACAACACCCCCGGCGACGTCTTTGTCACGCGCAGAGATGTGGAGTCCCATCTGCCGGAGGGGCACAGAGGTCGTGACCTTTATATCGGGGACGAGGTCACCTTTACCCGGCACAAGTGTGCCAAAGGACCTTACGCCCTCCATGTGCATCGCCTGACAGAGGAGGAGCTGCGATGTGAGGAGGAAGAGCAAGAGGATCCGGACGGGTCTGAAGCTGAGATCCCCAAAGAAGGAGCAGGAGGAAGACGTTGTTGAGTACAGCGGAGCAGGTGCTGTAAATAGTTACCCGATCGGGGTATAAAGAAACTGTTACTGCTAATATAGTCCCCGTTGGGACCAGCTGAGTGAACTGTTCACCCGTTTACCCTTAATCCCACAGGCTGAGGACTGTGAGCAGCCATTCCCTTTCCCTCCTTAAACTGGCCGAGGACTGAGAGCGGCCATATCCTTGTATATAGTTGCGCGTCCTAAAGCGCCCCCTACTGGTTTTACTGTAAAACCACCTTAAAGAAAGGAACTGTCGCACTTTGCCCGGTCAACAGTTGCCCAGTGACCGGAGGAGGAACAAGAGACGACGAGAATGTTTAATGCTGCTAATTTATATAAGTTTTATATGTTTTATATGTTTATGTTTATATGAAAATTTTTGTATGTTTTGTGATGTTTTTGTCTTACAGCCCGAGGACGTGCTGTGATTTACCAGGGGGGAATGTAGCACCCTGAGGATTCGGCTGCTACAGGGGTATTGCACCTCAACCCAGAGGTGTGATATTCCACTCCCGGGTAAGGATGGAGTGTGGAACTGAGCTCGGTAGGCTGCATGCACTACACACATCCCATTTCCGAGGAGCAGACCGACGGTACTCCCACTTAGAAATGTGCAGGTACGACCGAGTCTGTTCCTGGCTGGAGTGGGAGGGGGGTGGTACATCCCAAGTAGTGTAGGGGCAGATAGGGGGAGCAGCCTGGGTAAAGATAGGAGCTCATTGGGTGCTGGTCACCTGAGCTCACACATAGAGGGTGTATATAAGGTGGGCACCAACTAAGAACAGGGTCAGTTGCAGAGAGAAAGTCAGCGAGCGGAGGAGAAGAGAGACCCAGAGTGAGAGAGGAGAAAGAGAGACCCAGAGGGGGAAACAGAAGAAAGGACTCTAAGACCCCAAATTAAATCCCCGGGTGAAGAGTCGGCATCAGGGTACCGGAACCCAAGCTGGTGGGGGCAAAAACACACCCCAGCCAGAGACCGGAGGCCGTGGGCAGCGTCTGCCACGGCCACCCACCACATCCACCACGAAAGCATACCACGTGGAGGGTCAGGGAACCCAAGGCCAAGGGTCTCCCAACAGAAGGCCCGAGGGAGCTGGACCTGGGTGGATCAATAGTGGGGACGGCCAGAGGAAAGGACAGAAGGAGAGCTCAGGGTCACGCTCCGGACTTATTTGGGGGTTGGCTGGATCCAGAACCTGGTGGACGCAGCACGGCTCGGGAGGTCACTCGAAGCTGGAGTGACCAGAACATCAGCAGTGAGTAAACATCCTAAACTGCATAACCCGACTCTGTCTCTGATTGCCGTCTACACTGCATCACCACAACTCCCATCCTCTGCACCTGATCCCCCTGAGGCTATACCCCACCCGTTGGGGGTTATATCACCAAAGCTGCACCTACACCACCAGCCTCAGCGGACCCTGCTGCAGCGGCGGCCACAGTGACCGCAACACAACGGGTGGCGTAGTCGACATTAAGAACTTAGTAACATCTGTAGGACTGCCACATACAACTGAGTTTGACACCCTGGGCACGGACCGGGTCACAGCCACTCGGAAGACTACAACCCCCATCTGATCCGGCTCCGGATATTCCCTCTAAAGAATATGGCCCAGGGGGCGCGTCATATGTATGTGTGTGTGTATGTGTGTGTGTATGTGTGTGTATGTGTGTGTGTGTATGTGTGTGTGTGTGTGTGTATGTGTGTGTGTGTATGTATGTGTGTGTGTATGTATGTGTGTGTGTGTATGTGTGTGTGTGTGTGTGTGTGTATGTGTGTGTATGTGTGTATATGTGTGTATGTGTGTGTGTGTGTATGTGTGTGTGTGTATGTGGGCAGGTGTGTGTGTGTGGGCAGGTGTGTGTGTGTGTGTGATGTCTGTCTGTTTGTGTGTGTGTGTGTGGGCAGATGTCATTGTGTGATGTCTGTTTGTATGTATTTTTGTGTTTCAAATGTGTTTATGCGTGTCTGTATACGTTTGTGTGTGTGTATGACTGCATGCGGCCTCCTGCTGAGTATAGCTGGCGCCGTGCGGCCTCCTGATGTCTCTGGGGGGGCGCCGTGCGGCCTCCCGCTGTGTATAGATGGCTACGTGCAGGCCCCAGCTGTGTATAGATGGCTACGTGCGCCCCCCTGCTGTGTATAGATGGCTACGTGCGGCCCCCTGCTGTGTATAGACGGCGCCGTGCGGCCCCCCGCTGTGTATAGATGGCTACGTGCGCCCCCCGCTGTGTATAGATGGCTACGTGCGGCCCCCCGCTGAGTATAGATGGCGCCGTGCGGCCTCCTGCTGTGTATAGATGGCTACGTGCGCCCCCCGCTGTGTATAGATGGCTACTTGCGGCCCCCCGCTGAGTATAGATGTCACCGTGCGGCCTCCTGCTGTGTATAGATGGCTACGTGCGGTCTCCCGCTGAGTATAGATGGCGCTGTGCGGCCTCCTGCTGTCTCTGGGGGGAGCGACGTGCGGCATCTATACTCAGCAGGAGGCCTCACGTAGCCATCTATACACGTATACTCAGCAGGAGGCCGCATGTAGCCATCTATACGGTGCCATCTATACACAGCGGGAGGCCGCACGGCGCCATCTATACACAGCGGGAGGCACACGGCGCCATCTATACACAGCGGGAGGCCGCACGGCGCCATCTATACACAGCGGGAGTCTCAGTGCTTTGCAAGAGCAGTCAATAAATTCTGCTTGACTAATTCTGAGCACCATAAAGTCTGGTTCACTTCTAACCTGCTGTCTTCATTTTCAGCTTGCTGAATTCTAACTCATTTACTGTCATTCGAGACGATGCCTTTGCTGGTCTCTTTCACCTTGAATACCTGTAAGTGATCCACTTAATGTCACATTTTTGATTCTGTTCTTCTTCATCTTTTGGCATGTGCAATTGTATGAGCAAGTATTCATATGAATTTATGACCTACTTAAACCTTTGAGGACCTTAAATTTTATTCAATCAAATTTTTTTCCAGTTTAAAACTATGGGACATATATGTGTCTTGGTCCTCAAAGGGTTTTTAAAGGGGCTGCAAACATAAATATGAAAAAAATAATTCAATTAGTGCTTTTTGTGTTCATTTAATTTTTATTTGAAGTCCATTTTTTTTATATACCTTGAAATTAAGCCCTACCCCATGGAATGAAGCCCTACCTACATGACATCTGAGAGCTACATGGATCCCGCTTGTGAGGTTCCTGTCCGTCACTACTATTCAGTTTTAGGGTCCACTCACTAAGCCATATATTCTCTCATGCAAGAGAATAGGGCCAATTATGCTAATGACACTCGGCTCAAACTCTGTCAGAGCTTCAACTGAGTGTGATCCGATTCTCTCGCAGCACAGATATGGAGAAGATGGAGAACTTAATTTCTCCATCTTCTCCATAGTCTCTGTGAGTGTTCATCGGACTGCACTTGGATGACATCCGAGTGCAGTCCAATGTTTTACGTGCACCCGTAGACTTGTATGGGTGCACATGGTCCGAATATCGAATGAGATTATTTTCTCATGCCAATAATCGCAGATCTGCACTGTCCCATAGTATAACATAGGGCCGAGTCCTATCCGATAAAACATCACATAGCATTCGGCCGTGTTATACGACAGTGTGAGCGAGCCCTTAGAGTCAAGGAATATTTACATGCAAATGATGATATTACTCTCCAAGTGTATATTTTTTTAGGCGAGTTCATAGTAAATGCTTTGCCTTTTTGACATGTGATCAACTAAAGAACAAGAAAGATTTAGGACCTCCCCTATACAGAAACGGAAAATAGTTTGGAGGACTTGCATGTCCTTTTTTATTTATTATGAGAAAATCATAAAAGATCCCGTTTTTTAACCATGCTGTGACTTTCTGCTGAGGGAGAGGGAGAGAGCTGCCCTATTCAGAGTCTGTAATAAGACCTGCTGACAAAAGTGTTGAAGATACAGTCTAATGTGAATTAACAATGATAAAAAGTTAATTTAACAAATGGCTTGTATTTTTTAATACAAACTTTTTTTGTGTTTACAGCTCCTTTAAAGGGAATCTGTCATCAGGTTTTTGCCACCTAATCTGAGAGCAGCATAATGTAGGGTTAGAGGCACTGATTCCAGTAATGTGTCACTTACTGGGCTGCTTAGTGTTGTTTTGATAAAATCATTGATTTGTCAGAAGGTAATTATTACTAGATGACTAGTAAGTTCTGTAGGACCCCACCCCCATCACTGATCAGTAGATTTCTGTGTACACTGAGCATGGGCAGAAAGCTGCCAATCAGTGGTGTGGGCGGGGCTATACAGAGCGCAGCATTCAGAGAGCTGCTAGATCTGCAGCAGATAAAACGGTGATTTTCTCAAAATGACAACAAGCAGCTGAAAAAGTGACACATCGCTGGAATCAGGGTATCTGCCCCAATATTGTGCTGCTCTCAGATGGGGCAGCACAATTAATATTATGCCAAATTAATTTCCCGTGAACTATCACATGATCTATCACGGGGATCATGTGACATGTCACGTGATAAATCAGGTGTGTGGAGGGGGCCCTTGCTACTCTTAATCCACCCCTGAGTGAGACTAATACTGTACAACCAAATTGGCTCAGCACAAAAGGTTTCTTCAGATGTGGAGCCAATCGGTGCAAAGCGTGTCTACATGCGGTTAAAACAGATAGTTTTATGTCCTTAAGTAATGATAGAGAATATAAAATTCATGATTTCCTCAATTGTAATTCATCAGGGGAGTCCCTGTGGATTTTCACATTGGATACCACAGGGGTTAAATTCAAGACAGGATCTGATACTGCAGTATTAAGAAATATAATTCTGCATTTATTTCCATGCATGTACACTGGGTACGGAAAGTATTCAGACCCCTTTACATTTTTCACTCTTTGTTTCATTGCAGCCATTTGGTAAATTCTAAAAAGTTCATTTTTTTCTCATTAAAGTCCACTCTGCACCCCATCTTGTCTGAAAGAAAACAGAAATGAAGAAATTTTTGCAAAATTTAATAAAAAAGAAAAACTGAAATATCACACGGGCATAAGTATTCAGACCCTTTGCTCAGTATTGAGTAGAAGCACCCTTTTGGGCTAGTACAGCCATGAGTCTTCTTGGAAATGATGCAACAAGTTTTTCACACCAGCATTTTGGGATCCTCTGCCATTCTTCCTTGCAGATCCTCTCCAGTTCCGTCAGGATGAATGGGAAACGTTGGTGGACAGCCATTTTCAGGTCTCTCCAAAGATGCTCAATTGGGTTTAGGTCAGGGCTCTGGCTGGGCCAGTCAAGAATGGTCACATAGTTGTTCTGAAGCCACTCCTTTGTTATTTTAGCTGTGTGCTTAGGGTCATTGTCTTGTTGGAAGGTGAACCTTTGGCCAAGTCTGAGGTGCAGAGCACTCTGGAAGAGGTTTTCATCCAGGATATCTCTGTACTTGGCCGCATTCATGTTTCCTTCAATTGCAACCAGTCGTCCTGTCCCTGCAGCTGAAAAACACACCCATAGCATGATACTGCTGTTATGATCTGCTACAAGAACTAAGGAAAGAGAGGAAATCTGTCCATACAATAGGACTAAGCTGATTCCTTACGATGCAGCGGGCAACCTGTTCCTTGCAAACAGACCCGCCTATGTCCGCGGCTAATCTGAACACAGACCTATAGATTAAAGGGAGGGGTCCCTAAAAGAACTAAGGACTGGGACAAAACTGGACACCTCCTGGCAGAAGTAGTAGCAGAAGAAGACAAACAGACAAAAGTACTTAGTGGTCCAAGGACCAAACAAACTAGAGAGATACAGTAGGTACAAAGCACCTGGCTAGATTAAGAGTCAAAGTAACACTGAAGTCCAGCAAAGCCTGAAGGGCGGAGCTGGAATAAATAGGCAGAAGGTCACATGACCACAAAATAGAAAAAACTAACAGGAGGGTTCTAACAACTGCCACCACCATGTTTCACTGTTGGGATTGTATTAGGCAGGTGATGAGCAGTGCCTGGTTTTCTCCACACATACCACTTAGAATTATCACCAAAAAGTTCTATCTTCGTCTCATCAGACCAGAGAATCTTATTTCTCATAGTCTGGGAGTCCTTCATGTGTTTTTGAGCAAACTCTATGCGGGCTTTCATATGAGGAGAGGCTTCCATCTGGCCACTCTGCCATAAAGGCCCAACTGGGGAAGGGCTGCAGTGATAGTTGACTATGTGGAACTTTCTCCCATCTCCCTACTGCATCTCTGGAGCTCAGCCACAGTGATCTTGGGGTTCTTCTTTACCTCTCTCACCAAGGCTCTTCTCCCACGATTGCTCAGTTTGGCTGGACGGCCAGGTCTAGGAAGACTTCTGGTGGTCCCAAACTTCTTCCATTTAAGGATTATGGAGGCCACTGTGCTCTTATGAACCTTGGGTAATGCAGAAATTCTTTTATAACCTTGGCTAGATCTGTGCCTTGCCACAATTCGGTCTCTGAGCTCCTTGGGCAGTTCGTTTGAGCTCATGATTCTCATTTGGTCTGACATGTAGTGTGAGCTGTGGGGTCTTATATAGACAGGTGTGTGCCTTTCCAAATCAAGTCCTATCAGTTTAATTAAACACATTTGGACTCCATTGAAGGAGTAGAACCATCTCAAGGAGGATCACAAGGAAATGGACAGCATGTGACTTAAATATGAGTGTCTGAGCAAAGGATCTGAATACTTATGACCATGTGATATTTCAGTTTTTCTTTTTTAATAAATTTGCAAAAAAATTCTATATTGCTGTTTTTTTCAGTCAAGATGGGGTGCTGAGTGTACTTTAATGAGAAAAAAATGAACTTTTTAGAATTTATCAAATGGCTGCAATGAAACAAAGAGTGAAAAATTTAAAGGAGTCTGAATACTTTCCATACTCACTGTATGTATCTATATAAACTGCTCCAAAAATAAAGGGAACACTTAAAACAACAGAATATAACTCCAAGTAAATCAAACTTCTGTGAAATCAAACTGTCCACTTAGGAAGCAACACTGATTGACAATCAATTTCACATGCTGATGTGCAAATGGAATAGAGGATAGATGGAAATTATTGGCAATTATCAAGACACCCTCAATAAAGGAGTGGTTCTGCAGGTGGGGACCACAGACCACATCTCAGTACCAATGCTTTCTGGCTGATGTTTTGGTCACTTTTGAATGTTGGTTGTGCTTTCACACTCGTGGTAGCATGAGACAGACTCTACAACCCACAGAAGTTGCTCAGATAGTGCAGCTCATCCAGGATGGCACATCAATGCGAGCTGTGGCAAGAATGTTGGCTGTGTCCAGAGGCTGGAGGCGCTACCAGGAGACAGGCCAGTACACCAGGAGATGTGGAGGGGGCCGTAGGAGGGCAACAACCCAGCAGCAGGACCACTACCTCCGCCTTTGTGAAAGGAGGAACAGGAGGAGCACTGCCAGAGCCCTGCAAAATGACCTCCAGCTGGCCACAAATGTGCATGTGTCTGCACAAACGGTTAGATACCGACTCCATGAGGGTGGTATGAGGGCCCGACGTCCACAGATAGGGGTTGTGCTCACAGCCCAACACCATGCAGGACGCTTGGCATTTGCCACAGAACACCAGGATTGGCAAAGTTGCCACTCGCGCCCTGTGCTCTTCGTAGATGAAAGCAGGTTCACACTGAGCACATGTGACAGACGTGACAGAGTCTGGAGACGCCGTGGAGAGTGACATCCTTCAGCATGACCGGTTTGGCAGTGGGTGAGTAATGGTGTGGGGTGGCATTTCTTTGGAGAGCCGCACAGCCCTCCATGTGCTCGCCAGAGGTAGCCTGGCTTCCATTAGGTACCGAGATGAGATCCTCAGACCCCTTGTGAGACCATATGCTGGTGCGGTTGGCCCTGGGTTCCTCATAATGCTGGACAATGGCAGACCTCATGTGGCTGGAGTGTGTCAGCAGTTCCTGCAAGATGGAGGCATTGAAGCTATGGACTGGCCCGCCCGTTCCCCAGACCTGAATCCGATTGAGCACATCTGGGACATCATGTCTCGCTCCATCCGCCAACGTCACGTTGCACCACAGACTGTCCAGGAGTTGGCGGATGCTTTAGTTCAGGTCTGGGAGGAGATCCCACAGGAGACCATCCGCAACCTCATCAGGAGCATGCCCAGGCGTTGTAGGGAGGTCATACAGGCACGTGGATATATATATATATATATATATATATATATATATATATATGCCTTTTTGTCATTCTAGTAGTAGGGCCATAATTAAGACATGATTTGTTGAAACGTGTAGGTCTGTAAGCTATGATAGTTGCACATTTGCTGTATTCTTTGTGGAGCAGTGTTTTATATGGCTAATAAAAGCTAAGTTTTAATATTTTTTCTACTAAACAAACCTTTACGCTGGATCATTTGCACTTTTCCCATGTCTGACTGCACTTACGTTTTGCCCTGGTACCACTTATCTGCATCTCCAGAAGTTTCCCATTTCTCTATTATACTCTTCAAATTACATTTTGAGACTTTCTCCTCCTGCTGTTGCACATATTTTTTTCCCTTCATCTGCACAGGTATCATTAATCTATCAACTATAATGGCCGTACCAGGTCCTGCAGGTCCTGTATCCCGTACACATGACGTGGGCAGTGCACGGCATGCCGCTAGTTTTTATTCTGAGTGCTCTTATATACGGTGGTAGTTTTACACAATGTTGAGCCTGTGATTTGCAGAGTGAAATGTCTGACTGCTAGAACAGAAGTATACGGCAGATTCTACAGCATGGATACATAAAGGACGTCCTGGGGGAATATACCTCCCTCCAACACTCGTCCAGTCCCTGCCTCACACTAGAGACATTTATAATAACTCCAGGACTATGGAGCTGGTCATTTTCTCATAATCTGTGGCCATTATTAGTGATCTCACATTGTACGGTAATATCACCCTGGAGGTTGTGATGTATTTAGTGTAATAGCGCCATCTAGAATATACAGTATATATCAGGCGATACCATGCTTACTATAGTTAGTCGTCTTCTGTGCCCTCTATAGCTATCTATTATACTTTATATTTCTTTATAATAATTTATAATAAATTACTCGATAGTTTTACAGCTTTATGATGTTTATTAATCTGCTGAAATGATAAAAGAAAGTCGAACCTTACAGTGGACACAGGTGGAAGTGTCCTCCATGATGGTGTAGGCTGAGGTGGAGCAAGTATTTAGTCAGTGGGGGATCAAGATGACGAGTATTCCCCAGGGTTCCCTGTTATCAGGGAGGGACCCGGTGTATGCAATCAAAAGATCTTATCCCCTGACCGGCTTTGTGCCATCAACAGGTAATGATCCTCTGTCCGGCTGTGTGCCATCAACAGGTAATGACCATCCGGCAGTCCGACATCAACTGGTCATCACCCTCCAGCTGTGTGCAATCAACAGGTAATGACCATCCGGCAGTGCGCCATCAACAGGTAATGACCCTCTGGCTATGGCCATCAATAGGTCATCACCCTCCGGCTGTGTTCCATCAACAGGTAATGACCATCCGGCAGTGTGCCATGAACAGGTAATGACCATCCGGCTGTGTGCCATCAACAGGTAATGACCATCCGGCAGTGCACCATCAACAGGTAATGACCCTCTGGCTATGGCCATCAATTGGTCATCACCCTTCGGCTGTGTGCCATCAATAGGTAATGACCATCCGGCAGTGCGCCATGAACAGGTAATGACCATCCGTCTGTGTGCCATCAACAGGTAATTATCCTCTGTCCGGCTGTGTGCCATCAACAGGTAATGACCCTCTGGCTATGGCCATCAATAGGTCATCATCCTCCAGCTGTGTGCCATCAACAGGTAATGACCCTCTGGCTATGGTCATCAATAGGTCATCACCCTCCGGCTGTGTGCCATCAACAGGTAATGACCCTCTGGCTATGGCCATCAATAGATCATCACCCTCCGGCTGTGTGCCATCAAATGTTTTTATCTTCTGTCCAGTTTTGTGCCATCAAGAGGTAATGACCCTCCAGCTGTGGGCCATCAACAGGTCATCACCCTTCGGCATTTAGGCTTCTTGTCTTCTGTAAGATGCGATTCTTGAGTCTCCTGATGCTAAAAAATATTTAAAAAATCACCGATTAAACTAATAATCTATCTTGTACATAAGCATCACAATTTATAATCTATCTAGTGCATAAGTATGACAATTTAGCTCACAGAACATACACTATGGTAAAACATTAGACCCTACAAGCAGAAATTTGCTAAACTAACATAAATATAACTGACAAATCAGTAGAAAAATCGCTACCAATGGCACAGCTCTCTTCACATCAACCTGTAACCATAGTAGATAAGAAATAGAGGACAATGCTCATAGTCAGTTATCAACAATTCGGCATGGGGCATCCCACCAGAGACATTATAATATCTAGTAGATTATAGATGGCAATAGAATTTACCAACAAGCACATAGTACGCCAAACTCAAGTACATAGTATGCCAAACCTCGACACGTTTTCCTAAAATAGGTTCATCAGAAGCACATACTAGACAGTGATACTTAGCAAAGCGTTCATAGATATATGCGCCATATGATAAGGTGCTAAAGTGCAAGTGTGTGACAAAATATCCATGCGATTTCAGGTGCAATGCTGCATTGTATGTAGTAAGATGGTGCCCATCAGACAGCATGTATAGGACTAACCTGTGATGAAAACACGAGCAATGGGAAAGTTCAAGCAGTTGCCTTCTCAATCTTCCTCGCCTCTAAGACATCTAAGGAAACATCTTCTCCTCTTGATTTTGGGTTGAGGTGTTGTAGGCATTTCAGGCTCTGGCATTGTAGGTTCTGACATACTAGGTTCTGACATGGTAGGTTCTGGTGTTCTAGGTTCTGGTGCTCTTGGCTCTGGAATTCTGGGTTGTTGGCTTCTCTGAAAAATCAGTAACCTCTCTTTAAGCTCCGTTGAACTTCGAGCTCTTCTTCCTATATTGTTGTGAGGGATCGTTCTGACCCAGACAATATCACTGAACGCCACTTTATAGTTGTAACTAGGAACCTTTTTCGCATCCTGCGGTGCAGGAGCCATGGATGGAGTAGAACATTTGCCATTGGGCAGGACAGGTGTTCTCCTGGAGTCTTGCTTCTGAATCTGAGGGATGCAAATCGGCTCCTTACAAGCACTTTGTTCCTTCAGAATGGTTTTGTTCTCAGGAGTTTTCTGATTGTTTCACCAGGTTCAGACATTGCCCACTTGCTCAGGACAAGACTTAAGGCCAAATACTCTAGTATTGTCAGTAGTGTCATCACCGCAACAAAAACTGCGTCACGGAAGAGCCAAAGAGGAAGATTGATGGAAGCTTGATAGGTGCTTCTTCTGAGATCCACGGGTAGTGGGTCATCCTATAATAAAGAAAAAAAACATAATAAAGTCCTGTATATTTATACGCAATCCAGTCAAACAGAGAGCCCTTGTTATTATACAGTGATGGATACATTATCAAGCAACTTTCAGAAATATCCCATTGAGAAGATCAGGAAGAAGTTTGGGATTCACCTCCAGGGTCCATGGAATATTATTTACAGTTGGACTTTCATATGACGGACGGTCACGTGTCCAGTATGAGAAGTCCTGCAAGAGGCGATATTCTCATTAGCTGATCCTTGTGACCTCCATATTGATGAGAACATACTCGCCCTCAGTGTACTGTAATGTGGGGGGTAGAGCAACGTAAAGCACAGAAATGATAGGATGATACTCATCATCTCCAGAGGTCTCTCAGCACCAAGGTATGGTCAATGAGATACAAGCTGCAGATGCGCCGAGGCTTCTAATATACCCAGGGGTGACATCACAAAGCCCTCTGTGACATCATTGCACAGTTCTATCCATCATGTCACTGATACTTTGGACCTAACTAAATGTCTAAAAGAGAACCCTTCCACATGATTTCCAATCACGGAGCAGCTTCAGTTTTTCAAGAAAAGTTTAAAAAATATAATCTGTGCTGTGATTGGTCACAATGGCACATGAAGCAGAACGTCTTTAGATCTTTTAAAGGGAAAGTGTCAGCAATTTTTTTACAATTGTAAAATTGTAAAGTATTTATATTTATATATAAATACACATATATATTTAAAAAGGTTTTAATGGTATAAAATCTGAAAAAAATATTTTAACTCTTTTGATGTTTTCATCTTGTAAACACTAGGGGGAGCAGCTGCTGATATTTCCATGAAAACAGAATACAGCTAGCTCGCATTACGACTGCAGTAAAAGTGGGCGGGATCTGCTCACATGGGTGTGATGTCACTCCTCCCCTTCTGGGCGTTTGCAAAAAGGTAAATGAGACTGTAGTTTAGGATCACAGTGCGGAGCGATCACTGGTGACTGCAAAGTGATATATAAGGGACAACACCAAAGTCATTAATCACTACAAGGACAAGGCAGGAATGTGGGAGTCAGAGGGGTCACCCCACACTTATATCCCCTCTGACTGTCACTTCCTAAGCTCCTTTCCCTGCCATAACCTCTTATTCCCGCAGGTAAATTCTTACAGGACCCCCCTCCCCATCCCCTTCCCCTGCCGCAGCTGATTCTAAACGTCCTCCATATGTAATAATAGACAGGTACTCACCGGCAGCCTATGGTAATTCACAGGGTAGAACAGGGTACAGCACAGAAACAATATGGCGATCCTCATTGTCTCCAGGGGGTATCTCAGCACCAAGATATGGCCAATGAGATATGAGCTCCAGGTGGATGGAGCCCCCTTATATACCCCAAGGGTGACATCACAACGCCCTCTGTGACATCATCACCCACAACATTCCGTCACATGACATCACCCAGCACCAGCATCATGTGACCCAGCATAAATAGAAAGTCCTTGTTGGCTATAGCAACTATTCAAAACTAAGTTTAAACTTTTCCAACAGCTAAAGGCGGCTCTGTGATGGCAGTTTCTTCTTGTGGACGGTTGTGATAAATCTGCAGAACATCTACATAACGCGACATGTAGAAAATCCTGTCTTTTCCCCTCTGTTCTTCCTCTGGTGCTACAGAGACGGATAGAAGGAGCTTTTCCAGACCTTACAGTGCACAATATGGGACCTAATCACTGATATCCCAGATCTCCTCAGTACAAGCATACCGCCAACCTATGAGGACTAGAAAGAGGGCGAAACCATGCGGCACGCGTAGTCTGGCCACGCTCCTATCCACACCCCAAGCCACGCCCTTTTTATGCCTTGGCAGGAGGAGATGTCTGTACAAAGCGCAAGTTATCAAAAGGCTGAAGGAACACTTTATCAACATGAATGAAGGTTTTGAAGGGCATCCACTGTCCCGGCACTACCGGTAGTTCCACAACCAATCTTATAAGGACACTAAGTTTTGTGGGATCCGATTAGTCCCCAGAAAATGGAGGGGAGGTGATTACCTGAGATTAATGTCGCGGATGGAATCCAAATGGATCTTCACATTAAATAGCTTGGCTCTGAAGGGCCTTAATCACGAGAGTCAGCTGTATGCCTTCAACTCGCAGCGGTATATACTGTATGTATTTTTTATCCCAGTACCAATTGAACATTTACATTGCACTTTTATGAACCTCCTTATATTTTATCAATATAATATGTCTTTTGGATATATTCCTTTGAATCCACCTATTTTATATATGTATTTGTTTCTATACATTGATACCCCTATTGGAGATACAATATAATGTTTTTATTTTTCTCCTTCATTTTTTCCTTTTTATCTCTGGATGGTACTAAGTGCCGAATTTATACTATCCTGGTAATATACACTGATTAACAGACTGTTTTTTATAGCCATCAGAAATATAAGTATATAATTTTTATTCATTTTTAACTAATTGTGAAAGTTTGAACAAAGTCTTTTTTATTATTATTTTTTTCACACACAGTCTATTCTTATTGGAATTCTATCTTAGTTCTATTGCACCTCCATATGTCCTTTTGCACCGTCTTGTTAGTATTGGATCTTCCTCCATTTCTTTGGTTGTATTATCTTTGTGGGGGGCGTTTGGACTTTATTAGGTTACCAGTTTGACTACCAGCGAGAAGCTGACGAAGAGGAACTGTGAGTCCTCGAAACGCGTAGTTTTTTTTGGCCTATACAGGACATCGAAGGAGAAGGAGAGAGTCAAGGCACAGGGATAAGCCCTCCTGATATCCAGAAGATATATATAACCATATCATATTATTGATACAAAATATAAATGCACAGAGTCAATAAAATCATTTAAAAACACCAAACCCCATCCTTACTTTGCAGGATACCTATTCCAAAGGTGTATCTAGGTTTTCTGGCACCCGGTGCAGCAGGGGCTGGCTGGCACATTTTAGCCTGGGGGGCAAGCACACAGCAGTGGCCCATGAGTAGCGGCCCATCCTTAACATGTTTATTACCAGATGCATCATAAGCCTATATTCACACGACCGTATTGTCTAAGTGCTGCCCGTGAAAAAACCTGACAGCACTTGGACCAGTTCAGATGAGTGTTTGTAGTGGTCAGACATAGTACATATTATTCTTATGTATTACTTAATGTTGAGCGATACCTTCCGATATCGGGAAATATCGGATCGGATTGGATCGGACCGATACCCAAAAAGTATCGGATATCGCCGATTCCGATACCGGAAACCAATGCAAGTCAATGGGACGCTAATATCGGAATGCCATCCCAGCGTGAGAGAATTCTCCTGATTGTTTAAAAGCCGGCAGGCGGTAAAAAGCCGCCGGCTTTTAAACAATCACACAGCCCCATACTGCTTCCCCGCAGCCTCCCACCCCGATCCTGCGCTCCCCCCGCCACCTCACATCCCGATCGTAAGTTAGGACCGGGCGGGGAGCGCAGCACCAAGGAGCAGGGAGCGAAGGACCCAGGCGGGGAAGCCGGCAGGGAAAAGACTTCACCGCCGGCTTTCCCGTTTTGTGCTGCGCTCTCCCGCCGGTTATTTCAAATGAACAGCTGAGGTATCAGGTGATGCTGATCAGCTGTTCATTTGAAGTAGCTGCGGTGCCCTCAGAGGGTTCATGTGAGTTCATGCTTCACTGCATGAACTCACATGAACTTTCCCACGGCCGCACAGGTCAGCCTCACCTCCCAGACCATCAGACCCATCATGATTGGAGTGTGCGCGGGTGTCTGTGCGATGTGTGCGGGTGTGTGCGCGATGTCTGCGGGTGTCTGCGTGCAGGCAGACATAGGCCGATGTGACACTACTACTCACATCGGCCTTTGTCTGTCCCCCGTCCACTCGTGCCAGCAGGATCAGCTCGATGGGAGCAGTAGTTCCCATCAGCCTGATCCTGCTATTTAAACTGCCCCATATGTTATTTTTGCCCCTATACATCTTTTATGTTTTTAGGCCCCCCATATATTTTTTTTGTTTTTGGTCCCCAATAAATTTTAAATACATTTTTCATTGGTGGCCAGTGGTTACCTAAAATAAATTAGTTCATACATTACCTGATCGCCACCTAAAATAAAGTAAAAAATAAAAAACTACACCTATACTCACCTAGACACCGGTTTATGCAATGATGGGGCTGCTTTACGGCCCCGTCATTCTAGCGGCGGCAGTGGTTTAGAGCGGTCACATTTTATGTGGCTGCTCTAAACTGGAGATCTTCGTGGGACACTCGTGGACTACTACGGAGGGGTAAGGATAAGGTTGTGGTTTATTATTTTATATTTTATTACAGGAGATCGATGGCTTCGGGGAATTAGGTGTCTAGGTGAGTATAGGTGTAGTTTTTTATTTTTTACTTTATTTTAGGTGGCAATCGGCGGGGACAGGTAATGTATGAACTAATTTATTTTAGGTAACCACTGGCCACCAATGAAAAATGTATTTAAAATTTATTGGGGACCAAAAACAAAAAAAATATATGGGGGGCCTAAAAACATAAAAGATGTATAGGGGCAAAAATAACATATGGGGCAGCTAAAATAGCTACTGCTCCCATCGAGCTGATCCTGCTGGCACAAGTGGACGGGGGACAGACATAGGCCGATGGGAGTAGTAGTGTCACAATAGCCTATGTCTGCCTGCACGCAGACACCCGCAGACATCGCGCACACACCCGCACACATCGCACAGACACCTGCGCACACACCAATCATGATGGGTCTGATGGTCTGGGAGGTGAGGCTGACCTGTGCGGCCGTGGGAAAGTTCATGTGAGTTCATGCAGTGAAGCATGAACTCACATGAACCCTCTGAGGGCACCGCGGCTACTTCAAATGAACAGCTGATCAGCATCACCTGATACCTCAGCTGTTCATTTGAAATAACCGGCGGGAGAGCGCAGCACAGAACGGGAAAGCCGGCGGTGTAGTCTTTTCACTGCCGGCTTCCCCGCCCGGGTCCTTCGCTCCCTGCTCCTTGGTGCTGCGCTCCCCGCCCGGTCCTAACTTACGATCGGGATGGGAGGTGGCGGGGGGAGCGCAGGATCGGGGTGGGAGGCTGCGGGGAAGCAGTATGGGGCTGTGTGATTGTTTAAAAGCCGGCGGCTTTTTACCGCCCGCCGGCTTTTAAACAATCAGGAGAATTCTCTCACGCTGGGATGGCTTTCCGATATTAGTGTCCCATTGACTTGCATTGGTTTCCGGTATCGGAATCGGCGATGTCCGATACTTTTGGGTATCGGTCCTATCCAATCTGATACGATATTTCCCGATATCGGAAGGTATCGCTCAACACTACTCCTGACCCCACACATAAACTTCAGCTCATCCAGCACCATGACAACCAGCACAGCAGAGTCCTGCATCTGACGCGCCCCTGGGCCTGCTGTGTCGCGCAGCGTCTCGCGCACGGGGCTTACCCGGAACCGGATCAGATGAGGGTTGTAGTCTCCGAGTGGCGGGGACCCGGTCCGTGCCCAGGGAGTCAACTCAGTGTGTGGCAGTCTTGATAGATGTTATTTGAGTGTCGACTACGCCACCCGTTGATTTGCAGCTATGGAGCTGCCGCTGCAGGGCAGACCGCTGAGGCCGGTGTAGAATTGTGCAGCGTGATAGTATAACCCCCAACGGGAGGGGTATGGCCTCAGGGCAGCCGACGTGGAAAATGGGGGTAGCAGGAACCACTCAGAGACGGTGCGGTGTAATTCAGGGTCTTTACTGGTAACCACGATAGACCCTCCCGGAGTACTTGCTAGCGAACGGGGCCTGGTCAGTCCTTGAGCAGATGGGATCTCCCCTGGCCAGGCGGAGTTGTAGGCCTCCCAAACTGACTGTACTCTTCTGGCTACCTTGCTAGAAGCAGATATAAGTAGCCCACGTCCCTGAGTGTACCGTGTGGTGCTCACCCGTATGGCCGGTGACTCGGGGCCTTCTAATGGCTTCCGCTCCACGATGGCGGTGCTGGTCCCACGCGTGTGACCGTGCCTTCGGGTTTCTGGGCCTGAGGACCTGAAATCCCCTGCCGGTCGGCTTCTGCTGCTGGGTAAGAGTTAGTCCCCACAGCCTCGGACGCCGGGTCCGGTAAGAAAGCTTCTCAGTCAGGGCGAGCTCTGCAGCTGCCAGCCCCTGACTCGTATTAGTATTGCTCCCACTGAGCTTCTGCTGTTTCTTCATATGACTGTTTCTTGTCTCTACTCTCCTTGACTCCAGGCTCAGGCCCCTGGACAGGGCCTGCCTGTGGAGCAGAGCCCATAGAGCAGCTCTGCTCCCTGTCTTCTCCTCTCAGAACTCCCTACCCTGCCTCAGCCCCAGGTTTATATAGGGGAAGTCCTTCCCCTCCCAAGACTGGGCAGGAGGTGTGGCATGCACAGGATCCCTGACCAAAGGACCTCCCACCTGCTCTCAGACATAATATCTCTATCACTGTGGCAACCAGACCCCTGGGGTGTCACACGTCCACTGAGGCCCCTGATCATGTGACCCCTGACTCTTCCCCTCCTGTGACCTCATCACAGCTCCTGTGCGCACAGAGCAGCCATATATGTGGTGGCGGCTCTGCAGGTGGAGGTATGTGGGGATCCCCCATTACTGGGCGCAGGGGGCATTAACCCCTTGAGCACAGAGACTCTTTTGGGGTCTTGTGTTGCCCCTTTATAAGAATCATAAGGTTTTTGTTCTGTTTCCTGTAATAGATACATACGACCCAACTATGGAGACAGGAAGGGAGGAAACGTATTGTTCTCATAGTAAAGGGCCCCTTTACTGGCCCCACAGTGTAATGCCCCCATTATGCCCCTTATACAGAATGTATGATGCCCCCACACAGTGTAATGCCCCCATTATGCCCCTTATGTAGGATGCATGATGCCCCCCACAGTGTAATGCCCCCATTATACCCCTTATGCAGTATGTATGATGCCCCCACACAGTGTAATGCCCCCATTATGCCCCTTATGTAGGATGCATGATGCCCCCCACAGTGTAATGCCCCCATTATACCCCTTATGCAGTATGTATGATGCCCCCCACAGTGTAATGCCCCCATTATGCCCCTTATGCAGTATGTATGATGCCCCCACACAGTGTAATGCCCCCATTATGCCCCTTATGCAGGATGTATGATGCCCCCACACAGTGTAATGCCCCCATTATGCCCCTTATGCAGGATGTATGATGCCCCCACACAGTGTAATGCCCCCATTATGCCCCTTATGCAGTATGCATGATGCCCCCCACACAGTGTAATGCCCCCATTATGCCCCTTATGCAGGATGTATGATGCCCCCACACAGTGTTATGCCCCTTATGCAGGATGTATGATGCCCCCCACACAGTGTAATGCCCCCATTATGCCCCTTATGCAGGATGTATGATGCCCCCACACAGTGTAATGCCCCCATTATGCCCCTTATGCAGTATACATGATGCCCCCACACAGTGTAATGCCCCCATTATGCTCCTTATGCAGTATGTATGATGCCCCCACACAGTGTAATGCCCCCATTATGCCCCTTATGCAGTATGTATGATGCCCCCACACAGTGTAATGCCCCATTATGCCCCTTATACAGTATATATGATGCCCCACACAGTGTAATGCCCCCATTATGCCCCTTATACAGTATGTATGATGCACCACACAGTGTATGCCACCATTATGCCCCTCATGCAGTATGTATGATGCTCCCACACAGTGTAATGCCCCCATTATGCCCCTTATACAAGATGTATGATGCTACCACACAATGTAATGCCCCCATTATGCCCCTTATGCAGTATGTATGATGCCCCCACACAGTGTATTGCCCCCATTATGCCCCTTATGCAGTATGTATGATGCCCCAAAAAGTTTAATGCCCCCATTATGCCCCTTATGTAGTATGTATTATGCCCCCACACAGTGTAATGCCCCCATTATGCCCCTTATGCAGTATGCAGGACATTGCCAGACCTCATGTGGCTGGAGTGTGTCAGCAGTTTCTGCAAGGTGAAGGCATTGAAGCTATGGACTGGCCCGCCTGTTCCCCAGACCTGAATCCGATTGAGCACATCTGGGACATCATGTCTCGCTCCATCTGTGTCACCCTGGCCTGGATGCCACAAAATGTATTAAAGCTGTGTCTGAGAGCAAGGGGGAGGTTCTCTAGTCAGGGGAACATTAGCATGCAATGCCTCCTGTCTCAGGCCAGTAGGGGGAGCAGGCTGCCCCTATAAAAACTGGTGCTGGGGGCAGGGTTAGAGAGAACTGGATGGCCTGTCTCAGCATTGAGACTTGTCCCAGAGCAGAACAGGGACAGACAGTTGCACTGCACCTAAGAGGAAGTGTGGCAGGAGGAGAGCCACAAGCCAGAGACAAGAGGCGAAGAGAGCCTGTCTTGGCAGAAAGAGGACTTAATTTACCAGACTTTGGTGTCTGAGGCTGAGAGGATTCCACATCCCCCAGCAGAGAACCAGTCCGCAGGGGACTGTATATTCCTTGGCCTAAGAAGCCTGGAGGCCCTGCCACAACAGAAGGGACCAGTAAAGCCGTACAAGGCTGGGAGCAGAAAGGAACCCACGTCGCAGGCCATACAGGCGAGAATACACAGAAAGCTTGGAAACGTGGGCTGTTACCCTATCAGGAGGAGATAGCCAGAAGGAGCGCAGAAAGCACGGTAGGCCTACACCCTTACCCTGACCAGGGCCAATTTCCCCGTTGCTCTCAGACATCCAGGTCCCCCTCCTAGCCGGGACTGTTTATGGGTCAATTTACCTGTTCTAGTAAAGACCCTGGACTGCAACCTGTTGTCTGTGTGCTCCTTGCTTCTCCAGCACTATCAGCACTGGGACTCTCACCACCATCACTCCCACCATCCACTATACTGCCCTGGGGCCGCACTCTTCCCGTGGGGAGTCACACTACCCTAGCTGCACACCTCATCAGCCCCAGCGGTCGGCATGCAGCGGCGGTTCCTAATAACCGCAATCCACGGGTGGCGTAGTCGGACATAATCAATAGCACATAACGGACTACCACTGGCCTGACCACCCTGAGCCACGGAACCGGGTTGCCACTACTACTCCCATCGTTCCCAGACTGCCCGGATCCGAGTGCCCCACGGCCCAAGGGGCGAGTCAGCTTTGGCGTAGTCGGCAGGATTTCATGCCCGCAACCACCGGGTACTGCGTGCCTGAAAAAGACTTTTGTAACTTACCTGTGGCGAAGTTTCCCGCCGTCCGGAGTCGTTTCCCGCCATCCGGAGCCGATTCCCGCCATCAGACGCCATCTTGGACTGTTTCCCGCCGTCTTCTGCCGTCTTCCCGCCATCCGCAGCTGTTTCTCGCCATCGGACGCCATCTTCAGGACGCCGCGCGGGAAGAAGAGGGGCGTGGACTTCAAAACCGCGCGAGATCCGAAGCTCCGCCCCACGCACCGACGCTGCGCAAGGTCCTGGAAGGGAGAGAGAGCGACGCTGACGTCATCAGGACGCGACGCAAGGTCCTCGTCCAGAGCAGCAGCAGCGGAGCCGCGGCCTACAGAAGAGGATCGTCGGAAGGTAGGCCACGCTTAACTAGGGGGGAGGAAGATGTCGGACACAGAGGCGCCCACTACCACCAACGCAGCTGCAGCAGCGGTGATGCCCTTTTCCCTGCCCTACATCCCTGGAGCGGCCTGGCTGCCCAAATACTCAGGGGAGCCCCATGCCCTAACTGACTTCAAGGAAAGGCTATACAGTTTGTTCCACGTTTACCCCCTGACAGAGGAACAGAAGGTCAGCATATTGACAGGGCAGTTAACTGGCGCAGCCCAAAGGGAGGTAAAATCATGGCCCACTGAGGATAAAAGGACTGTGAAGGGTATTCTGGCCCGGCTGCGGGGTACCTTTGACACACGTACCTCCGCTGAGATTAAAATGAGGTTCTATGGATGTAAGCAGCGGGCACAGGACAGCATCAGAGACTATGCCCTAAATCTGCAGGAAGCCTTGAGGGCTATTCAACAAACTGACCCTGGCAGTGTGCAGGAAACGGATAAGCTGCTAACAGAACAATTCATAGAAGGTCTGCTGTCTAGCGCCCACAGGGCCCAACTGCGTCTCATGTTCTTTCAGAACCCCGACCTAACCTTTGCCCAATTTAAGGACAGGGCCATAAGGGTGCTCCGTGAATCTGCAACCAGTGGCGCTATAAACCCCCGGCGCCCTGCTCTCACCAACCACCAGGAGGCGGCGCCCTCCTCTATGGATCCCGTGGGGGCTGATGCACAGGCCCTGAACCAAGCCCCGTCGAAAGACCTGCACCACCAAGTCCAGGAGCTGACCAGGAGCGTCGCGGCGTTGACCAGGACCGTCCAGGCGTTGCAAGTGGACCCGTCAAGACCCATCGAGCTGGCTTCAAGTCCGGAGGATGTCCCGTGGCGTCGACAGAGGAGGATCCCGTCGTTCCGAGGGAGGCCCACAGACCGCTACGCAGAGGATGGACAGCCCATTTGCCGTCGATGCAACCAGCCCGGACACATTTCCAGGTACTGTAATTTAAAAGGGTCCAACCTGGGGCAAAGGGCCAACCCCCAGGCATAAGATCACCAGGCCCTTACAATTGGCGTAATAAGTACGTTGGGGGGCGCCCGGTTTTACCCATGGTGCTGGACGGTATCCCCATGAGCGCCTTGCTGGATAATAGGTCACAAGTAACCACTATCCCTTATGTACTTTTTAAGCAGTATTGGACTGATGCTGATATCACACGGTATCCAGACAATAACTTGAGCATCATCGCCAGTAATGGCTTACCCGTGCCGCAGATGGGGTTCAAGGAGATGACCATTAAAATTGGTAAAGTTGAACTGCCGGCACAGGGGGTGATTATTGTGGACATTGACCGTCGTGAAAGTCACCCTAAAATAACTGTGGGTACTAACGTAATTGAAAATTGTCTTTCAGAGGTAATTGTAATTCTACAACAGGTGGGGGTGAATGCTAGTTCCAGCCAACAGAGAGTCCTCAACAAGGAGATAAAAGCCCTGATGAGACGGCAGCAGGTAGAACTGTCTGGTGGTGAGATCGGTAGCGTAAGACTGAGTGACCCATTCCCCATTTCCATGCCTCCCAAAAGTGAAATGATGATCTGGTGTCGGACTGCAATCGGGTTGAGAGGTAGAGACTACCAAGCCATGGTAGAACCCGTGTACTCAGACAGCAGGCCCACCATTTTGACAGCCCGGGGGGTGGTTGATGTCCGTCATGGGAGGGTGCCCGTCCGCATCCTCAACATTGGGGAGAGGGAAGTACACTTACCCAGGTACGCTACACTCGCCAAACTGTTTGTTGTCGAACACAAAGCTATCAGGGCCGTGGAACCCTTGCCTCCATCTCCTCAGGCGGAGGGTAATGGCTCCCAGAAACAAAAGGAGGACTGGTGCCAGAAACTCCATGTGGGTGCTGACTCCACTCCCCTGCACCAAAAACAAGGAGTCTACCGCGTGGTACAGGAGTACGAGAGAGTCTTTAGTAAGCACCCGCTAGACTTCGGCAGAGTAAAAGGGATAGAACACCACATCCCCACAGGGAGCCACCCACCAATAAAAGAGAGGCACAGACCTGTACCCCCTGCACATTATCAGAACGCAAAGGGCATGCTAAGAGAGATGAAAGAAGCTGGGGTTATTAGAGACAGCTGTAGCCCCTGGGCAGCCCCCTTGGTTCTGGTCAAAAAGAAAGACGGCACCATGAGAATGTGCGTGGACTATAGACAAATCAACCGTATCACCCACAAAGACGCATATCCGCTGCCTAGAATAGAGGAGTCTTTAGCCGCACTAAAATCTGCTAACTTCTTTTCTACTTTGGACCTTACTAGCGGGTACTGGCAGGTTCCTGTGGCAGAGGCTGACAAGGAGAAGACTGCCTTCACCACCCCGATGGGACTGAGTGAGTTCAACTGTATGCCCTTCGGGCTCTGCAACGCACCAGGGACCTTCCAGAGGCTGATGGAATGATGTCTAGGGCACCGAAACTTCGAGACGGTCCTCCTTTACCTGGACGACGTGATCGTCTATTCGAAGACCTACGAGGACCACCTAAAGCACCTGGCCGAGGTGTTCGAAGCCCTGGCAGGCTATGGCCTGAAGGTGAAACCATCGAAGTGTCACCTGCTGAAACCAAAGGACCAGTACCTAGGGCACGTGGTAAGCGCGGAAGGAGTGGCCCCCGACCCTGACAAGGTCACGGCAATCAAGAGCTGGCCAAGCCCCTCGAACATCAAAGAGGTGAGACAGTTTCTCGGGTTGGTAGGCTACTACCGAAGGTTCATCCCCGGGTTCACTAAGATGGCAGCTCCTATGCAGGACCTCCTGATCGGACAGTCTAAGTCCAGGAGCCAAAAGCCGCCCTTCAAGTGGGATAAACCGGAAGAGGAGTCCTTCCGCCAGCTAAAGATGGCCCTCACAGGGGACGAGATCCTGGCCTACCCTGATTATGGCCAGCCTTTCATTCTCCACACAGATGCCAGTAATGTGGGACTGGGAGCCGTACTGTTCCAAAACCAACAGGGCAGAGAAAGGGTGATCGCGTACGCCAGCCGGAAGCTGAGACCCACCAAGAGGAACCCGGAGAATTACAGCTCCTTCAAGCTAGAATTCTTGGCGGTGGTGTGGGCCGTGACGGAACGCTTCAAGCATTACCTGGCCTCCGCAAAGTTCACCGTGTACACGGACAACAACCCGTTGACACACCTGGACAATGCAAGACTGGGTGCCCTAGAACAGCGGTGGATGGCCCGTCTCTCCAACTATGACTGATCAAGTACCGGGCCGGCAAAACCAATGCCAACGCTGACGCCCTATCGAGGATGCCTCACTTATCTGAAGGTGACGAAGACCCAGAAGAGCTGGAGGAGGTAGAACTCCCCGCGTTTCACCGGTATGGAGCTGCTCAATACTCCCACCGCGTGAAGGAGGAGGATCTAACAACCGTGATGATAAATCCCCTACCTCAACACAGCTGGGCCGAGACCCAAGATAGTGACCCTGCCATCCGCCTGGTGAAAGATCTGCTGACCCAGGAAGATGCCCGCATAGATCCGGATGCTCCAGAGGAAGCCAAGCAGCTATGGAAAGAGAAGAGCAAGCTGTTCCTCTACGAAGGCAAGTTGTGCAGAAGGATTGTCAACCACCGGACGCACGAGCTGACCTGGCAAGTCGTGGTCCCAAGGCGGGATGCAGCTATGGTCCTGGGGGCTTACCATGACAGAGCGGGACACATCGGTTCGGTTGGAAGAAACTGGAGTTCCTACTAAGAGGAAGGTTCTTTTGGGTCGGCATGAGAGGAGCTGTAGAAAAATGGTGCAGAGACTGTGGCCCTTGTCACCTAAGGAGGAAGGACCGCACCAGCCAGAAGACACCCTTGAGGCCCATCGTCACCACGCAGCCTCTTGAGCTGGTAGCTCTGGACCATGTCAAATTGGCTCCCAGCCGGTCAGGATACATTTATGCCCTGACAATCGTGGACCACTATTCCCGTTTTCTAGTGGTGGTCCCAGTAAAAGACTTGACAGCCCAAACAGCGGCCAGAGCCTTCCAGCAATATTTCTGCCGTCCACACGGGTATCCGGAACAGGTCCTGACAGACCAGGGTCCAGCGTTCGAGGCTGAAATCTTCCAGGAGTTCGGCAACCTCTATGGCTGTAAGAAGATTCGGACAACGCCTTACCACCCACAAACCAACGGGATGTGTGAGAAGATGAACAATATAGTCATTGATCTCCTGAAGACGTTGCCCCTGGAGGAGCGCAGCCTGTGGCCAGAAAAACTGCCGGACCTGATAGACTTATACAATCATATCCCGGTGAATGCTACCAACTGCACCCCGGCTTACCTGATGCGACCCAGACCGGGTAAGCTGCCTATAGACCTGGAGATGGGAGTCCTAACGCCTGAGGACACCTCCCCGGATGCGGACTGGGATACGGAAAGGCAACTGCAGTACAAGAAGGTGCAGTAGACTGTGGAGAAGAGCCTGGCCCAGGTGAGAGAGAGGCAAGAAAAACTCTTCAACCAACACGCCCCTGCTGGTCCCCTAGAACCTGGTGAGCAAGTCCTAAAGCGAAAAAGAAGGCTTCACAAGTTGGACGACCAGTGGGAAAGGGAACCCTACACCGTACTGCAGTCTGATCACGACAACCCGAAGGTGTGCGTGATCACCAAGGACGGAGGAGAAACCACTAGTACCGTCTCCAGAGACCATCTCAAAAGATGCCCCGAGCAACTCCGTAGTGCAGAAGAGGATCAGAGTGACCTTGAACCCGCAGAGGACAAGGAAGAAATGATCAGCACCGTTCTCGGAGAGTTCCCTCAGTCCTGGACTCGCATAAATGATGCCATAGTGGTACCCGTCCTGCATTTCCTGCAACCGGCACAGCAACAACCAACACCAGAGCCGGAAGGTGAAGAGGAGCAAGCGGTTCCAGAGGCAGAAGAGCCTGTACCAGCAGCCCAGGAGAGTCAACCCTCTGCTGACAGTGAGCCTGCCATGCCTGCGGTAAGCCAAAGGACCCACAGACAGCTGCCTTCCCTACCTGTACACCCAGCTGATAGCTGTACCCCTAACGCTAGTGGGGAAAGCCAGGTTGGTCCACCACCAGACAGTGGGCTACGTAGGTCAACCAGGAGCACAAAGGGGCTGATACCCGCTCGCTGGAGAATATAGAGCGCACTAAAATTGTAAATAACCTTGTTGCCAAATGTTGAATTGTTTGCAAAGTTACATGCATGTTTGGTAATTCCGTGTTTCAGTTTCTTGCAGTTACTGTAAGGACTCACAGGTTATGGACTTTTTATAACCGGGACCTGGTATGGACTGCGTTCGGAGCCTAACCAAGGAATGAACTAAGACTGTGAAGGACTTGGGGTAGGACAGACCCCCACCTGGTTAAGGCTCCCCGTTGTATTGGTGATATGGACACCCGGTCACAGGCCACACTGTGACCTTAAGAACTCAATTTGTGCGTCGTCTGTCTATTAATGTCTATTAATGTTTTATTGTCTTTGTTTATTGTTTAGTCCCGGAGTACTAAATTTCACTAGGGGGGAATGTGTCACCCTGGCCTGGATGCCACAAAATGTATTAAAGCTGTGTCTGAGAGCAAGGGGGAGGTTCTCTAGTCAGGGGAATATTAGCATGCAATGCCTCCTGTCTCAGGCCAGTAGGGGGAGCAGGCTGCCCCTATAAAAGCTGGTGCTGGGGGCAGGGTTAGAGAGAACTGGATGGCCTGTCTCAGCATTGAGACTTGTCCCAGAGCAGAACAGGGACAGACAGTTGCACTGCACCTAAGAGGAAGTGTGGCAGGAGGAGAGCCACAAGCCAGAGACAAGAGGCGAAGAGAGCCTGTCTTGGCAGAAAGAGGACTTAATTTACCAGACTTTGGTGTCTGAGGCTGAGAGGATTCCACATCCCCCAGCAGAGAACCAGTCCGCAGGGGACTGTATATTCCTTGGCCTAAGAAGCCTGGAGGCCCTGCCACAACAGAAGGTACCAGTAAAGCCATACAAGGCTGGGAGCAGAAAGGAACCCACGTCGCAGGCCATACAGGCGAGAATACATGGAAAGCTTGGAAACGTGGGCTGTTACCCTATCAGGAGGAGATAGCCAGAAGGAGCGCAGAAAGCACGGTAGGCCTACACCCTCACCCTGACCAGGGCCAATTTCCCCGTTGCTCTCAGACATCCAGGTCCCCCTCCTAGCCGGGACTGTTTATGGGTCAATTTACCTGTTCTAGTAAAGACCCTGGACTGCAACCTGTTGTCTGTGTGCTCCTTGCTTCTCCAGCACTATCAGCACTGGGACTCTCACCACCATCACTCCCACCATCCACTATACTGCCCTGGGGCCGCACTCTTCCCGTGGGGAGTCACACTACCCTAGCTGCACACCTCATCAGCCCCAGCGGTCGGCATGCAGCGGCGGTTCCTAATAACCGCAAATCCACGGGTGGCGTAGTCGGACATAAACATCAGCACATAACGGACTACCACTGGCCTGACCACCCTGAGCCACGAAACCGGGTTGCCACTACTACTCCCATCGTTCCCCTACTGCCCGGATCCGAGTACCCCACGGCCCAGGGGGCGAGTCACATCCACCAACGTCGCGTTGCACCACTGACTGTTCAGGAGTTGGCTGATGCTTTAGTCTAGGTCTGGGAGGAGATCCCACAGGAGACCATCCGCAACCTCATCAGGAGCATGCCCAGGCGTTGTAGGGAGGTCATACAGGCACGTGGAGGCCACACACAATACTGAGCTTTCATCTGTGAAGAGCAGAGGGCACCAGTGGCGACTTTGCCAATCCTAGTGTTCTGTGGCAAATGTCAAGCGTCCTGCTCGGTGTTGGGCTGTGAGCACAACCCCCATCTGTGGACATCGGGCCCTCATACCACCCTCATGGAGTCGGTTTCTAACCGTTTGTGCAGACACATGCACATTTGTGGCCAGCTGGAGGTCATTTTGCAGGGCTCTGGCAGTGCTCCTCCTGTTCCTCCTTGCACAAAGGAGGAGGTAACGGTCCTGTTGCTGGGTTGTTGCCCTCCTATGGCTCCCTGCACATCTCCTGGTATCTGCTCCATGCTCTGGACACTGTGCTGACAGACACAGCTACACTTCTTGCCACAGCTCGCACTGATGTGCCATCCTGGATGAACGGCACTACCTGAGCAACTTCTATGGGTTGTACTGTAGACACTGCCTAATGCTAATGTACCTCTAGGGGTGAGAGCAATGGCAAAATGAAAAAGTGACCAAAACATCAGCCAAAAAGAATGAGAACAGAGAAATGGTCTGTGGTCACCACCTGCAGAACCACTCCTTTATAGGGGGTATCTGGCTAATTGCCTATCATTTCTACCAGTTGTCTGCTCCATTTGCACAACAGCAGGAGAAATTGATTCACAATCCGTGTTGCTTCATAACTGGACAGGTAGATTTCACAGAAGTGTTATTGACTTGGAGTTGTGATGTTTAAGTGTTCCCTTTATTTTTTGAGCAGTGTGTGTATATATATAATATATTTACATATTTTTATTGATCATATTAAAATTGTACATATACACTGTGTTCCAAATTATTATGCAAATAATATTTTCTCAGATTTTCCCAAATTACCTATATGAATTGCAGTCATTGTAATTTTCCAGTCAATAACTATTAGAGTACAATTGAACGGTTTTTGTACAAACTGCCTATGATAACAGTATATTTTTAAAAAAATAAAAAACTCAAACTGCACTCAAAATGCATGTTCCAAATTATTATGCACAGCAGAGTTTTCAACCTTTTCATTTTAATAAAGAACAAAAAAATGGTCATTTTTGAAATTCTAAGCATTAGCAGGTTATTACAAACTGAAATCAAACAGTTTTCAACTCAAAACTTTATTCTAGGTGATGTTACATTTGCACATAGGACCCCTTGTTCGAAAGGAGCTTCTGAACTCTCTCGTCCATTGAATTTGTCAGGTTTTGGATGGTTTCTGCTTTAATTGTTGTGCATGAGGACAGAATACCCTCCCAGAGCTGTTGCTTAGATGTGAACTGCCTCCCGCCATCATAGACACTCCTTGTGATGATGCTCCAGAGGTTCTGAATGGGGTTGAGGTCAGGGGAGCATGGGGGCCACACCATAAGTTTGTCCCCTTTTATGCCCATAGCAGCCAGAGATGCAGATGTGTTATGTGCATCATGAGACGGTGCATTATCATGCATGAAATGATCTTGATGGTCCAGATGGATGGAGTGGAGGATGGCTGGTTGATGGACACCCCATGCAAACACGGCTACAGCGCCAAAAAGGAGGAGGTGGAGTAATGTTTTGGGCTGGAATCATGGGGAGAGAGATTGTCGGCCCTTTTAGGATCCCTGAAGGGGTAAAGATGAACTCCATAATGTATGTTGAGTTTCTCAAACAGCACTTGCTTCCATGGTTCAAGAAGAAGAACCGTGCATTCCGCAGCAAGATCATTTTCATGCAATGCCCCGTCTCATGCTGCACATAACACATCTGCATCTCTGGCTGCTATGGGCATAAAAGGGGACAAACTTATGGTGTGGCCCCCATGCTCCCCTGACCTCAACCCCATTGAGAACCTCTGGAGCATCATCAAAAGGAGTGTCTATGATGGCGGGAGGCAGTTCACATCTAAGCAACAGCTCTGGGAGGGTATTCTGTCCTCATGCAAAACAATTGAAGCAGAAACCATCCAAAACCTGACAAATTCAATGGACGAGAGAGTTCAGAAGCTCCTTTCGAACAAGCGGTCCTATGTGCAAATGTAACATCACCTAGAATAAAGTTTTGAGTTGAAAACTGTTTGATTTCAGAGTGTAATAACCTGCTAATGCTTATAATTTCAAAAAAGACCATTTTTTTGTTCTTTATTAAAATTAAAAGGTTGAAAACTCTGCTGTGCATAATAATTTGGAACATGCATTTTGAGTGCAGTTTGAGTGTTTTATTTTTTTAAATATACTGTTATCATAGGCAGTTTGTACAAAAACCTTTCAATTGTACTCTAATAGTTATTTGACTGGAAAATTACAATGACTGCAATTCATATAGGTAATTTGGGAAAATCTGAGAAAATAATATTTGCATAATAATTTGGAACACAGTGTATACAGACCACAAAGTATGGCAGTATCAGCGATCAAGCAGACAAGGGCTGGAGAGAGCAGGAGAGACGTTAGAAAGACGCTCGAGAGAGAGAGAGCAGGAGAGACGCTAGAAAGACGCTCGAGAGAGAGAGCAGGAGAGATGCTCGAGATCAGGAGAGACGCTCGAGAGAGAGAGAGCAGGAGAGACGCTCAAGAGAGAGAGCAGGAGAGACGCTCGAGAGAGAGAGCAGGAGAGACGCTCGAGAGAGAGAGAGCAGGAGAGACGCTCGAGAGAGAGAGCAGGAGAGACGCTAGAAAGACGCTCGAGAGAGAGAGAGCAGGAGAGACGCTCAAGGGAGAGAGCAGGAGAGACGCTCGAGAGAGAGAGCAGGAGAGACGCTCGAGAGAGAGAGAGCAGGAGAGACGCTCGAGAGAGAGAGCAGGAGAGACGCTAGAAAGACGCTCGAGAGAGAGAGAGCAGGAGAGACGCTCGAGAGAGAGAGAGAGAGCAGGAGAGACGCTCAAGATCAGGAGAGACGCTCGAGAGAGAGAGCAGGAGAGACGCTCGAGAGAGAGAGCAGGAGAGACGCTCGAGAGAGAGAGCAGGAGAGACGCTCGAGAGAGAGCAGGAGGGACGCTAGAGAGAGAGAGCAGGAGGGACGCTAGAGAGAGAGAGCAGGAGAGACGCTCGAGAGAGAGAGAGCAGGAGAGACGCTCGAGAGAGAGAGAGCAGGAGAGACGCTCGAGAGAGAGCAGGAGAGACGCTCGAGAGAGAGCAGGAGAGACGCTCGAGAGAGAGAGAGCAGGAGAGACGCTAGAAAGACGCTCGAGAGAGAGAGAGCAGGAGAGACGCTCGAGAGAGAGAGCAGGAGAGACGCTCGAGAGAGAGCAGGAGAGACGCTCGAGAGAGAGAGCAGGAGAGACGCTCGAGAGAGAGAGAGCAGGAGAGACGCTCGAGAGAGAGAGAGCAGGAGAGACGCTTGAGAGAGAGAGCGCAGGAGAGACGCTCGAGAGAGAGAGCAGGAGAGACGCTCGAGAGAGAGAGAGCAGGAGAGACGCTCGAGAGAGAGAGAGCAGGAGAGACGCTCGAGAGAGAGAGCAGGAGAAACGTTCGAGAGAGAGAGCAGGAGAGACGCTCGAGAGAGAGAGCAGGAGAGACGCTCGAGAGAGAGAGCAGGAGAGGCGCTCGAGAGAGAGAGAGAGCAGGAGAGACGCTCGAGAGAGAGAGCAGGAGAGACGCTCGAGAGAGAGAGAGCAGGAGAGACGCTCGAGAGAGAGAGCAGGAGAGACGCTCGAGAGAGAGAGAGCAGGAGAGATGCTCGAGAGAGAGAGAGCAGGAGAGACACAAGAGAGAGAGAGACGCTCGAGAGAGAGAGAGCAGGAGAGACGCTCAAGAGAGAGAGAGCAGGAGAGACGCTCGAGAGAGAGAGAGACGCTCGAGAGATTGAGCAGGAGAGAAGCTCGAGAGAGAGAGCAGGAGAGACGCTCGAGAGAGAGCAGGAGAGACGCTCGAGAGAGAGCAGGAGAGACGCTCGAGAGAGAGAGCAGGAGAGACGCTCGAGAGAGAGAGAGCAGGAGAGATGCAAGAGAGAGAGAGACGCTTGAGAGAAAGAGCAGGAGAGAAGCTCGAGAGAGAGAGCAGGAGAGAAGCTCGAGAGAGAGAGCAGGAGAGACGCTCGAGAGAGAGCAGGAGAGACGCTCGAGAGAGAGAGCAGGAGAGACGCTCGAGAGAGAGAGCAGGAGAGACACTCGAGAGAGAGCAGGAGAGACGCTCGAGAGAGAGAGAGCAGGAGAGACGCTCGAGAGAGAGAGCAGGAGAGACGCTCGAGAGAGAGAGCAGGAGAGACGCTCGAGAGAGAGAGCAGGAGAGACGCTCGAGAGAGAGAGAGCAGGAGAGACGCTCGAGAGAAAGAGCAGGAGAGAAGCTAGAGAGAGAGAGCAGGAGAGACGCTCGAGAGAGAGCAGGAGAGATGCTCGAGAGAGAGAGCAGGAGAGACGCTCGAGAGAGAGAGCAGGAGAGACGCTCGATAGAAAGCAGGAGCAACTGTCAATCACTTCATCACTATATGACTCAGTAATGATACCTATAGCATATTACTCAGGGTGACAACATGGCAGGTCACAGAGTTACTTTCATGATCTAGATTTGCTAAATTGGAGACATATCATGATACAGAGCCCATGTCCATGACTTATGTCAGCTCCAAAGTGAAATATGTATTGAAAAAAATTAAAAAAAATTATATATATACACACACATATACATACACTGCTCAAAAAAATAAAGGGAACACTCAAATAACACATCCTAGATCTGAATGAATGAAATATTCTCATTGAATACTTTGTTCTGTACAAAGCTGAAAGTGCTGACAACAAAATCACATAAAAATCATCAATGGAAATCAAATTTATTAACTAATGGAGGCCTGGATTTGGAGCCACCCCCAAAATTAAAGTGGAAAAACACACTACAGGCTGATCCAACTTTGATGTAATGTCCTTAAAACAAGTCAAAATGAGGTTCAGTATTGTGTGCGGCCTCCACGTGCCTGTATGACCTCCCTACAACGCCTGGGCATGCTCCTGATGAGGTGGTCTCCTGTGGGATCTCCTCCCAGACCTGGACTAAATCATCCGCCAACTTCTGGAAAGTCTATGGTGCAACGTGACGTTGGTGGATGGAGCGAGACATGATGTCCCAGATGTGCTCAATCGGATTCAGGTCTGGGGAACGGGTGGGACAGTCCATAGCTCAATGCCTTCATCTTGCAGGAACTGCTGACACACTCCAGCCACATGAGGTCTGGCATTGTCCTGCATTAGGAGGAACCCAGGGCCAACCGCACCAGCATATGGTCTCACAAGGGGTCTGAGGATCTCATCTCGGTACCTAATGGCAGTCAGGCTACGTCTGGCGAGCACATGGAGGGCTGTGCGGCCCTCCAAAGAAATGCCACTCCACACCATTACTGACCCACTGCCAAACCGGTCATGCTGAAGGATGTTGCAGGCAGCAGATCGCTCTCCGCGGCGTCTCCAGACTCTGTCATGTCTGTCACATGTGCTCAGTGTGAACCTGCTTTCATCTGTGAAGAGCACAGGGCGCCAGTGGCGACTTTGCCAATCCTGGTGTTCTGTGGCAAATGCCAAGCGTCCTGCACAATGTTGGGATGTGATCACAACAGATCACAAAGTCTTGATTCCATATATAAAGGGAATATCTTTTACCAACTAACACAAAAAACCCTTTTATCTATTTATTATGAAAGATAATCTTTAATAGTCAAATATGACAAATATAACATACATAAAGTGCCCGTAAAGTGCCCATAAAAAGTGACCTAGTGCAGGCAGAAATATACATTCATCATAATTGATTTTTCCTATTTTCACACCTTCTTACTGAAGACGATAATCTTTCACTACTTGATACATAATGTGTAGGTGTGAACTTGAACAAAAACAGCCTATACATAATAGGTCACTAGTCTTAAAAACAGCAGGAGAAGGTTATTGTAGGTGGGACTTATGAATACATATCTATTATTTCCCAAACTGAATCAATATACCACATACATGTCAAGGGCTCAACCCTATATATGGAGTCCTTAATCAGATGCTTTACACAAATTACAGTATGATATTCACAGGGTTAACAGTGCTAATCCCCCTCACAGTTTGGGTTTATATGATAAGCTAATACTCCATTCCAAAATACTTTTTCTAGACCATAACATGATCAAAGATAGGACTTATCTGAAATATGTATTTAGGTTGCCCCCATCATTCCTCCAAAGGAGTTTGGAGGAATGATGGGGGCAACCTAAATACATATTTCAGATAAGTCCTATCTTTGATCATGTTATGGTCTAGAAAAAGTATTTTGGAATGGAGTATTAGCTTATCATATAAACCCAAACTGTGAGGGGGATTAGCACTGTTAACCCTGTGAATATCATACTGTAATTTGTGTAAAGCATCTGATTAAGGACTCCATATATAGGGTTGAGCCCTTGACATGTATGTGGTATATTGATTCAGTTTGGGAAATAATAGATATGTATTCATAAGTCCCACCTACAATAACCTTCTCCTGCTGTTTTTAAGACTAGTGACCTATTATGTATAGGCTGTTTTTGTTCAAGTTCACACCTACACATTATGTATCAAGTAGTGAAAGATTATCGTCTTCAGTAAGAAGGTGTGAAAATAGGAAAAATCAATTATGATGAATGTATATTTCTGCCTGCACTAGGTCACTTTTTATGGGCACTTTACGGGCACTTTATGTATGTTATATTTGTCATATTTGACTATTAAAGATTATCTTTCATAATAAATAGATAAAAGGGTTTTTTGTGTTAGTTGATGTGATCACAACCCCCATCTGTGGACGTCGGGCCTTCATACCACCCTCATGGAGTCGGTTTCTAACCGTTTGTGCAGACACATGAACATTTGTGGCCTGCTGGAGGTCATTTTGCAGGGCTCTGTCAGTGCTCCCCCTGTTCCTCCTTGCACAAAGGCGGAGGTAGCGGTACTGCTGCTGGGTTGTTGCCCTCCTACGGCCCCCTCCTTGTCTCCTGGTGTACTGGCCTGTCTCCTGGTAGCACCTCCAGCCTCTGGACACTACGCTGACAGACACAGCAAACCTTCTTGCCACAGCTCGCACTGATGTGCCATCCTGGATGAGCTGCACTACCTGAGCAACTTCTGTGGGTTGTAGAGTCCGTCTCATGCTACCACGAGTGTGAAAGCATAACCAACATTCAAAAGTGACCAAAACATCTGCCAGAAAGCATTGGTACTGAGATGTGGTCTGTGGTCCCCACCTGCAGAATCAATCCTTTGAGGGTGTCTTGATAATTGCCAATAATTTCCATCTATTGTCTATTCCATTTGCACAACAGCATGTGAAATTGATTGTCAATCAGTGTCATTTCCTAAGTGGACAGTTTGATGCACTTGGAGTTATATTCTGTTGTTTAAGTGTTCCCTTTATTTTTTTGAGCAGTGTATATATACAGTACAGACCAAAAGGTGGACACACCTTCTCATTTAAAGATTTATCTGTATTTTCATGACTAAGAAAATTGTACATTCACACTGAAGGCATCAAAACTATGAATTAACACATGTGGAATTATATACTTAACAAAAACGTGTGAAACAACTGAAAATATGTCTTATATTCTAGGTTCTTCAAAGTAGCCACCTTTTGCTTTGATGGCTGCTTTGCACACTCTTGGCATTCTCTTGATGAGCTTCAAGAGGTAGTCACCGGAAATGGTTTTCACTTCACAGGTGTGCCCAGTCAGGTTTAATAAGTGGGATTTCTTGCCTTATAAATGGGGTTGGGACCATCACTTGTGTTGTGCAGAAGTCTGGTGGATACACAGCTGATAGTCCTACTGAATAGACTGTTAGATGCTTTTTTCTTGCCATCATACAAATTCTAAGTAAAGAAAAATGAGTGGCCATCATTACTTTAAGAAATGAAGGTCAGTCAGTCCGAAAAATTGTGAAAACTTTGAAAGCGTCCCCAAGTGCAGTTGCAAAAACCATCAAGCGCTACAAAGAAACTGTCTCACATGAGGACTGCCCCAGGAAAGGAAGACCAAGAGTCACCTCTGCTTCTGAGGATAAGTTTATCCGAGTCACCAGCCTCAGAAATCGCAGGTTAACAGCAGCTCAGATTAGAGACCAGGTCAATGCCACACAGAGTTCTAGCAGCAGAAACATCTCTTCAACAACTGTTAAGAGGAGACTTTGTGCAGCAGGCCTTCATGGTAAAATAGCTGCTAGGAAACCACTGCTAAGGACAGGCAACAAGCAGAAGAGACTTGTTTGGGCTAAAGAACACAAGGAATGGACATTAGACCAGTGGAAATCTGTGCTTTGGTCTGATGAGTCCAAATTTGAGATCTTTGGTTCCAACCACCGTGTCTTTGTGCGATGCATAAAAGGTGAACGGATGGACTCTACATGCCTGGTTCACACAGTGAAGCATGGAGGAGGAGGAGTGATGGTGTGGGGGTGCTTTGCTGGTGACACTGTTGGAGATTTATTCAAAATTGAAGGCATACTGAACCAGCATGGCTACCACAGCATCTGGCAGCGGCATGCTATTCCATCCGGTTTGCGTTTAGTTGGACCATCATTTATTTTTCAAAAGAACAATGACCCCAAACACACCTCCAGGCTGTGTAAGGGCTATTTGACCAAGAAGGCGAGTGATGGGGTGCTACGCCAGATGACCTGGCCTCCACAGTCACCAGACCTGAACCCAATCGAGATGGTTTGGGGTGAGCTGGACCGCCGAGTGAAGGCAAAAGGGCCTACAAGTGCTAAGCATCTCCGGGAACTCCTTCAAGATTGTTGGAAGACCATTTCCGGTGACTACCACTTGAAGCGCATCAAGAGAATGCCAAGAGTGTGCAAAGCAGTCATCAAAGCAAAAGGTGGCTACTTTGAAGAACCTAGAATATAAGACATATTTTCAGTTGTTTCACACTTTTTTGTTAAGTATATATTTCCACATGTGTTAATTCATAGTTTTGATGCCTTCAGTGTGAATGTACAATTTTCATAGTCATGAAAATACATAAAAAATCTTTAAATGAGGTGTGTCCAAACTTTTGGTCTGTACTGTACATACACACACACACACACACACACACACACACACACACACACACACACACACACACACACACACACATATATATATACATACACGCCTGCAGTAGGGAAAATAAGTATTTGATACACTGCCGATTTTGCAAGCTTTCCCACCTACAAAGAATGGAGAGGTCTGTCATTTTTATCATAGGTACACTTCAACTGTGAGAGACAGAATCTAAAAATAAAATCCAAAAAAAAAATCACATTGTATGATTTTTAAATAATTAAATCGCATTTCATTGCATGAAATAAGTATTTGATCACCTACCAACCAGCAAGAAATCTCGCTCTCACAGACCTGTTAGTTTTTCTTTCAGAAGCCCTCCTACTCTGCACTCCTCACCTGTATTTATTGTACCTGTTTGAACTCGTTACCTGTATAAAAGACACCTGTCCACACACTCAATCAATCACACTCCAACCTATCCACCATGGTTAAGACCAAAGAGCTATCTAAGGACACCAGGGACAAAATTGTAGACCTGCTCCAGGCTGGGATTGGCTACAGGACAATATGCAAGCAGCTTGGTGAGAAAGCAACAACTGTTGGCACAATTATTAGAAAACGGAAGAAACACAAGATGACTGTCAATCTTCCTCGGTCTGGGGCTCCATGCAAGATCTCGACCCGTGGGATAAGGATGATTCTGAGAAAGGTCAGGAATCAGCCCAGAACTACACAGGAGGACCTGGTCAATGACCTGAAGAGAGCCGAGACTACAGTCTCAAACATTACCATTAGTAACACACTATGCCGTCATGGATTAAACTCCTGCAGGGCACGCAAGGCCCCCTGCTCACGCCAGCACATGTCCAGGCCCGTTTGAAGTTCGCCATTGACCATCTGGGTGATCCAGAGGAGGCATGGGAGAGGGTCATGTGGTCAGATGAGACCAAAATAGGACTTTTTGGTATCAACTCCACTTGACGTGTTTGGAGAAAGAAGAAGGATGAGTACAACCCCAAGAACACCGTCCCAACTGAGAAGCATGCTGGGGAAACCTTATACTTTGGGGGTGCTTTTCTGCAAAGGGGACAGGACAACTGCACCCAGCAACAGTCCCGAAACTTGAAAGATCTGGAGAAGATCTGTATGGAGGAGTGGTCCAAAATTCCTGCTGCAGTGTCTGCAAACTTGGTCAAGAACTACAGGAAACGTCTGACCTCTGTAATTGCAAACAAAGGTTTCCGTACCAAATATTAAGATCTGTTTTTCTATTGTATCAAATAATTAATTTGCATAATTGCATGAAATAAGTATGTAAAAATTATAAAATGTTATTTTCTGTTTTTTATTTTTAGATTCTGTCTCTCACAGGTGAAGTGTACCTACGATAAAAATTACAGCCCTCTCCATTCTTTGTAGGTGGGAAAACTTGCAAAATCGTCAGTGTATCCAATACTTACTTTCCCCACTGTATATACTTTGTTCCTAAAAAAGAAAAAACCCACCGGTCTTCTATGTGAACATAACAAAGACTATAACTAAAAATCTTATATATTAAAAAAAAAAACTAAAACAAGGTTGACCACATTTTCTTATGGTATTTTTATCTGAAACTTCCTTGGAAAATTCACTGGAAATATCAGAAATGTCTGAAGTGGGGACCTCAATGTAAGACCCCCACCCATTAGATGTAAGGTGGCTCCCAAACCTCACGTGTCGATGCAGCACAGCCATCTGCAGCCACATTTTACGTAGAGCACACGCAGAACTGGGTCATTAACACATACATTAATCCTTTCATTTCGTTCTCCTCTGCTGAAGATGTGTTTGACAAAGACCTCATCTACCAAAATAAAGAGGTGTATTCCCTATGAACTAACAATACCGTGGCATCTCTTCTTCCCAGGTCCTCTGCGTTGTGCCAATCTTCTGGAAATGTGTGGATACATTGACAACTGGCCACTGCCAGGCCCCTGGTCGTAGTGATTATGCCTACTGTCCAAACTGATTAGACATGGACAAGGAGTAAGGTAACACCCCATTGTCAATTAGATGTAAGGCTATGTTCACACTAGGCGTTTTTTCACTACACATTACTTTCAATGGGTGAAATACACTGAAAGAAGTGACGTGCTCTATTCAGCAAAAAACAATGCAAATCACAAAATACTGATCATACAAAAACCAGGGTGTGAGCATGAGATTTCTGAAATCTCATAGACTTTGCTTGTACTGTAAAACACAGCTGAAAATTTGCATTAAAAAAACGCTGAAAAAAACGCGATGTGTGAACATAGCCTTCAAAGGCACTGCACAGTGGTCTGAAACACAAATTCTGCACATTTGTGATTTTATAGGGTTTATAAGATTACTAAAACAGACGTGTCAGGAGACCACACAGATCCACTTTATAAAAACAAAAACACCTCAGTCATTGAAAGGTTAAATTACAACATTCCTAAGTCCAGCGCTCAAAATCTCCCAAGTCTCCTTACATTATGTAGTAAAGGACAGGTGACATTGGGGCCTTGCTTGTCCACCAGGTGATGTCTTATCGGTGGAAAGACTGTGATGAGAGGTTTGTCTTGAGGAAATTGTGGCGGAAGTAAACTGCAATAAAAACAAAGTATTAGAGCAAGACGCGGGATACATGACTGCAGCCTACAGAAACGTGACAGGTCCGGGGAAAATACCCAACAGCCTCATCTCATCTCAATGGAAAATCCATTTAGGTGGCACGTAGCGTAAGGCATAAAGGGACGTCAGCACCTTGACATATGATCGTAATGGTGTTATAAGAGATCTGATGAGTCCATCATGACAAATCTAGTGTGGAAAACATATGCAAATCCGTCTGGAAGTGCACTGGGGCGTATCACTGCACTTAGACAGCTCCTTTCAAGTGCACGGACACGCCCCTCTGCACTCCCACACCAATCTGCAGACACTCCATTTCCTTTTGACTGGCACATCGGAGCTCTGCAAAAAAAAAAAGGATAATTTTTCTGGGGAGGGACAATCGACGATACTGTTCTACGACTACTTCCATATGTAAAAGGAAGCTGAGAGGACCCTATAAGCCTCCATATTGATTTCAAGTGATTTCTTATTAGTAGCAATTAAACAACTTGCATTAATACACATCATCTATAGTGACGTCATGAGCCGCCAAGCAACATCATTTAATGGCTCCAGTGCTACAAGACATGACTATGGATGACAAGTCATTGTAGGGTACCGATTACACGCGGTGGGGTCTATCAACAGCATGGGACAAAGATATTCTAGAAGTACCTAATATGGTCTGCTTTCTTTAAGGGGTTGCCCACTACCTTGATATTGATCACTTACCCATTGGATAGGTCATTAATATGGAATCAGTGGGGGCAGGGGTGGATTAAGAGTAGTAAGGGCCCCGGGCAGTTTAGAAGGCGCGCCCCCCCCCACACCTGATTTATCACGTGACATGTCACATGATCCCCTGTGATAGATCATGTGATAGTTCACGGGAAATTAATTTGGCATAATATTAATTGTGCTGCCTCATCTGAGAGCAGCACAATATTTGGGCAGATACCCTGATTCCAGCGATGTGTCACTTTTTCAGCTGCTTGTTGTCATTTTGAGAAAATCACCGTTTTATCTGCTGCAGATCTAGCAGCTCTCTGAATGCTGCGCTCTGTATAGCCCCGCCCACACCACTGATTGGCAGCTTTCTGCCCATGCTCAGTGTACACAGAAATCTACTGATCAGTGATGGGGGTGGGGTCCTACAGAACTTACTAGTCATCTAGTAATAATTACCTTCTGACAAATCAATGATTTTATCAAAACAACACTAAGCAGCCCAGTAAGTGACACATTACTGGAATCAGTGCCTCTAACCCTACATTATGCTGCTCTCAGATTAGGTGGCAAAAACCTGATGACAGATTCCCTTTAAAGGAGCTGTAAAGACAAAAAAGTTTGTATTAAAAAAAATACAAGCCATTTGTGAAATTAACTTTTTTTCATTGTTAATTCACATTAGACTGTATCTTCAACACTTTTGTCAGCAGGTCTTATTACAGACTCTGAATAGGGCAGCTCTCTCCCTCTCCCTCAGCAGAAAGTCACAGCATGGTTAAAAAACGGGATCTTTTATGATTTTCTCATAATAAATAAAAAAGGACATGCAAGTCCTCCAAACTATTTTCCCTTTCTCTATAGGCGAGGTCCTAAATCTTTCTTGTTCTTTAGTTGATCACATGTCAAAAATGCAAAGCATTTACTATGAACTCGCCTAAAAAAATATACACTTGGAGAGTAATATCATCATCTGCATGTAAATATTCCTTGACTCTAAGGGCTCGCTCACACTGTCGTATAACACGGCCGAATGCTATGTGATGTTTTATCGGATAGGACTCGGCCCTATGTTATACTATGGGACAGTGCGATTATTGGCATGAGAAAATAATCTCATTCGATATTCGGACCATGTGCACCCATACAAGTCTATGGGTGCACGTAAAACATTAGACTGCACTCGGATGTCATCCAAGTGCAGTCCGATGAACACTCACAGAGACTATGGAGAAGATGGAGAAATTAAGTTCTCCATCTTCTCCATATCTGTGCTGCGAGAGAATCGGATCACACTCAGTTGAGGCTCTGATAGAGTTTGAGCCCAGTGTCATTAGCATAATTGGCCCTATTCTCTTGCATGAGAGAATATATGGCTTAGTGAGTGGACCCTAAAACTGAATAGTAGTGACGGACAGGCACCTCACAAGCGGGATCCATGTAGCTCTCAGATGTCATGTAGGTAGGGCTTCATTCCATGGGGTAGGGCTTAATTCCAATGTAAATAAAAAAAAATGGACTTCAAATAAAAATTAAATGAACACAAAAAACACTAATTGAATTATTTTTTTCATATTTATGTTTGCAGCCCCTTTAAAAACCCTTTGAGGACCAAGGCACATATATGTCCCATAGTTTTAAACTGGAAAAAAATTTGATTGAATAAAATGTAAGGTCCTCGAAGGTTTAAGTAGGTCATAAATTCATATGAATACTTGCTCATACAATTGCACATGCCAAAAGGTGAAGAAGAGCAGAATCAAAAATATGACATTAAGTGGAGCACTTACAGGTATTCAAGGTGAAAGAGACCAGCAAAGGCATCGTCTCGAATGACAGTAAATGAGTTAGAATTCAGCAAGCTGAAAATGAAGACAGCAGGTTAGAAGCGAACCAGACTTTATGGTGCTCAGAATTAGTCAAGCAGAATTTATTGACTGCTCTTGCAAAGCACTGAGACTCCCGCTGTGTATAGATGGCGCCGTGCGGCCTCCCGCTGTGTATAGATGGCGCCGTGCGGCCTCCCGCTGTGTATAGATGGCGCCGTGCGGCCTCCCGCTGTGTATAGATGGTGCCGTATAGATGGCTACGTGCGGCCTCCTGCTGAGTATACGTGTATAGATGGCTACGTGCGGCCTCCTGCTGAGTATAGATGCCGCACGGCGCTCCCCCCAGAGACAGCAGGAGGCCGCACAGCTCCATCTATACTCAGCGGGAGACCGCACGTAGCCATCTATACACAGCAGGAGGCCGCACGGCGACATCTATACTCAGCGGGAGACCGCATGTAGCCATCTATACACAGCGGGGGGCGCACGGCGCCCCCCCCCCAGAGACTGCAGGAGGCCGCACAGCGCCATCTATACTCAGCGGGAGGCCGCACGTAGCCATCTATACACAGCGGGAGGCCTCGCGGCGCCCCCCCCAGAGACAGCAGGAGGCCGCACAGCGCCATCTATACTCAGCGGGAGGCCGCAAGTAGCCATCTATACACAGCGGGAGGCCGCACGGCGCCATCTCTACACAGCAGGGGGCCGCACTGCGCCATCAATACACGGCGGGGGGCCGCACGGCGCCATCTATACATAGCGGGGGGCCGCACGTAGCCATCTATACACAGCGGGGGGCCGCATGTAGCCATCTGTACACAGCGGGGGGCCGCACGGCGCCCCCCCAGATACAGCAGGAGGCCGCACGGCGCCAACTATACTCAGCAGTAGGCCGCACGCAGTCACACACACAAACATATACAGACATATACATACACGCATAAACACATTTGAAACACAAAAATACATATAAACAGACATGACACAATGATATCTGCCCACACACACATACAAACAGACATCACACAATGACATCTGCCCACACACACACAAACAGACATCACACAATGACATCTGCCTACACACACACACACATACACACACACATACACACACAAACAGACATCACACAATGACATCTGCCTACACACACACACACACACAAACAGACATCACACAATGACATCTGCCTACACACACAAACAGACATCACACAATGACATCTGCCCACACACACACACACAAACAGACATCACACAATGACATCTGCCCACACACACACACACACACATACAAACAGACATCACACAATGACATCTGCCCACACACACACACACACACACATACAAACAGACATCATACAATGACATCTGCCCACACACACACACACACACACACACAGACATACACACACACAAACAGACATCACACAATGACATCTGCCCACACACACACACATCACACAAACAGACATCACACAATGACATCTGCCCCCACACACACACAGACATCACACAATGACATCTGCCCCCCCCCCACACACACACAAACAGACATCACACAATGACATCTGCCCACACACACACACAAACAGACATCACACAATGACATCTGCCCACACACACACACAAACAGACATCACACAATGACATCTGCCCACACACACACACACACATACAAACAGACATCACACAATGACATCTGCCCACACACACACAAACAGACATCACACAATGACATCTGCCCACACACACACACACATACAAACAGACATCACACAATGACATCTGCCCACACACATCACACAATGACATCTGCCCACACACACACACAAACAGACATCACACAATGACATCTGCCCACACACACACACAAACAGACATCACACAATGACATCTGCCCACACACAAACACACACACACAAACAGACATCACACAATGACATCTGCCCACACACACACAAACAGACATCACACAATGACATCTGCCCACACACACACACACACACACACACATACAAACAGACATCATACAATGACATCTGCCCATACACACACACACACACACAAACATACACACACACAAACAGACATCACACAATGACATCTGCCCCCACACACACACAGACATCACACAATGACATCTGCCCCCCCCACACACACACAAACAGACATCACACAATGACATCTGCCCACACACACACACACACACAAACAGACATCACACAATGACATCTACCCCCCACACACACACATACAAACAGACATCACACAATGACATCTGCCCACACACACACACATCACACAAACAGACATCACACAATGACATCTGCCCCCACACACACACAGACATCACACAATGACATCTGCCCCCCCCCCACACACACAAACAGACATCACACAATGACATCTGCCCACACACACACACAAACAGACATCACACAATGACATCTGCCCACACACACACACAAACAGACATCACACAATGACATCTGCCCACACACACACACACACACACACACAAACAGACATCACACAATGACATCTGCCCACACACACACACAAACAGACATCACACAATGACATCTGCCCCCCCCCACACACACACACACACAGACATCACACAATGACATCTGCCCCCACACATACAAACAGACATCACACAAAGACATCTGCCTACACACACACAAACAGACATCACACAATGACATCTGCCCACACACACACACACACACACACACACACAAACAGACATCACACAATGACATCTGCCCACACACACACACAAAGACATCACACAAACAGACATCACACAATAACATCTGCCCACACACACACACACAAACAGACATCACACAATGACATCTACCCCCCCACACACACAAACAGACATCACACAATGACATCTGCCCACACACACACACAGACATCACACAAACAGACATCACACAATGACATCTGCCTACACACACACACAGACATACACACACAAACAGACATCACACAATGACATCTGCCCACACACACACACATACACACACATACACACACACACACATACACATACACACACACACACACACACACATACATACACACATACATACATACACACACACACACACACACACACACACACACACTCACTCACCATCCCCCGGCTCGGCTCCAGTCCTCCCGGCTCCTGCTCCTCTCCCGTGGTAAGTAACAGTGCAGGTCGGGCGCGCACTGCGTGACGTCACAGCTAGGAAACACGGCCGCGCACAGGGCCGTGTCTCCTAGCAGTGACGCGGCCGGGCCAGCACAGGGAAGTTAACTGCTGCAGTGCTGGCCCGGCCGATGAAGAAGTAGCGGCGGCTGCTGCTGGGGGAGCGGTACGGGGCCCCTCCTCCCGGGCCCCCCCTCCCGCCACTGCTACCGGTATGTGCCGCGGCGGCCCGCACATATAATGAGGGCAATCCGGCATTAGACACCCCGCCCCAGAGCCGCGGGCCCTCTGCAGGCTCGGGGCCCTGGGCGGTCGCCCGGATTGCCCTCATTATAATCCGCCTATGAGTGGGGGCCATCTTCACAAGTGAATAGGAGCATGCGGCTCCCTCTCTGGGGGGCTGTCAAAACCCCATCGATTTGATATTGATACCCAATGCTGATGTTATCAATATCAAAGTAGAGGACAATCCCTTTAATTCCCATTAGGTTCACATTTAATAACCCCAAGAAATGCAACGTAATCTCTCAACTAAGACAATAGCACCCCGTGTCACTTACATATTGATGCTGATGGTGAAGTTCTTAAAGGTGATTGGCAGTCTGTACTCCACATCTTTCTGAATTTCAGTAATACTGGAAAGATAAAAAAAAGAAAACATTAATGATGACAATTCTACAAACTGCTGTGTCCCAAAAGAAAACACAACAGGTGGATATGTGTAAACCTAACCGATGCTCCAGTATTGTGGGTGCTGGAGCGTGCAGTCTCACAAGACATGATTTGTCTACCATCTTGAATTGGAGGTGCCCCAGCCCCCAATAATGATCTAGGTCTGATTCGGCAGAACAGCATGAGGTCCGGCAAATCTGACCGCTTTATGGATACAACATGCTCCATATTACGACCACAAGAAAAAAGCCAAATAAAGAAGTGTGAGAACAGGACGGCGATGGGTGTACGGAGGATGGCAGAGAGATGACTGCAGAACGCAGCATAAAGCACTCAGACATTAATCATCCCTGACAAAACATAATACAAGTCCTGCTTCATGCTGGGTACGCTTCTCAGGTAACCCTATACTGAAGGACTTGTACTGTTCATAGACCTAACATACAACACATTACATACAAGTTATCCCGCATCAAGAGACACATGACATTTTGTAATGGTTTGGAAATAATAACCATCCTAGACATCAAGTTCCCCTTTGAGAGGTCACAAGGTAATATCCGATGGCTCTAAAATGGAATCTGCCACCAGGTTTTGCTATCCCATCTGCATGATGTAAGGGCAGAAACCTGATTCCAGAAATGTGTCCCTTATTTCGCTGCAGTTTTGATAAATTTTAGTTTTATCTACTGCAGATCTAGCAGTGCTCTGAATGCTGAGCTCCATATAACCGGCTGCACCACTGATTGGCAGCTTTCTGTGTACACTGTGCATAGGCAGAAGGCTGCTATACAGACCTTGTGAAAAATGAGAAAAGAGAAAGGGAGAAAAAGCGCGCCATGTACCACCTGAGGAAGATAGTTCACTATCGAAACGCTTTGTGGAAAGGGCTCATTAAATTTATTTTTTAGTCCTAAAATTTTTTTCACTTCTAGTGTTCATTCTTTTAGCGCCCTATAGACCGCTTTTTTATTTAATTTGGACCACTCCTGAAAAATGAGGGATACCTGGTTGCAGGTTTACTAGTCTTCTAGTCACAACCTCCTACTGATAAAACAAAGATTTTATCAAAACACCAGCAAGCAGCCCAGAAAGTGACACATCGCTGGAATCAGGGTCTCTGTCTCTACATCATGCTGCTCTCGGAATATATGGCAAAAACCTAGTGACAGATTCCCTTTAAGCTCTCATCTCTAGTGATCAGGACCCTAGAATTTTCTTCTGAGGTGGGTTTCCCTTTAGCTCTGCACCTACCTAGCGTCACTGCATGGCTGCGGAAATAAAAAAATAAAAAAATAAATCTTTCTGAATTCTGAAGAGAAGGAGCAGTTGTGGAGTGTCAATGTGGCACCCCAGGGGTCTGGTTTCCACAGTAATGTAATGTTATGTCTGAGAGCAGGTGGGAGGTCCTTTGGTCAGGGATCCTGTGCATGCCACACCTCCTGCCCAGTCTTGGGAGGGGAAGAACTTCCCCTATGTAAACCCGGGGCTGAAGCAGGGTTAGTCAGTCAAGGAGAGTAGAGAAAGAGAAGCAGCATAGGAAGAAACAGCAGAAGCTCAGTGGGAGCAATACTACTACAAGCCAGGGGCTGGCAGCTGCAGAGCTCGCCCTGACTGAGAAGATTTCTTACCGGACCCGGCGTCCGAGGCTGTGGGGACTAACTCTGACCCAGCAGCAGAAGCCGACCGGCAGGGGATTTCAGGTCCTCAGGCCCAGAAACCCGAAGGCACGGTCACACGCGTGGGACCAGCACCGCCATCGTGGAGCGGAAGCCATTAGAAGGCCCCGAGTCACCGGCCATACGGGTGAGCACCACACGGTACACTCAGGGACGTGGGCTAATTATATCCGCTTCTAGCAAGGTAGCCAGAAGAGTACAGTCAGTTTGGGAGGCCTACAACTCCGCCTGGCCAGGGGAGATCCCATCTGCTCAAGGACTGACCAGGCCCCGTTCGCTAGCAAGTACTCCGGGAGGGTCTATCGTTGTTACCAGTAAAGACCCTGAATTACACCGCACCGTCTCTGAGTGGTTCCTGCTACCCCCATCATCCACATCTGCTGCCCTGAGGCCATACCCCTCCCGTTGGGGGTTATACCATCTACGCTGCACCATCCATCCACCGGCCTCAGCGGACTGTCCTGCAGCGGCAGCTCCATAGCTGCATTCAACGGGTGGCGTAGTCGTACACATCTACCGCTGATACATCGCCGCTCAGTTTGACTCCCTGGGCACGGACCGGGTCCCCGCCACGAGACTACAACCCTCAAGCGATCCGGCTCCGGGTAAGCTCCTGCGTGCGCAACCCAGGGGCGCGTCAACTTTGGCGTAGTCGGCAGGATTTCGTGCCCGCAACCACCGGGTACTGCGTGCCTGAAAAAGAGACTTTTCAAACTTACCTGTGGTGAAGCCTTCTTCTCGCCATCGGTGAAGTTTCCCGCCATCCGGCGCCATCTTCTGCCTTCTTCCCGCCATCCGTGGAGTTTTCCCGCCATTGGACGCCATCTTGAGGACGCCGCGCGGGAAGAAGAGGGGCGTGGACTCCGAAAGCGCGCGAGAACTGAAGCCCCGCCTCACGTCCAGACGTTGCGTAAGGTCCTGGAAGGAGCCCAGCAGACGCCGACGTCACAGGAGCGCGACGGAAGGTCCTCAACCCTGACGATCCACTGCGGAGCCGCGGCCTACGGAAGAGGATCATCACAAGGTAGGCCACGGTTCACTAGGGGGGAGGAAGATGTCGGATACGGAGGAGAGCTTCACTGCCTCAACCCCCGCCAGCGCTACCGCTGCTGCAGTTATGCCCTTCACCATGCCCTATATCCTGGGAGCAGCTTGGCTACCCCAGTACTCAGGGGAGTCACATACCCTGCATGACTTTAGAGAAAAGCTGGATAGCCTCTTCCAGGTGTACCCCCTCACAGAAGAGCAAAAAGTGAGCATCCTGGTGGCCCAACTAACCGGGGCAGCCAAAAGGGAAGTAAAATCCTGGCCACCTGGGAGGAAGACTGTCGCAGGGATACTAACCCGGCTGAAGGACACCTTTGATACCCGCACCTCAGCCGAGATTAAGCTTAGATTCTACGGGTGCAAGCAGCGAGCGCATGAGAGTATAAGGGACTATGCACTAAACCTAGAAGAGGCCCTGAGGGCCATTAAGCAGACCAACCCTGATGGAGTGGGAAACGAGGACAGGCTGTTGACCGAACAGTTTATAGAGGGACTGTATTGTAATACCCACCGAACCCAGTTGCGGGCAATGGCCTTACAGGATCCCCATCTGGGCTTTGCACAGTTCAAGGACAGAGCCATCCGGGTGCTCCGAGAACCGGCACCGGGTGGCGTTGTGACCCACAAGCGCCCTGCTATCACTTACCACCAGGAGGCGGCGCCCTTGTCGGCAGGGCCTGTGGGAGCTGATGCGCAGGCTTTGGACAATGACCCGGCTCCAGACCTACACCATCAGGTCCAAGAGCTAGCTAAGAGCGTTGCTGCGCTAACCCGAACTGTGCAGTCTTTACAGGCTTCCACCCCAGGGAAGATCCAGCTGGCATCCGGACCGGAGGACATCCCGTGGCGTCGACCAAGGAGGACCCCACCGGCCAGAGGAAGACCCAGTGACCGATACAGCGAGGACGGACGACCCATCTGTCGCCGCTGCAATCAACCCGGACATATGGCAAGGTACTGTTCTTTAAACGGGCACAACCTGGGGTAGAGGGCCAACCCCCAGGAAAAAGATCACCAGGCCCATCGAACTGGCGCGACAGATATGTGGGAGGACGTCCAGTCTTGCCTGTGGTACTGGATGGCATTCCCATGAGTGCCCTACTGGACACCGGGTCACAGGTCACCACCATCCCGTACGTGCTCTTTAAGCAGTACTGGAATGACTCGGATATTACCCGCTACCCTGACGACGACTTGAGTATCATCGCCAGCAATGGCCAGCCCGTGCCATAGATCGGATTTAAAGAGGTGACCATCAAAATCGGTAGAGTCGAACTGGCAGCACAGGGACTGATCATTGTAGATATTGACAAACATGAGAGTCACCCAAAAATAACTCTAGGAACTAATGTAATTGAAAATTGTCTTGCAGAGGTGATTTTCCTTTTACAGCAGGTTGCCAAGAACGCCAGCTCCGGCGAGCAGCGGGTGCTCCAGAAAGAGATCCGGGCACTGATGCGACGGCAACAGGTGGAACTCTCCGGCGGTGAGATTGGTAGCGTAAGAATGTGTGACCCTTTTCCTATTGCCATGCCCCCAAAAAGTGAAATGATGATTTGGTGCCGGGCAGCTATTGGTCTGAGAGGTAGAGATTACCAGGCAATGGTAGAACCAGTTTACTCGGACAGTAGGCCCACCATTTTGACAGCACGGGGGGTGGTTGATGTACGCCATGGGAGGGTGCCCGTTCGCATAATAAATATCGGGGAGAGGGAAGTGTACCTGCCCCGGTATGCCACGCTAGCCAAATTATATACCATTAACCAAAATTCTATACAATCTGTGGAACCCTTGCCTCCATCTCACCCGGAGGAAGGTAACGGCTCTAAGAAAAACATGGAGGACTGGTGTCAGCAACTACATCTGGGTACTGACTCCACTCCCGCACACCAGAAACAAGGAGTCTATCGGGTGGTTCAAGAGTACGAGAGAGTGTTCAGTAAACACCCGTTAGACTTCGGGCGAGTCAAGGGGGTAGAACACCACATCCCCACGGGAGACCATCCTCCTATAAAAGAGAGGTATCGACCCGTACCCCCTGCCCACTACCAACACGCCAAGGGGATGCTTAGAGACATGAAGGAGGCTGGGGTGATCAGGGATAGCTGTAGCCCCTGGGCAGCTCCACTAGTCTTAGTCAGAAAAAAAGACAACACCATGAGGATGTGTGTAGATTACCGGAAAATCAACCGTATCACACACAAGGATGCGTACCCCTTGCCAAGGATAGAGGAGTCATTGGCTGCTTTAAGATCTGCTAACTTCTTCTCTACCTTGGATCTCACTAGCGGGTACTGGCAGGTTCCTGTAGCAGAGGCGGACCGGGAGAAGACCGCATTCACCACCCCGATGGGACTTAGCGAGTTCACCTGCATGCCGTTCGGACTCTGCAACGCACCAGGAACCTTCCAACGACTAATGGAGTGTTGTCTGGGCCACAGAAACTTCGAGACGGTCCTGTTGTACCTGGACGATGTCATCGTATATTCCAAGACGTATGAGGACCACCTGAAACACCTGGCGGAAGTGTTCGAGGCTCTGGCGAGTTACGGCCTAAAGGTGAAACCCTCCAAGTGTCACCTCCTGAAACCAAAGGTGCAGTACCTGGGACACGTGGTGAGCGCTGACGGAGTGGCTCCCGACCCTGATAAGATCACCGCAATTAAGGAATGGCCAAGCCCCTCCAGCGTAAAAGAAGTGCGGCAGTTCCTCGGGTTGGTAGGCTACTACCGAAGGTTTATTCCCGGTTTCACCAAAAAGGCAGCACCTATGCAGGACCTCCTGATAGGCCAGTCCCGGAAGGCCAAGAACCAGAAGCCGCCCTTCAAATGGGAGGAGCTGGAAGAAGAGTCCTTCCGCCAGCTGAAGATGGCCCTCACGGGGGACGAAATCCTGGCGTACCCGGATTATAGCCAGCCCTTTATCCTCTACACCGACGCCAGTAACATCGGGCTAGGAGCCGTACTGTCCCAGATCCAGCAGGGGAAGGAACGAGTAATCGCCTACGCCAGCCGAAAACTGCGACCCACCGAAAGGAACCCCGAGAATTACAGCTCATTTAAGCTAGAGTTCCTGGCCGTAGTATGGGCAGTCACCGAGCGCTTTAAGCATTACCTCGCTTCTTCCCGGTTCACCGTGTACACGGATAACAACCCGTTGACACACCTGGACACGGCAAGACTCGGTGCCCTGGAGCAGAGGTGGATGGCCCGTCTGTCCAACTACGAGTTCACAATCAAATACCGGGCCGGACGCTCCAATACCAACGCGGATGCCCTGTCCAGGATGCCCAACCTGCCGGACGAAGGAGAAGATCCGGAGGGACTGGAAGAAGTTGAACTCCCTGCGTTCCACCGTCATGGGACTATCCAGTATTCCCACCGGGTAAGGAGTAAGCAGGCTGTTACGTTGAACCCCTTACCTCGCTACAACTGGGCGGAAACGCAAGACAGCGACCCTGCCGTCCGACTGGTGAAGGAGATGCTGACTCGCCCGGAGGCTTGCCTTGAACCAGACGCTCCGGAGGAAGCCAAACAACTATGGGCAGAGAAGAGTCGACTGTTCCTTTACAAGGGGAAGTTGTGCCGCAGAATGGTTAACTCCCGGACGCATGAACTACTCTGGCAAGTAGTAGTGCCACAAAGAGACGCAGCCATGGTGATGGAGGCATACCACGACGGAGCTGGACACTTCGGGTGGAAGAAGCTGGAGTTCCTGCTGCGCGAGCGATTCCACTGGGTAGGCATGAGGGGAACCATTGAGAAGTGGTGCAGAGACTGTGGCCCGTGCAACCTGAGAAGGAAGGACCGCGCCAGCCAGAAGACTCCCCTGCAGTCCATCGTCACCCGGCAACCGTTGGAACTGGTAGCCTTGGATCATGTAAAACTGACCCCAAGCAGAAGTGGCTACGTCTACGCGTTAACCATCGTGGATCATTACTCCCGGTTTCTGGTTGTCGTCCCCGTCAAGGACTTAACGGCTCAAACAGCAGCTAGAGCCTTCCAGCAGCACTTTTGCCGTCCACACGGGTACCCGGACCGAGTGCTGACGGACCAGGGACCTGCCTTTGAAGCGGAGGTCTTCCAGGAATTCTGCAATCTGTATGGCTGCCGGAAGATAAGGACGACACCCTACCATCCGCAAACTAATGGACTTTGTGAGAAAATGAACCAGGTGGTAATGGATCTTCTAAAAACGTTGCCCCTGGAAGAACGCAGTCTGTGGCCTGAGAAGTTGCCCGATCTGGTGGACCTATACAACCACATCCCGGTAGGTTCCACCAACTGTACCCCGGCTTACCTAATGAGGGCAAGACCTGGTAAGTTACCTGTTGACCTGGAAATGGGAGTCCTGACACCCGAGGACACTTCACCAGAAACAGACTGGGACACAGAGAGGCAGCAGCAGTACCGGAGAGTACAGGAGAGCGTGGAGCGAAGTCTCTGTCAGGCTAGGGAAAGACAAGAGAAAACTTACAACCAGTATGCTCCCGCTGTTCCCCTGGTACCCGGAGAGCAGGTCTTGAAGAGGAAGAGACTGCTCCACAAGTTGGACGACCAGTGGGAGAAGGACCGGTACACCGTACTGCCCTCAAGCCACGAGAACCCGAAGGTTTGTACCATCAGTAAAGACGGAGGGGAAACCACAGCCATTGTATCCCGGGACCACCTGAAGAAGTGTCCCGAACAACTGAGGAACCCTGAAGAGGAACAAGAAGACCATCGACCCGTAGAGGAAAGGGAAGATATGGTTAGTACTGTGCTCGGGGACTTCCCTCGGTCTTGGACTCAAGTCAATGGTGCAGTTGTGGTACCCGTACTCACCTTCCTCCAACCAGCATCCCAAGCACCTACGGAGCAACAGGTAGAGCTGGAAGAACAGCCGGTCCAGGAGGCAGAAGACTCCACACAAGCAGAACAGGAGGATCAACCCTCTGCTTATAGTGAGCCTGCCGTACCCCTAGTGAGACAAAGAGCCGGTAGACAGCTGCCCAGTTTACCCTTGACAGCTCCTACACCCTGTAGTTCAGGGCCAGACAGTCAGCTCCGTAGGTCCACTAGGGCCACTAGAGGCCAGTTACCCGCACGCTGGAGGATTTGAAGTGTATAAATTGTTTTATTTATGTTTACCTGTGTATTGTTGCTTGTGTATAATTTTGTGTTTCCAGTTACTTTTAGGAATCCTTGGTGGATTACCGGGAATCCTTGTACATAGTTGGAACGTAACCCAGGATGGACTAGAGACTGTTAAGGACTCGGGGTAGGACAGACCCCTACCTGGTTACGTCTCCCTGTTTTGGTGAAATGGACACCTTGCTTTTCTTCAAAACTGCACCCGGTTGCGGACACGCCGTAACCATCGTTATGTGTTTTCTTATTGTATTATTATTGTTTATATCTTGTTATGTTTTTCTAAAATATGTTTAGTCCCGGAGTACTAAATTTTACTAGGGGGGAATGTGGCACCCCAGGGGTCTGGATTCCACAGTAATGTAATGTTATGTCTGAGAGCAGGTGGGAGGTCCTTTGGTCAGGGATCCTGTGCATGCCACACCTCCTGCCCAGTCTTGGGAGGGGAAGAACTTCCCCTATGTAAACCCCGGGCTGAAGCAGGGTTAGTCAGTCAAGGAGAGTAGAGACAGAGAAGCAGCATAGGAAGAAACAGCAGAAGCTCAGTGGGAGCAATACTACTACAAGCCAGGGGCTGGCAGCTGCAGAGCTCGCCCTGACTGAGAAGATTTCTTACCGGACCCGGCGTCCGAGGCTGTGGGGACTAACTCTGACCCAGCAGCAGAAGCCGACCGGCAGGGGATTTCAGGTCCTCAGGCCCAGAAACCCGAAGGCACGGTCACACGCGTGGGACCAGCACCGCCATCGTGGAGCGGAAGCCATTAGAAGGCCCCGAGTCACCGGCCATACGGGTGAGCACCACACGGTACACTCAGGGACGTGGGCTACTTATATCCGCTTCTAGCAAGGTAGCCAGAAGAGTACAGTCAGTTTGGGAGGCCTACAACTCCGCCTGGCCAGGGGAGATCCCATCTGCTCAAGGACTGACCAGGCCCCGTTCGCTAGCAAGTACTCCGGGAGGGTCTATCGTTGTTACCAGTAAAGACCCTGAATTACACCGCACCGTCTCTGAGCACCGCACCCGGAGCCGGATCTCTTGAGGGTTGTAGTCTCGTGGCGGTGACCCGGTCCGTGCCCAGGGAGTCAAACTGAGCGGCGATGTAACAGCGGTAGATGTAGGACGACTACGCCACCCGTTGAATGCAGCTATGGAGCTGCCGCTGCAGGACAGTCCGCTGAGGCCGGTGGATGGATGGTGCAGCGTAGATGGTATAACCCCCAACGGGAGGGGTATGGCCTCAGGGCAGCAGATGTGGATGATGGGGGTAGCAGGAACCACTCAGAGACGGTGCGGTGTAATTCAGGGTCTTTACTGGTAACAACGATAGACCCTCCCGGAGTACTTGCTAGTGAACGGGGCCTGGTCAGTCCTTGAGCAGATGGGATCTCCCCTGGCCAGGCGGAGTTGTAGGCCTCCCAAACTGACTGTACTCTTCTGGCTACCTTGCTAGAAGCGGATATAAGTAGCCCACGTCCCTGAGTGTACCGTGTGGTGCTCACCCGTATGGCTGGTGACTCGGGGCCTTCTAATGGCTTCCGCTCCACGATGGCGGTGCTGGTCCCACGCGTGTGACCGTGCCTTCGGGTTTCTGGGCCTGAGGACCTGAAATCCCCTGCCGGTCGGCTTCTGCTGCTAGGTAAGAGTTAGTCCCCACAGCCTCGGACGCCGGGTCCGGTAAGAAAGCTTCTCAGTCAGGGCGAGCTCTGCAGCTGCCAGCCCCTGACTCGTAGTAGTATTGCTTCTGCTGTTTCTTGTCTCTACTCTCCTTGACTGACTAACCCTGCCTCAGCCCAGGGTTTATACAGGGGAAGTTCTATGCATAAAATGTATCGCACCCAATGAAACGGTGCTTTCCTAGTTTGTCTGCCGATTGTGGTCCTGGTTAGATGGGCCAATAATCGTATGTTGAAATGATTCCTATGAGCGCTCGTTCATCGTTTATTGGCTCTACGCCTTAAGTGCGTGTCTGCAGCCTCCGGGAATATTCAGAAACAGTTATCTTTTTTTAAGAGCCAACCTTATAATGCATTTTGTTTCCTTTCATGATTTCAAACCACATGTCCGTGGAGCATGAATCCTGTCCCAATATATTTGTATATTTAAGGTTTGTCATTGACAAAGGTGCCCTGTACTGGAAATATGGACACTTACATGGTTTTCGGGTTTAGGTCCACTGTGTGAAAGATCTGAATGTGCTTTGCTTCTGTGTAAGTTGCTGGTAGACTAATGGTGGTCATCCAGGATCTGACATTGGGTATTAATTCCCTACCTCCTAGTTATGTTAGGCATGACTATCACATGTAAGGTTCTTGCCACCTGGCCGAGAAAAGTTCGAAAAAAAGGACGCAAGCATAAACTGTTTGGCCTGTGACCACAGCAATTTATAGTAAAACAATGTGATTTTCGTCACATGATTAAAACCATGACCCAATGTCTATGGCTGAATAATCCCTTAAAGACTAATGTTTTGTGCTATGGTATACCATCGGTCCGATCTTCTGTAACTTTATACTGTTTCCACATAGACTGCCAATGAAACAAAACTTCAGAATCTCATTTGGAGACTTTAAAGGGGCTGTCCAAGACTTTATTGAAGGCCTATACTTGATCATCAATGTCTGATTGATAGTGCGTGCTGTAGCTGTTCCTGTGTCAACGGTGGCCAGAAATGCTCAGGTGCCGAGCTCTGTTGACGGAGTACTACATATCGGCCACCCATTCAAATCATTAGGGGGCAGATGTGTAGTACGCAGCCGCAGCCACTATTCCCTCCACAGAGCTCTGCAGTGCAGCTCCGCTAATGAGCACCCCAATTGATCAAACATTGATGCCTTATCTTAAAGAGGTGGTCACTACATTGTATAATGCCCCCATCAAATTACACCTTTCAAATACCTGCAGCCGGGGTCACGTGATGCAGACTGAGCAGTCAGCAATAGCGCCACCCACAGGTACATATGGAAGCAGGAGGTATTTACAAAAACATTTATTTAGTTAACATGTGTAAATCGATGGGGTCATTATACAATGTAGTGGACCACCTCTTTAAAGAAAGGCCATCAATGTTAAAGTCCGGGACAACCCCTTTAATTATTAATCGGTATCGGTACAGATCTATTAGACTTTTCAGAACTTCAAAATAGGTCCATCCTTCAAACAGATGCCAAAAAGTACAGTATGTTGCAAACTTTAATGGAAGCATTCCTGTATGAATACAATATTGGAGGAAATAAAGAAAAAAAAACAAAAAGCTTTGGCACTTTTATGTAGGTCTCCAGAATATAGTGGGGAGAGACTTTCTTATTGACTTATATAAGCGAGGTAGAGCAGTAACCCCAAAGAAATTGAAAAATCAGCTGTGGTCCCTATAGGATGGCCCTACACATTGCATTTCCCATCACTTTTTTGAGAATACATTGGGGTGGAAAAATAAGATACAAATAAAGCAGATAATAAGAATTTATAGTCCAGAATTTACTGGTCACTTTTGTATTTCTGTAGGAATTCCAGCTCTGTACGTTGCAGATATCCGGCCCATCAGCGGATTAGCGGGGTCCCGCGTACTTGAATCCTTGCATGTTATCTGGGGGCTAAGAGCCATAGGGTTCTCTCTAAGTGCTTCCGACACTGGTTTTCAGAAAACGTACTGATCCTTTTATATTCGTGCTGCACGGTAGTTACATGTGGGGTCTCAGCGTCACATTACTGGGCTAGTACTAATATGGTAAGAGTCAATGTTGTGTAGTATCCCCCCGCCATCCTTTACGTGTCTGCCTGCTGCATAGCGGACGGCTGCCATCTTGAATGCTCATTGAAGCTGCTATTAGTTTTTTTTGTAAATTGCATGGATAATCTTACCAGAATAATCGTTCTCACTTCTTGACTTGTCTGCTCATTGTGACCAATATCATATTGGTTTTATAGACGAGTTTACAAGCGCTTGTAGTGCTACAATACAAGAACAAAGCTACTAGATGTAATAGGAAGATCATCATAAAATGACCGTCCCTCCCAACTGCAGATTCCAAAATCTTCTGAAGATGCAGCTTATAAGTGAGGTCCGTGATAGTCAGAAGCAGCGTCTTCTTCCCATGATCTGTGCCTGGGGTGGTAGCCCAGCGATGTAGGGGCTGAGCCGCAGTAACAGACATGGGGCCGTGTCTGCGGGGGAAGGTGGGGAATAGAGTTTTCATTTTCTAATCCAGGACAACCCTTTTAAAAGTAGAACTCCCAAAAACATTGAAAGGGAAAGCCTCTTAAAGGGACACTAATCCTCGAAATGAATGAGGGCAAAAAATAGAGCAGCTCTTACTTTTGTCCAGTCTCAACATGATCCTAAAAGAGATGGGGCCAGAGTCATCAAGAGCGGCGCTGTTCACATTGGTCTTGATGAGGAGGTGTGCTGGAGTCAGACAGACGCTCACGGTTCATGAAAAGGTGCATGCTTCTTCCTGAATTGAGAACGCACCGTGGGGCAATAAACAAATATGCAACATGGGAATGAGATTTTGTGGCTATTTATGGTACAAAGAATTAAAAAAAAAAATTCTGCACAAGCGCTGTGTGTGAGCAAACCCCAACGGTGGAGCCGCAGGTCTTTTGGGAGTTCTCCTTGATTGCAAAGGGTTTTGTGTGTTTTTTTTATATATATTATTTATGGTTTATTTATTGATGCCATCATTGCTTATTTTTGTGACGAGTATAATAAAATCATGATCTATTTTTTTATTTTGTGTTGCATATTTTGGCTGTAATTTATATGCAGAAATTGATTTTTGTTTTAAGATATTTTAAAATATGTTGTCAAGCAATATTACCCTAATTGTGACTATATCAGTACAAAGTACGTATGTAAAGTAGTTTATTCCGTAATGTGCAATTAGAATATTTTTGTAAACTCCCTTGTGTTGTGTGTGTGCTGGTGTGTATAGATTAGATTGGGCCGCTGTCCTTTACGGACATAGCATTAGAGTCATTTATGCTGCACTTATAGAAGATGCTAAAGAATTACACTACAGTTTTTTTAATACAATTTTCTTTTCTTTTTTAAAGCAATACTTTACTCACCCTCTCTGGGTCTAATGCAGAGTGTCAGCTATTTGTCACATTGACAGCGCTGCAGCCAGTCAGTGAGTTCAGTGACTCTGAGCAAGTAGTGCCGTTAACTCGGGCAAAGCTGCTGATCTCAGTTATTGGTTGCAGCGCTGTCGACGTGAGGCCAAAGGACAGTAACAGACACTGGGAGCAGTGGCAGAGACCCTGTGCTGGACCCAAGGAAGGTGACTAGTGCACAGTTACAAAAAAAAAACAGCTGCACCAACGGGTTAAAGGAAAATCCCTTTAACCCTCAACTGGTGAGGTGGGGGTCGCCACACCCCAGGGAATTTTTGTTCGGCTGCCATTCATTGAAAAATGCTGGTATGAGGATACGTGTCTCACTAGCTTCCATCCATTTGTGGGTGTCAAAAATTTGTTACACTCATATGCAATCAATCGCCAATAAGAAAACGATTAAAACAAACGTGATCTTCGCATTTTCTGTAAAAATAAGAGATTTCTAAACACTGGGGTATAGGAAACCCCACCTCACCAGTTGCGTGACATAAACCCCACCTCACCAGTCGAGGGTTAATGAACCAGATAATCTGGCACAGATCAGCAATGGAATGGGGAATTTTACAAGATCAGAAGCAAGAAACTGAGCAGAAAATTAGGAAATTACCCTGATAACATTTTGAATTAGCAGCTTGTTTTTGGGCTCTATATACCAATCCAAGGGAGGTTTGTATACTTTATGACGGACATGTAATAATTCAGAATAT
>NW_027363139.1:815000-855000 GCF_046119375.1 Phyllobates terribilis
CTACATGGATCCCGCTTGTGAGGTTCCTGTCCGTCACTACTATTCAGTTTTAGGGTCCACTCACTAAGCCATATATTCTCTCATGCAAGAGAATAGGGCCAATTATGCTAATGACACTCGGCTCAAACTCTGTCAGAGCTTCAACTGAGTGTGATCCGATTCTCTCGCAGCACAGATATGGAGAAGATGGAGAACTTAATTTCTCCATCTTCTCCATAGTCTCTGTGAGTGTTCATCGGACTGCACTTGGATGACATCCGAGTGCAGTCCAATGTTTTACGTGCACCCGTAGACTTGTATGGGTGCACATGGTCCGAATATCGAATGAGATTATTTTCTCATGCCAATAATCGCAGATCTGCACTGTCCCATAGTATAACATAGGGCCGAGTCCTATCCGATAAAACATCACATAGCATTCGGCCGTGTTATACGACAGTGTGAGCGAGCCCTTAGAGTCAAGGAATATTTACATGCAAATGATGATATTGCTCTCCAAGTGTATATTTTTTTAGGCGAGTTCATAGTAAATGCTTTGCCTTTTTGACATGTGATCAACTAAAGAACAAGAAAGATTTAGGACCTCCCCTATACAGAAACGGAAAATAGTTTGGAGGACTTGCATGTCCTTTTTTATTTATTATGAGAAAATCATAAAAGATCCCGTTTTTTAACCATGCTGTGACTTTCTGCTGAGGGAGAGGGAGAGAGCTGCCCTATTCAGAGTCTGTAATAAGACCTGCTGACAAAAGTGTTGAAGATACAGTCTAATGTGAATTAACAATGAAAAAAAGTTAATTTAACAAATGGCTTGTATTTTTTAATACAAACTTTTTTTGTGTTTACAGCTCCTTTAAAGGGAATCTGTCATCAGGTTTTTGCCACCTAATCTGAGAGCAGCATAATGTAGGGTTAGAGGCACTGATTCCAGTAATGTGTCACTTACTGGGCTGCTTAGTGTTGTTTTGATAAAATCATTGATTTGTCAGAAGGTAATTATTACTAGATGACTAGTAAGTTCTGTAGGACCCCACCCCCATCACTGATCAGTAGATTTCTGTGTACACTGAGCATGGGCAGAAAGCTGCCAATCAGTGGTGTGGGCGGGGCTATACAGAGCGCAGCATTCAGAGAGCTGCTAGATCTGCAGCAGATAAAACGGTGATTTTCTCAAAATGACAACAAGCAGCTGAAAAAGTGACACATCGCTGGAATCAGGGTATCTGCCCCAATATTGTGCTGCTCTCAGATGGGGCAGCACAATTAATATTATGCCAAATTAATTTCCCGTGAACTATCACATGATCTATCACGGGGATCATGTGACATGTCACGTGATAAATCAGGTGTGTGGAGGGGGCCCTTGCTACTCTTAATCCACCCCTGAGTGAGACTAATACTGTACAACCAAATTGGCTCAGCACAAAAGGTTTCTTCAGATGTGGAGCCAATCGGTGCAAAGCGTGTCTACATGCGGTTAAAACAGATAGTTTTATGTCCTTAAGTAATGATAGAGAATATAAAATTCATGATTTCCTCAATTGTAATTCATCAGGGGAGTCCCTGTGGATTTTCACATTGGATACCACAGGGGTTAAATTCAAGACAGGATCTGATACTGCAGTATTAAGAAATATAATTCTGCATTTATTTCCATGCATGTACACTGGGTACGGAAAGTATTCAGACCCCTTTACATTTTTCACTCTTTGTTTCATTGCAGCCATTTGGTAAATTCTAAAAAGTTCATTTTTTTCTCATTAAAGTCCACTCTGCACCCCATCTTGTCTGAAAGAAAACAGAAATGAAGAAATTTTTGCAAAATTTAATAAAAAAGAAAAACTGAAATATCACACGGGCATAAGTATTCAGACCCTTTGCTCAGTATTGAGTAGAAGCACCCTTTTGGGCTAGTACAGCCATGAGTCTTCTTGGAAATGATGCAACAAGTTTTTCACACCAGCATTTTGGGATCCTCTGCCATTCTTCCTTGCAGATCCTCTCCAGTTCCGTCAGGATGAATGGGAAACGTTGGTGGACAGCCATTTTCAGGTCTCTCCAAAGATGCTCAATTGGGTTTAGGTCAGGGCTCTGGCTGGGCCAGTCAAGAATGGTCACATAGTTGTTCTGAAGCCACTCCTTTGTTATTTTAGCTGTGTGCTTAGGGTCATTGTCTTGTTGGAAGGTGAACCTTTGGCCAAGTCTGAGGTGCAGAGCACTCTGGAAGAGGTTTTCATCCAGGATATCTCTGTACTTGGCCGCATTCATGTTTCCTTCAATTGCAACCAGTCGTCCTGTCCCTGCAGCTGAAAAACACACCCATAGCATGATACTGCTGTTATGATCTGCTACAAGAACTAAGGAAAGAGAGGAAATCTGTCCATACAATAGGACTAAGCTGATTCCTTACGATGCAGCGGGCAACCTGTTCCTTGCAAACAGACCCGCCTATGTCCGCGGCTAATCTGAACACAGACCTATAGATTAAAGGGAGGGGTCCCTAAAAGAACTAAGGACTGGGACAAAACTGGACACCTCCTGGCAGAAGTAGTAGCAGAAGAAGACAAACAGACAAAAGTACTTAGTGGTCCAAGGACCAAACAAACTAGAGAGATACAGTAGGTACAAAGCACCTGGCTAGATTAAGAGTCAAAGTAACACTGAAGTCCAGCAAAGCCTGAAGGGCGGAGCTGGAATAAATAGGCAGAAGGTCACATGACCACAAAATAGAAAAAACTAACAGGAGGGTTCTAACAACTGCCACCACCATGTTTCACTGTTGGGATTGTATTAGGCAGGTGATGAGCAGTGCCTGGTTTTCTCCACACATACCACTTAGAATTATCACCAAAAAGTTCTATCTTCGTCTCATCAGACCAGAGAATCTTATTTCTCATAGTCTGGGAGTCCTTCATGTGTTTTTGAGCAAACTCTATGCGGGCTTTCATATGAGGAGAGGCTTCCATCTGGCCACTCTGCCATAAAGGCCCAACTGGGGAAGGGCTGCAGTGATAGTTGACTATGTGGAACTTTCTCCCATCTCCCTACTGCATCTCTGGAGCTCAGCCACAGTGATCTTGGGGTTCTTCTTTACCTCTCTCACCAAGGCTCTTCTCCCACGATTGCTCAGTTTGGCTGGACGGCCAGGTCTAGGAAGACTTCTGGTGGTCCCAAACTTCTTCCATTTAAGGATTATGGAGGCCACTGTGCTCTTATGAACCTTGGGTAATGCAGAAATTCTTTTATAACCTTGGCTAGATCTGTGCCTTGCCACAATTCGGTCTCTGAGCTCCTTGGGCAGTTCGTTTGAGCTCATGATTCTCATTTGGTCTGACATGTAGTGTGAGCTGTGGGGTCTTATATAGACAGGTGTGTGCCTTTCCAAATCAAGTCCTATCAGTTTAATTAAACACATTTGGACTCCATTGAAGGAGTAGAACCATCTCAAGGAGGATCACAAGGAAATGGACAGCATGTGACTTAAATATGAGTGTCTGAGCAAAGGATCTGAATACTTATGACCATGTGATATTTCAGTTTTTCTTTTTTAATAAATTTGCAAAAAAATTCTATATTGCTGTTTTTTTCAGTCAAGATGGGGTGCTGAGTGTACTTTAATGAGAAAAAAATGAACTTTTTAGAATTTATCAAATGGCTGCAATGAAACAAAGAGTGAAAAATTTAAAGGAGTCTGAATACTTTCCGTACTCACTGTATGTATCTATATAAACTGCTCCAAAAATAAAGGGAACACTTAAAACAACAGAATATAACTCCAAGTAAATCAAACTTCTGTGAAATCAAACTGTCCACTTAGGAAGCAACACTGATTGACAATCAATTTCACATGCTGATGTGCAAATGGAATAGAGGATAGATGGAAATTATTGGCAATTATCAAGACACCCTCAATAAAGGAGTGGTTCTGCAGGTGGGGACCACAGACCACATCTCAGTACCAATGCTTTCTGGCTGATGTTTTGGTCACTTTTGAATGTTGGTTGTGCTTTCACACTCGTGGTAGCATGAGACAGACTCTACAACCCACAGAAGTTGCTCAGATAGTGCAGCTCATCCAGGATGGCACATCAATGCGAGCTGTGGCAAGAAGGTTGGCTGTGTCCAGAGGCTGGAGGCGCTACCAGGAGACAGGCCAGTACACCAGGAGATGTGGAGGGGGCCGTAGGAGGGCAACAACCCAGCAGCAGGACCGCTACCTCCGCCTTTGTGAAAGGAGGAACAGGAGGAGCACTGCCAGAGCCCTGCAAAATGACCTCCAGCTGGCCACAAATGTGCATGTGTCTGCACAAACGGTTAGATACCGACTCCATGAGGGTGGTATGAGGGCCCGACGTCCACAGATAGGGGTTGTGCTCACAGCCCAACACCATGCAGGACGCTTGGCATTTGCCACAGAACACCAGGATTGGCAAAGTTGCCACTCGCGCCCTGTGCTCTTCGTAGATGAAAGCAGGTTCACACTGAGCACATGTGACAGACGTGACAGAGTCTGGAGACGCCGTGGAGAGTGACATCCTTCAGCATGACCGGTTTGGCAGTGGGTGAGTAATGGTGTGGGGTGGCATTTCTTTGGAGAGCCGCACAGCCCTCCATGTGCTCGCCAGAGGTAGCCTGGCTTCCATTAGGTACCGAGATGAGATCCTCAGACCCCTTGTGAGACCATATGCTGGTGCGGTTGGCCCTGGGTTCCTCATAATGCTGGACAATGGCAGACCTCATGTGGCTGGAGTGTGTCAGCAGTTCCTGCAAGATGGAGGCATTGAAGCTATGGACTGGCCCGCCCGTTCCCCAGACCTGAATCCGATTGAGCACATCTGGGACATCATGTCTCGCTCCATCCGCCAACGTCACGTTGCACCACAGACTGTCCAGGAGTTGGCGGATGCTTTAGTTCAGGTCTGGGAGGAGATCCCACAGGAGACCATCCGCAACCTCATCAGGAGCATGCCCAGGCGTTGTAGGGAGGTCATACAGGCACGTGGATATATATATATATATATATATATATATATATATATATATATATATATGCCTTTTTGTCATTCTAGTAGTAGGGCCATAATTAAGACATGATTTGTTGAAACGTGTAGGTCTGTAAGCTATGATAGTTGCACATTTGCTGTATTCTTTGTGGAGCAGTGTTTTATATGGCTAATAAAAGCTAAGTTTTAATATTTTTTCTACTAAACAAACCTTTACGCTGGATCATTTGCACTTTTCCCTTGTCTGACTGCACTTACGTTTTGCCCTGGTACCACTTATCTGCATCTCCAGAAGTTTCCCATTTCTCTATTATACTCTTCAAATTACATTTTGAGACTTTCTCCTCCTGCTGTTGCACATATTTTTTTCCCTTCATCTGCACAGGTATCATTAATCTATCAACTATAATGGCCGTACCAGGTCCTGCAGGTCCTGTATCCCGTACACATGACGTGGGCAGTGCACGGCATGCCGCTAGTTTTTATTCTGAGTGCTCTTATATACGGTGGTAGTTTTACACAATGTTGAGCCTGTGATTTGCAGAGTGAAATGTCTGACTGCTAGAACAGAAGTATACGGCAGATTCTACAGCATGGATACATAAAGGACGTCCTGGGGGAATATACCTCCCTCCAACACTCGTCCAGTCCCTGCCTCACACTAGAGACATTTATAATAACTCCAGGACTATGGAGCTGGTCATTTTCTCATAATCTGTGGCCATTATTAGTGATCTCACATTGTACGGTAATATCACCGTGGAGGTTGTGATGTATTTAGTGTAATAGCGCCATCTAGAATATACAGTATATATCAGGCGATACCATGCTTACTATAGTTAGTCGTCTTCTGTGCCCTCTATAGCTATCTATTATACTTTATATTTCTTTATAATAATTTATAATAAATTACTCGATAGTTTTACAGCTTTATGATGTTTATTAATCTGCTGAAATGATAAAAGAAAGTCGAACCTTACAGTGGACACAGGTGGAAGTGTCCTCCATGATGGTGTAGGCTGAGGTGGAGCAAGTATTTAGTCAGTGGGGGATCAAGATGACGAGTATTCCCCAGGGTTCCCTGTTATCAGGGAGGGACCCGGTGTATGCAATCAAAAGATCTTATCCTCTGACCGGCTTTGTGCCATCAACAGGTAATGATCCTCTGTCCGGCTGTGTGCCATCAACAGGTAATGACCATCTGGCAGTCCGACATCAACTGGTCATCACCCTCCAGCTGTGTGCAATCAACAGGTAATGACCATCCGGCAGTGCGCCATCAACAGGTAATGACCCTCTGGCTATGGCCATCAATAGGTCATCACCCTCCGGCTGTGTTCCATCAACAGGTAATGACCATCCGGCAGTGTGCCATGAACAGGTAATGACCATCCGGCTGTGTGCCATCAACAGGTAATGACCATCCGGCAGTGCACCATCAACAGGTAATGACCCTCTGGCTATGGCCATCAATTGGTCATCACCCTCCGGCTGTGTGCCATCAATAGGTAATGACCATCCGGCAGTGCGCCATGAACAGGTAATGACCATCCGTCTGTGTGCCATCAACAGGTAATTATCCTCTGTCCGGCTGTGTGCCATCAACAGGTAATGACCCTCTGGCTATGGCCATCAATAGGTCATCATCCTCCAGCTGTGTGCCATCAACAGGTAATGACCCTCTGGCTATGGTCATCAATAGGTCATCACCCTCCGGCTGTGTGCCATCAACAGGTAATGACCCTCTGGCTATGGCCATCAATAGATCATCACCCTCCGGCTGTGTGCCATCAAATGTTTTTATCTTCTGTCCAGTTTTGTGCCATCAAGAGGTAATGACCCTCCAGCTGTGGGCCATCAACAGGTCATCACCCTTCGGCATTTAGGCTTCTTGTCTTCTGTAAGATGCGATTCTTGAGTCTCCTGATGCTAAAAAATATTTAAAAAATCACCGATTAAACTAATAATCTATCTTGTACATAAGCATCACAATTTATAATCTATCTAGTGCATAAGTATGACAATTTAGCTCACAGAACATACACTATGGTAAAACATTAGACCCTACAAGCAGAAAGTTGCTAAACTAACATAAATATAACTGACAAATCAGTAGAAAAATCGCTACCAATGGCACAGCTCTCTTCACATCAACCTGTAACCATAGTAGATAAGAAATAGAGGACAATGCTCATAGTCAGTTATCAACAATTCGGCATGGGGCATCCCACCAGAGACATTATAATATCTAGTAGATTATAGATGGCAATAGAATTTACCAACAAGCACATAGTACGCCAAACTCAAGTACATAGTATGCCAAACCTCGACACGTTTTCCTAAAATAGGTTCATCAGAAGCACATACTAGACAGTGATACTTAGCAAAGCGTTCATAGATATATGCGCCATATGATAAGGTGCTAAAGTGCAAGTGTGTGACAAAATATCCATGCGATTTCAGGTGCAATGCTGCATTGTATGTAGTAAGATGGTGCCCATCAGACAGCATGTATAGGACTAACCTGTGATGAAAACACGAGCAATGGGAAAGTTCAAGCAGTTGCCTTCTCAATCTTCCTCGCCTCTAAGACATCTAAGGAAACATCTTCTCCTCTTGATTTTGGGTTGAGGTGTTGTAGGCATTTCAGGCTCTGGCATTCTAGGTTCTGACATACTAGGTTCTGACATGGTAGGTTCTGGTGTTCTAGGTTCTGGTGCTCTTGGCTCTGGAATTCTGGGTTGTTGGCTTCTCTGAAAAATCAGTAACCTCTCTTTAAGCTCCGTTGAACTTCGAGCTCTTCTTCCTATATTGTTGTGAGGGATCATTCTGACCCAGACAATATCACTGAACGCCACTTTATAGTTGCAACTAGGAACCTTTTTCGCATCCTGCGGTGCAGGAGCCATGGATGGAGTAGAACATTTGCCATTGGGCAGGACAGGTGTTCTCCTGGAGTCTTGCTTCTGAATCTGAGGGATGCAAATCGGCTCCTTACAAGCACTTTGTTCCTTCAGAATGGTTTTGTTCTCAGGAGTTTTCTGATTGTTTCACCAGGTTCAGACATTGCCCACTTGCTCAGGACAAGACTTAAGGCCAAATACTCTAGTATTGTCAGTAGTGTCATCACCGCAACAAAAACTGCGTCACGGAAGAGCCAAAGAGGAAGATTGATGGAAGCTTGATAGGTGCTTCTTCTGAGATCCACGGGTAGTGGGTCATCCTATAATAAAGAAAAAAAACATAATAAAGTCCTGTATATTTATACCCAATCCAGTCAAACAGAGAGCCCTTGTTATTATACAGTGATGGATACATTATCAAGCAACTTTCAGAAATATCCCATTGAGAAGATCAGGAAGAAGTTTGGGATTCACCTCCAGGGTCCATGGAATATTATTTACAGTTGGACTTTCATATGACGGACGGTCACGTGTCCAGTATGAGAAGTCCTGCAAGAGGCGATATTCTCATTAGCTGATCCTTGTGACCTCCATATTGATGAGAACATACTCGCCCTCAGTGTACTGTAATGTGGGGGGTAGAGCAACGTAAAGCACAGAAATGATAGGATGATACTCATCATCTCCAGAGGTCTCTCAGCACCAAGGTATGGTCAATGAGATACAAGCTGCAGATGGGCCGAGGCTTCTAATATACCCAGGGGTGACATCACAAAGCCCTCTGTGACATCATTGCACAGTTCTATCCATCATGTCACTGATACTTTGGACCTAACTAAATGTCTAAAAGAGAACCCTTCCACATGATTTCCAATCACGGAGCAGCTTCAGTTTTTCAAGAAAAGTTTAAAAAATATAATCTGTGCTGTGATTGGTCACAATGGCACATGAAGCAGAACGTCTTTAGATCTTTTAAAGGGAAAGTGTCAGCAATTTTTTTACAATTGTAAAATTGTAAAGTATTTATATTTATATATAAATACACATATATATTTAAAAAGGTTTTAATGGTATAAAATCTGAAAAAAATATTTTAACTCTTTTGATGTTTTCATCTTGTAAACACTAGGGGGAGCAGCTGCTGATATTTCCATGAAAACAGAATACAGCTAGCTCGCATTACGACTGCAGTAAAAGTGGGCGGGATCTGCTCACATGGGTGTGATGTCACTCCTCCCCTTCTGGGCGTTTGCAAAAAGGTAAATGAGACTGTAGTTTAGGATCACAGTGCGGAGCGATCACTGGTGACTGCAAAGTGATATATAAGGGACAACACCAAAGTCATTAATCACTACAAGGACAAGGCAGGAATGTGGGAGTCAGAGGGGTCACCCCACACTTATATCCCCTCTGACTGTCACTTCCTAAGCTCCTTTCCCTGCCATAACCTCTTATTCCCGCATGTAAATTCTTACAGGACCCCCCTCCCCATCCCCTTCCTCTGCCGCAGCTGATTCTAAACGTCCTCCATATGTAATAATAGACAGGTACTCACCGGCAGCCTATGGTAATTCACAGGGTAGAACAGGGTACAGCACAGAAACAATATGGCGATCCTCATTGTCTCCAGGGGGTATCTCAGCACCAAGATATGGCCAATGAGATATGAGCTCCAGGTGGATGGAGCCCCCTTATATACCCCAAGGGTGACATCACAATGCCCTCTGTGACATCATCACCCACAACATTCCGTCACATGACATCACCCAGCACCAGCATCATGTGACCCAGCATAAATAGAAAGTCCTTGTTGGCTATAGCAACTATTCAAAACTAAGTTTAAACTTTTCCAACAGCTAAAGGCGGCTCTGTGATGGCAGTTTCTTCTTGTGGACGGTTGTGATAAATCTGCAGAACATCTACATAACGCGACATGTAGAAAATCCTGTCTTTTCCCCTCTGTTCTTCCTCTGGTGCTACAGAGACGGATAGAAGGAGCTTTTCCAGACCTTACAGTGCACAATATGGGACCTAATCACTGATATCCCAGATCTGCTCAGTACAAGCATACCGCCAACCTATGAGGACTAGAAAGAGGGCGAAACCATGCGGCACGCGTAGTCTGGCCACGCCCCTATCCACACCCCAAGCCACGCCCTTTTTATGCCTTGGCAGGAGGAGATGTCTGTACAAAGCGCAAGTTATCAAAAGGCTGAAGGAACACTTTATCAACATGAATGAAGGTTTTGAAGGGCATCCACTGTCCCGGCACTACCGGAAGTTCCACAACCAATCTTATAAGGACACTAAGTTTTGTGGGATCCGATTAGTCCCCAGAAAATGGAGGGGAGGTGATTACCTGAGATTAATGTCGCGGATGGAATCCAAATGGATCTTCACATTAAATAGCTTGGCTCTGAAGGGCCTTAATCACGAGAGTCAGCTGTATGCCTTCAACTCGCAGCGGTATATACTGTATGTATTTTTTATCCCAGTACCAATTGAACATTTACATTGCACTTTTATGAACCTCCTTATATTTTATCAATATAATATGTCTTTTGGATATATTCCTTTGAATCCACCTATTTTATATATGTATTTGTTTCTATACATTGATACCCCTATTGGAGATACTATATAATGTTTTTATTTTTCTCCTTCATTTTTTCCTTTTTATCTCTGGATGGTACTAAGTGCCGAATTTATACTATCCTGGTAATATACACTGATTAACAGACTGTTTTTTATAGCCATCAGAAATATAAGTATATAATTTTTATTCATTTTTAACTAATTGTGAAAGTTTGAACAAAGTCTTTTTTATTATTATTTTTTTCACACACAGTCTATTCTTATTGGAATTCTATCTTAGTTCTATTGCACCTCCATATGTCCTTTTGCACCGTCTTGTTAGTATTGGATCTTCCTCCATTTCTTTGGTTGTATTATCTTTGTGGGGGGCGTTTGGACTTTATTAGGTTACCAGTTTGACTACCAGCGAGAAGCTGACGAAGAGGAACTGTGAGTCCTCGAAACGCGTAGTTTTTTTTGGCCTATACAGGACATCGAAGGAGAAGGAGAGAGTCAAGGCACAGGGATAAGCCCTCCTGATATCCAGAAGATATATATAACCATATCATATTATTGATACAAAATATAAATGCACAGAGTCAATAAAATCATTTAAAAACACCAAACCCCATCCTTACTTTGCAGGATACCTATTCCAAAGGTGTATCTAGGTTTTCTGGCACCCGGTGCAGCAGGGGCTGGCTGGCACATTTTAGCCTGGGGGGCAAGCACACAGCAGTGGCCCATGAGTAGCGGCCCATCCTTAACATGTTTATTACCAGATGCATCATAAGCCTATATTCACACGACCGTATTGTCTAAGTGCTGCCCGTGAAAAAACCTGACAGCACTTGGACCAGTTCAGATGAGTGTTTGTAGTGGTCAGACATAGTACATATTATTCTTATGTATTACTTAATGTTGAGCGATACCTTCCGATATCGGGAAATATCGGATCGGATTGGATCGGACCGATACCCAAAAAGTATCGGATATCGCCGATTCCGATACCGGAAACCAATGCAAGTCAATGGGACGCTAATATCGGAATGCCATCCCAGCGTGAGAGAATTCTCCTGATTGTTTAAAAGCCGGCAGGCGGTAAAAAGCCGCCGGCTTTTAAACAATCACACAGCCCCATACTGCTTCCCCGCAGCCTCCCACCCCGATCCTGCGCTCCCCCCGCCACCTCACATCCCGATCGTAAGTTAGGACCGGGCGGGGAGCGCAGCACCAAGGAGCAGGGAGCGAAGGACCCAGGCGGGGAAGCCGGCAGGGAAAAGACTTCACCGCCGGCTTTCCCGTTTTGTGCTGCGCTCTCCCGCCGGTTATTTCAAATGAACAGCTGAGGTATCAGGTGATGCTGATCAGCTGTTCATTTGAAGTAGCTGCGGTGCCCTCAGAGGGTTCATGTGAGTTCATGCTTCACTGCATGAACTCACATGAACTTTCCCACGGCCGCACAGGTCAGCCTCACCTCCCAGACCATCAGACCCATCATGATTGGAGTGTGCGCGGGTGTCTGTGCGATGTGTGCGGGTGTGTGCGCGATGTCTGCGGGTGTCTGCGTGCAGGCAGACATAGGCCGATGTGACACTACTACTCACATCGGCCTTTGTCTGTCCCCCGTCCACTCGTGCCAGCAGGATCAGCTCGATGGGAGCAGTAGTTCCCATCAGCCTGATCCTGCTATTTAAACTGCCCCATATGTTATTTTTGCCCCTATACATCTTTTATGTTTTTAGGCCCCCCATATATTTTTTTTGTTTTTGGTCCCCAATAAATTTTAAATACATTTTTCATTGGTGGCCAGTGGTTACCTAAAATAAATTAGTTCATACATTACCTGATCGCCACCTAAAATAAAGTAAAAAATAAAAAACTACACCTATACTCACCTAGACACCGGTTTATGCAATGATGGGGCTGCTTTACGGCCCCGTCATTCTAGCGGCGGCAGTGGTTTAGAGCGGTCACATTTTATGTGGCTGCTCTAAACTGGAGATCTTCGTGGGACACTCGTGGACTACTACGGAGGGGTAAGGATAAGGTTGTGGTTTATTATTTTATATTTTATTACAGGAGATCGATGGCTTCGGGGAATTAGGTGTCTAGGTGAGTATAGGTGTAGTTTTTTATTTTTTACTTTATTTTAGGTGGCGATCGGCGGGGACAGGTAATGTATGAACTAATTTATTTTAGGTAACCACTGGCCACCAATGAAAAATGTATTTAAAATTTATTGGGGACCAAAAACAAAAAAAATATATGGGGGGCCTAAAAACATAAAAGATGTATAGGGGCAAAAATAACATATGGGGCAGCTAAAATAGCTACTGCTCCCATCGAGCTGATCCTGCTGGCACAAGTGGACGGGGGACAGACATAGGCCGATGGGAGTAGTAGTGTCACATTAGCCTATGTCTGCCTGCACGCAGACACCCGCAGACATCGCGCACACACCCGCACACATCGCACAGACACCTGCGCACACACCAATCATGATGGGTCTGATGGTCTGGGAGGTGAGGCTGACCTGTGCGGCCGTGGGAAAGTTCATGTGAGTTCATGCAGTGAAGCATGAACTCACATGAACCCTCTGAGGGCACCGCGGTTACTTCAAATGAACAGCTGATCAGCATCACCTGATACCTCAGCTGTTCATTTGAAATAACCGGCGGGAGAGCGCAGCACAGAACGGGAAAGCCGGCGGTGTAGTCTTTTCACTGCCGGCTTCCCCGCCCGGGTCCTTCGCTCCCTGCTCCTTGGTGCTGCGCTCCCCGCCCGGTCCTAACTTACGATCGGGATGGGAGGTGGCGGGGGGAGCGCAGGATCGGGGTGGGAGGCTGCGGGGAAGCAGTATGGGGCTGTGTGATTGTTTAAAAGCCGGCGGCTTTTTACCGCCCGCCGGCTTTTAAACAATCAGGAGAATTCTCTCACGCTGGGATGGCTTTCCGATATTAGTGTCCCATTGACTTGCATTGGTTTCCGGTATCGGAATCGGCGATATCCGATACTTTTGGGTATCGGTCCTATCCAATCTGATACGATATTTCCCGATATCGGAAGGTATCGCTCAACACTACTCCTGACCCCACACATAAACTTCAGCTCATCCAGCACCATGACAACCAGCACAGCAGAGTCCTGCATCTGACGCGCCCCTGGGCCTGCTGTGTCGCGCAGCGTCTCGCGCACGGGGCTTACCCGGAACCGGATCAGATGAGGGTTGTAGTCTCCGAGTGGCGGGGACCCGGTCCGTGCCCAGGGAGTCAACTCAGTGTGTGGCAGTCTTGATAGATGTTATTTGAGTGTCGACTACGCCACCCGTTGATTTGCACCTATGGAGCTGCCGCTGCAGGGCAGACCGCTGAGGCCGGTGTAGAATTGTGCAGCGTGATAGTATAACCCCCAACGGGAGGGGTATGGCCTCAGGGCAGCCGACGTGGAAAATGGGGGTAGCAGGAACCACTCAGAGACGGTGCGGTGTAATTCAGGGTCTTTACTGGTAACAACGATAGACCCTCCCGGAGTACTTGCTAGCGAACGGGGCCTGGTCAGTCCTTGAGCAGATGGGATCTCCCCTGGCCAGGCGGAGTTGTAGGCCTGCCAAACTGACTGTACTCTTCTGGCTACCTTGCTAGAAGCGGATATAAGTAGCCCACGTCCCTGAGTGTACCGTGTGGTGCTCACCCGTATGGCCGGTGACTCGGGGCCTTCTAATGGCTTCCGCTCCACGATGGCGGTGCTGGTCCCACGCGTGTGACCGTGCCTTCGGGTTTCTGGGCCTGAGGACCTGAAATCCCCTGCCGGTCGGCTTCTGCTGCTGGGTAAGAGTTAGTCCCCACAGCCTCGGACGCCGGGTCCGGTAAGAAAGCTTCTCAGTCAGGGCGAGCTCTGCAGCTGCCAGCCCCTGACTCGTATTAGTATTGCTCCCACTGAGCTTCTGCTGTTTCTTCATATGACTGTTTCTTGTCTCTACTCTCCTTGACTCCAGGCTCAGGCCCCTGGACAGGGCCTGCCTGTGGAGCAGAGCCCATAGAGCAGCTCTGCTCCCTGTCTTCTCCTCTCAGAACTCCCTACCCTGCCTCAGCCCCAGGTTTATATAGGGGAAGTCCTTCCCCTCCCAAGACTGGGCAGGAGGTGTGGCATGCACAGGATCCCTGACCAAAGGACCTCCCACCTGCTCTCAGACATAATATCTCTATCACTGTGGCAACCAGACCCCTGGGGTGTCACACATCCACTGAGGCCCCTGATCATGTGACCCCTGACTCTTCCCCTCCTGTGACCTCATCACAGCTCCTGTGCGCACAGAGCAGCCATATATGTGGTGGCGGCTCTGCAGGTGGAGGTATGTGGGGATCCCCCATTACTGGGCGCAGGGGGCATTAACCCCTTGAGCACAGAGACTCTTTTGGGGTCTTGTGTTGCCCCTTTATAAGAATCATAAGGTTTTTGTTCTGTTTCCTGTAATAGATACATACGACCCAACTATGGAGACAGGAAGGGAGAAAACGTATTGTTCTCATAGTAAAGGGCCCCTTTACTGGCCCCACAGTGTAATGCCCCCATTATGCCCCTTATACAGAATGTATGATGCCCCCACACAGTGTAATGCCCCCATTATGCCCCTTATGTAGGATGCATGATGCCCCCCACAGTGTAATGCCCCCATTATACCCCTTATGCAGTATGTATGATGCCCCCACACAGTGTAATGCCCCCATTATGCCCCTTATGTAGGATGCATGATGCCCCCCACAGTGTAATGCCCCCATTATACCCCTTATGCAGTATGTATGATGCCCCCACACAGTGTAATGCCCCCATTATGCCCCTTATGTAGGATGCATGATGCCCCCCACAGTGTAATGCCCCCATTATGCCCCTTATGCAGTATGTATGATGCCCCCACACAGTGTAATGCCCCCATTATGCCCCTTATGCAGGATGTATGATGCCCCCACACAGTGTAATGCCCCCATTATGCCCCTTATGCAGGATGTATGATGCCCCCACACAGTGTAATGCCCCCATTATGCCCCTTATGCAGTATGTATGATGCCCCCCACAGTGTAATGCCCCCATTATGCCCCTTATGCAGGATGTATGATGCCCCCACACAGTGTTATGCCCCTTATGCAGGATGTATGATGCCCCCCACACAGTGTAATGCCCCCATTATGCCCCTTATGCAGGATGTATGATGCCCCCACACAGTGTAATGCCCCCATTATGCCCCTTATGCAGTATACATGATGCCCCCACACAGTGTAATGCCCCCATTATGCTCCTTATGCAGTATGTATGATGCCCCCACACAGTGTAATGCCCCCATTATGCCCCTTATGCAGTATGTATGATGCCCCCACACAGTGTAATGCCCCATTATGCCCCTTATACAGTATATATGATGCCCCACACAGTGTAATGCCCCCATTATGCCCCTTATACAGTATGTATGATGCACCACACAGTGTATGCCACCATTATGCCCCTCATGCAGTATGTATGATGCTCCCACACAGTGTAATGCCCCCATTATGCCCCTTATACAAGATGTATGATGCTACCACACAATGTAATGCCCCCATTATGCCCCTTATGCAGTATGTATGATGCCCCCACACAGTGTATTGCCCCCATTATGCCCCTTATGCAGTATGTATGATGCCCCAAAAAGTTTAATGCCCCCATTATGCCCCTTATGTAGTATGTATTATGCCCCCACACAGTGTAATGCCCCCATTATGCCCCTTATGCAGTATGCAGGACATTGCCAGACCTCATGTGGCTGGAGTGTGTCAGCAGTTTCTGCAAGGTGAAGGCATTGAAGCTATGGACTGGCCCGCCTGTTCCCCAGACCTGAATCCGATTGAGCACATCTGGGACATCATGTCTCGCTCCATCTGTGTCACCCTGGCCTGGATGCCACAAAATGTATTAAAGCTGTGTCTGAGAGCAAGGGGGAGGTTCTCTAGTCAGGGGAACATTAGCATGCAATGCCTCCTGTCTCAGGCCAGTAGGGGGAGCAGGCTGCCCCTATAAAAACTGGTGCTGGGGGCAGGGTTAGAGAGAACTGGATGGCCTGTCTCAGCATTGAGACTTGTCCCAGAGCAGAACAGGGACAGACAGTTGCACTGCACCTAAGAGGAAGTGTGGCAGGAGGAGAGCCACAAGCCAGAGACAAGAGGCGAAGAGAGCCTGTCTTGGCAGAAAGAGGACTTAATTTACCAGACTTTGGTGTCTGAGGCTGAGAGGATTCCACATCCCCCAGCAGAGAACCAGTCCGCAGGGGACTGTATATTCCTTGGCCTAAGAAGCCTGCAGGCCCTGCCACAACAGAAGGGACCAGTAAAGCCGTACAAGGCTGGGAGCAGAAAGGAACCCACGTCGCAGGCCATACAGGCGAGAATACACAGAAAGCTTGGAAACGTGGGCTGTTACCCTATCAGGAGGAGATAGCCAGAAGGAGCGCAGAAAGCACGGTAGGCCTACACCCTTACCCTGACCAGGGCCAATTTCCCCGTTGCTCTCAGACATCCAGGTCCCCCTCCTAGCCGGGACTGTTTATGGGTCAATTTACCTGTTCTAGTAAAGACCCTGGACTGCAACCTGTTGTCTGTGTGCTCCTTGCTTCTCCAGCACTATCAGCACTGGGACTCTCACCACCATCACTCCCACCATCCACTATACTGCCCTGGGGCCGCACTCTTCCCGTGGGGAGTCACACTACCCTAGCTGCACACCTCATCAGCCCCAGCGGTCGGCATGCAGCGGCGGTTCCTAATAACCGCAATCCACGGGTGGCGTAGTCGGACATAATCAATAGCACATAACGGACTACCACTGGCCTGACCACCCTGAGCCACGGAACCGGGTTGCCACTACTACTCCCATCGTTCCCAGACTGCCCGGATCCGAGTGCCCCACGGCCCAAGGGGCGAGTCAGCTTTGGCGTAGTCGGCAGGATTTCATGCCCGCAACCACCGGGTACTGCGTGCCTGAAAAAGACTTTTGTAACTTACCTGTGGCGAAGTTTCCCGCCGTCCGGAGTCGTTTCCCGCCATCCGGAGCCGATTCCCGCCATCAGACGCCATCTTGGACTGTTTCCCGCCGTCTTCTGCCGTCTTCCCGCCATCCGCAGCTGTTTCTCGCCATCGGACGCCATCTTCAGGACGCCGCGCGGGAAGAAGAGGGGCGTGGACTTCAAAACCGCGCGAGATCCGAAGCTCCGCCCCACGCACCGACGCTGCGCAAGGTCCTGGAAGGGAGAGAGAGCGACGCTGACGTCATCAGGACGCGACGCAAGGTCCTCGTCCAGAGCAGCAGCAGCGGAGCCGCGGCCTACAGAAGAGGATCGTCGGAAGGTAGGCCACGCTTAACTAGGGGGGAGGAAGATGTCGGACACAGAGGCGCCCACTACCACCAACGCAGCTGCAGCAGCGGTGATGCCCTTTTCCCTGCCCTACATCCCTGGAGCGGCCTGGCTGCCCAAATACTCAGGGGAGCCCCATGCCCTAACTGACTTCAAGGAAAGGCTATACAGTTTGTTCCACGTTTACCCCCTGACAGAGGAACAGAAGGTCAGCATATTGACAGGGCAGTTAACTGGCGCAGCCCAAAGGGAGGTAAAATCATGGCCCACTGAGGATAAAAGGACTGTGAAGGGTATTCTGGCCCGGCTGCGGGGTACCTTTGACACACGTACCTCCGCTGAGATTAAAATGAGGTTCTATGGATGTAAGCAGCGGGCACAGGACAGCATCAGAGACTATGCCCTAAATCTGCAGGAAGCCTTGAGGGCTATTCAACAAACTGACCCTGGCAGTGTGCAGGAAACGGATAAGCTGCTAACAGAACAATTCATAGAAGGTCTGCTGTCTAGCGCCCACAGGGCCCAACTGCGTCTCATGTTCTTTCAGAACCCCGACCTAACCTTTGCCCAATTTAAGGACAGGGCCATAAGGGTGCTCCGTGAATCTGCAACCAGTGGCGCTATAAACCCCCGGCGCCCTGCTCTCACCAACCACCAGGAGGCGGCGCCCTCCTCTATGGATCCCGTGGGGGCTGATGCACAGGCCCTGAACCAAGCCCCGTCGAAAGACCTGCACCACCAAGTCCAGGAGCTGACCAGGAGCGTCGCGGCGTTGACCAGGACCGTCCAGGCGTTGCAAGTGGACCCGTCAAGACCCATCGAGCTGGCTTCAAGTCCGGAGGATGTCCCGTGGCGTCGACAGAGGAGGATCCCGTCGTTCCGAGGGAGGCCCACAGACCGCTACGCAGAGGATGGACAGCCCATTTGCCGTCGATGCAACCAGCCCGGACACATTTCCAGGTACTGTAATTTAAAAGAGTCCAACCTGGGGCAAAGGGCCAACCCCCAGGCATAAGATCACCAGGCCCTTACAATTGGCGTAATAAGTACGTTGGGGGGCGCCCGGTTTTACCCATGGTGCTGGACGGTATCCCCATGAGCGCCTTGCTGGATAATAGGTCACAAGTAACCACTATCCCTTATGTACTTTTTAAGCAGTATTGGACTGATGCTGATATCACACGGTATCCAGACAATAACTTGAGCATCATCGCCAGTAATGGCTTACCCGTGCCGCAGATGGGGTTCAAGGAGATGACCATTAAAATTGGTAAAGTTGAACTGCCGGCACAGGGGGTGATTATTGTGGACATTGACCGTCGTGAAAGTCACCCTAAAATAACTGTGGGTACTAACGTAATTGAAAATTGTCTTTCAGAGGTAATTGTAATTCTACAACAGGTGGCGGTGAATGCTAGTTCCAGCCAACAGAGAGTCCTCAACAAGGAGATAAAAGCCCTGATGAGACGGCAGCAGGTAGAACTGTCTGGTGGTGAGATCGGTAGCGTAAGACTGAGTGACCCATTCCCCATTTCCATGCCTCCCAAAAGTGAAATGATGATCTGGTGTCGGACTGCAATCGGGTTGAGAGGTAGAGACTACCAAGCCATGGTAGAACCCGTGCACTCAGACAGCAGGCCCACCATTTTGACAGCCCGGGGGGTGGTTGATGTCCGTCATGGGAGGGTGCCCGTCCGCATCCTCAACATTGGGGAGAGGGAAGTACACTTACCCAGGTACGCTACACTCGCCAAACTGTTTGTTGTCGAACACAAAGCTATCAGGGCCGTGGAACCCTTGCCTCCATCTCCTCAGGCGGAGGGTAATGGCTCCCAGAAACAAAAGGAGGACTGGTGCCAGAAACTCCATGTGGGTGCTGACTCCACTCCCCTGCACCAAAAACAAGGAGTCTACCGGGTGGTACAGGAGTACGAGAGAGTCTTTAGTAAGCACCCGCTAGACTTCGGCAGAGTAAAAGGGATAGAACACCACATCCCCACAGGGAGCCACCCACCAATAAAAGAGAGGCACAGACCTGTACCCCCTGCACATTATCAGAACGCAAAGGGCATGCTAAGAGAGATGAAAGAAGCTGGGGTTATTAGAGACAGCTGTAGCCCCTGGGCAGCCCCCTTGGTTCTGGTCAAAAAGAAAGACGGCACCATGAGAATGTGCGTGGACTATAGACAAATCAACCGTATCACCCACAAAGACGCATATCCGCTGCCTAGAATAGAGGAGTCTTTAGCCGCACTAAAATCTGCTAACTTCTTTTCTACTTTGGACCTTACTAGCGGGTACTGGCAGGTTCCTGTGGCAGAGGCTGACAAGGAGAAGACTGCCTTCACCACCCCGATGGGACTGAGTGAGTTCAACTGTATGCCCTTCGGGCTCTGCAACGCACCAGGGACCTTCCAGAGGCTGATGGAATGATGTCTAGGGCACCGAAACTTCGAGACGGTCCTCCTTTACCTGGACGACGTGATCGTCTATTCGAAGACCTACGAGGACCACCTAAAGCACCTGGCCGAGGTGTTCGAAGCCCTGGCAGGCTATGGCCTGAAGGTGAAACCATCGAAGTGTCACCTGCTGAAACCAAAGGACCAGTACCTAGGGCACGTGGTAAGCGCGGAAGGAGTGGCCCCCGACCCTGACAAGGTCACGGCAATCAAGAGCTGGCCAAGCCCCTCGAACATCAAAGAGGTGAGACAGTTTCTCGGGTTGGTAGGCTACTACCGAAGGTTTATCCCCGGGTTCACTAAGATGGCAGCTCCTATGCAGGACCTCCTGATCGGACAGTCTAAGTCCAGGAGCCAAAAGCCGCCCTTCAAGTGGGATAAACCGGAACAGGAGTCCTTCCGCCAGCTAAAGATGGCCCTCACAGGGGACGAGATCCTGGCCTACCCTGATTATGGCCAGCCTTTCATTCTCCACACAGATGCCAGTAATGTGGGACTGGGAGCCGTACTGTTCCAAAACCAACAGGGCAGAGAAAGGGTGATCGCGTACGCCAGCCGGAAGCTGAGACCCACCAAGAGGAACCCGGAGAATTACAGCTCCTTCAAGCTAGAATTCTTGGCGGTGGTGTGGGCCGTGACGGAACGCTTCAAGCATTACCTGGCCTCCGCAAAGTTCACCGTGTACACGGACAACAACCCGTTGACACACCTGGACAATGCAAGACTGGGTGCCCTAGAACAGCGGTGGATGGCCCGTCTCTCCAACTATGACTGATCAAGTACCGGGCCGGCAAAACCAATGCCAACGCTGACGCCCTATCGAGGATGCCTCACTTATCTGAAGGTGACGGAGACCCAGAAGAGCTGGAGGAGGTAGAACTCCCCGCGTTTCACCGGTATGGAGCTGCTCAATACTCCCACCGCGTGAAGGAGGAGGATCTAACAACCGTGATGATAAATCCCCTACCTCAACACAGCTGGGCCGAGACCCAAGATAGTGACCCTGCCATCCGCCTGGTGAAAGATCTGCTGACCCAGGAAGATGCCCGCATAGATCCGGATGCTCCAGAGGAAGCCAAGCAGCTATGGAAAGAGAAGAGCAAGCTGTTCCTCTACGAAGGCAAGTTGTGCAGAAGGATTGTCAACCACCGGACGCACGAGCTGACCTGGCAAGTCGTGGTCCCAAGGCGGGATGCAGCTATGGTCCTGGGGGCTTACCATGACAGAGCGGGACACATCGGTTCGGTTGGAAGAAACTGGAGTTCCTACTAAGAGGAAGGTTCTTTTGGGTCGGCATGAGAGGAGCTGTAGAAAAATGGTGCAGAGACTGTGGCCCTTGTCACCTAAGGAGGAAGGACCGCACCAGCCAGAAGACACCCTTGAGGCCCATCGTCACCACGCAGCCTCTTGAGCTGGTAGCTCTGGACCATGTCAAATTGGCTCCCAGCCGGTCAGGATACATTTATGCCCTGACAATCGTGGACCACTATTCCCGTTTTCTAGTGGTGGTCCCAGTAAAAGACTTGACAGCCCAAACAGCGGCCAGAGCCTTCCAGCAATATTTCTGCCGTCCACACGGGTATCCGGAACAGGTCCTGACAGACCAGGGTCCAGCGTTCGAGGCTGAAATCTTCCAGGAGTTCGGCAACCTCTATGGCTGTAAGAAGATTCGGACAACTCCTTACCACCCACAAACCAACGGGATGTGTGAGAAGATGAACAATATAGTCATTGATCTCCTGAAGACGTTGCCCCTGGAGGAGCGCAGCCTGTGGCCAGAAAAACTGCCGGACCTGATAGACTTATACAATCATATCCCGGTGAATGCTACCAACTGCACCCCGGCTTACCTGATGCGACCCAGACCGGGTAAGCTGCCTATAGACCTGGAGATGGGAGTCCTAACGCCTGAGGACACCTCCCCGGATGCGGACTGGGATACGGAAAGGCAACTGCAGTACAAGAAGGTGCAGTAGACTGTGGAGAAGAGCCTGGCCCAGGTGAGAGAGAGGCAAGAAAAACTCTTCAACCAACACGCCCCTGCTGGTCCCCTAGAACCTGGTGAGCAAGTCCTAAAGCGAAAAAGGAGGCTTCACAAGTTGGACGACCAGTGGGAAAGGGAACCCTACACCGTACTGCAGTCTGATCACGACAACCCGAAGGTGTGCGTGATCACCAAGGACGGAGGAGAAACCACTAGTACCGTCTCCAGAGACCATCTCAAAAGATGCCCCGAGCAACTCCGTAGTGCAGAAGAGGATCAGAGTGACCTTGAACCCGCAGAGGACAAGGAAGAAATGATCAGCACCGTTCTCGGAGAGTTCCCTCAGTCCTGGACTCGCATAAATGATGCCATAGTGGTACCCGTCCTGCATTTCCTGCAACCGGCACAGCAACAACCAACACCAGAGCCGGAAGGTGAAGAGGAGCAAGCGGTTCCAGAGGCAGAAGAGCCTGTACCAGCAGCCCAGGAGAGTCAACCCTCTGCTGACAGTGAGCCTGCCATGCCTGCGGTAAGCCAAAGGACCCACAGACAGCTGCCTTCCCTACCTGTACACCCAGCTGATAGCTGTACCCCTAACGCTAGTGGGGAAAGCCAGGTTGGTCCACCACCAGACAGTGGGCTACGTAGGTCAACCAGGAGCACAAAGGGGCTGATACCCGCTCGCTGGAGAATATAGAGCGCACTAAAATTGTAAATAACCTTGTTGCCAAATGTTGAATTGTTTGCAAAGTTACATGCATGTTTGGTAATTCCGTGTTTCAGTTTCTTGCAGTTACTGTAAGGACTCACAGGTTATGGACTTTTTATAACCGGGACCTGGTATGGACTGCGTTCGGAGCCTAACCAAGGAATGAACTAAGACTGTGAAGGACTTGGGGTAGGACAGACCCCCACCTGGTTAAGGCTCCCCGTTGTATTGGTGATATGGACACCCGGTCACAGGCCACACTGTGACCTTAAGAACTCAATTTGTGCGTCGTCTGTCTATTAATGTCTATTAATGTTTTATTGTCTTTGTTTATTGTTTAGTCCCGGAGTACTAAATTTCACTAGGGGGGAATGTGTCACCCTGGCCTGGATGCCACAAAATGTATTAAAGCTGTGTCTGAGAGCAAGGGGGAGGTTCTCTAGTCAGGGGAACATTAGCATGCAATGCCTCCTGTCTCAGGCCAGTAGGGGGAGCAGGCTGCCCCTATAAAAGCTGGTGCTGGGGGCAGGGTTAGAGAGAACTGGATGGCCTGTCTCAGCATTGAGACTTGTCCCAGAGCAGAACAGGGACAGACAGTTGCACTGCACCTAAGAGGAAGTGTGGCAGGAGGAGAGCCACAAGCCAGAGACAAGAGGCGAAGAGAGCCTGTCTTGGCAGAAAGAGGACTTAATTTACCAGACTTTGGTGTCTGAGGCTGAGAGGATTCCACATCCCCCAGCAGAGAACCAGTCCGCAGGGGACTGTATATTCCTTGGCCTAAGAAGCCTGGAGGCCCTGCCACAACAGAAGGTACCAGTAAAGCCGTACAAGGCTGGGAGCAGAAAGGAACCCACGTCGCAGGCCATACAGGCGAGAATACATGGAAAGCTTGGAAACGTGGGCTGTTACCCTATCAGGAGGAGATAGCCAGAAGGAGCGCAGAAAGCACGGTAGGCCTACACCCTCACCCTGACCAGGGCCAATTTCCCCGTTGCTCTCAGACATCCAGGTCCCCCTCCTAGCCGGGACTGTTTATGGGTCAATTTACCTGTTCTAGTAAAGACCCTGGACTGCAACCTGTTGTCTGTGTGCTCCTTGCTTCTCCAGCACTATCAGCACTGGGACTCTCACCACCATCACTCCCACCATCCACTATACTGCCCTGGGGCCGCACTCTTCCCGTGGGGAGTCACACTACCCTAGCTGCACACCTCATCAGCCCCAGCGGTCGGCATGCAGCGGCGGTTCCTAATAACCGCAAATCCACGGGTGGCGTAGTCGGACATAAACATCAGCACATAACGGACTACCACTGGCCTGACCACCCTGAGCCACGAAACCGGGTTGCCACTACTACTCCCATCGTTCCCCTACTGCCCGGATCCGAGTACCCCACGGCCCAGGGGGCGAGTCACATCCACCAACGTCGCGTTGCACCACTGACTGTTCAGGAGTTGGCTGATGCTTTAGTCTAGGTCTGGGAGGAGATCCCACAGGAGACCATCCGCAACCTCATCAGGAGCATGCCCAGGCGTTGTAGGGAGGTCATACAGGCACGTGGAGGCCACACACAATACTGAGCTTTCATCTGTGAAGAGCAGAGGGCACCAGTGGCGACTTTGCCAATCCTGGTGTTCTGTGGCAAATGTCAAGCGTCCTGCTCGGTGTTGGGCTGTGAGCACAACCCCCATCTGTGGACATCGGGCCCTCATACCACCCTCATGGAGTCGGTTTCTAACCGTTTGTGCAGACACATGCACATTTGTGGCCAGCTGGAGGTCATTTTGCAGGGCTCTGGCAGTGCTCCTCCTGTTCCTCCTTGCACAAAGGAGGAGGTAACGGTCCTGTTGCTGGGTTGTTGCCCTCCTATGGCTCCCTGCACATCTCCTGGTATCTGCTCCATGCTCTGGACACTGTGCTGACAGACACAGCTACACTTCTTGCCACAGCTCGCACTGATGTGCCATCCTGGATGAACGGCACTACCTGAGCAACTTCTATGGGTTGTACTGTAGACACTGCCTAATGCTAATGTACCTCTAGGGGTGAGAGCAATGGCAAAATGAAAAAGTGACCAAAACATCAGCCAAAAAGAATGAGAACAGAGAAATGGTCTGTGGTCACCACCTGCAGAACCACTCCTTTATAGGGGGTATCTGGCTAATTGCCTATCATTTCTACCAGTTGTCTGCTCCATTTGCACAACAGCAGGAGAAATTGATTCACAATCCGTGTTGCTTCATAACTGGACAGGTAGATTTCACAGAAGTGTTATTGACTTGGAGTTGTGATGTTTAAGTGTTCCCTTTATTTTTTGAGCAGTGTGTGTATATATATAATATATTTACATATTTTTATTGATCATATTAAAATTGTACATATACACTGTGTTCCAAATTATTATGCAAATAAAATTTTCTTAGATTTTCCCAAATTACCTATATGAATTGCAGTCATTGTAATTTTCCAGTCAATAACTATTAGAGTACAATTGAACGGTTTTTGTACAAACTGCCTATGATAACAGTATATTTTTTAAAAAATAAAAAACTCAAACTGCACTCAAAATGCATGTTCCAAATTATTATGCACAGCAGAGTTTTCAACCTTTTCATTTTAATAAAGAACAAAAAAATGGTCATTTTTGAAATTCTAAGCATTAGCAGGTTATTACAAACTGAAATCAAACAGTTTTCAACTCAAAACTTTATTCTAGGTGATGTTACATTTGCACATAGGACCCCTTGTTCGAAAGGAGCTTCTGAACTCTCTCGTCCATTGAATTTGTCAGGTTTTGGATGGTTTCTGCTTTAATTGTTGTGCATGAGGACAGAATACCCTCCCAGAGCTGTTGCTTAGATGTGAACTGCCTCCCGCCATCATAGACACTCCTTTTGATGATGCTCCAGAGGTTCTGAATGGGGTTGAGGTCAGGGGAGCATGGGGGCCACACCATAAGTTTGTCCCCTTTTATGCCCATAGCAGCCAGAGATGCAGATGTGTTATGTGCATCATGAGACGGTGCATTATCATGCATGAAATGATCTTGATGGTCCAGATGGATGGAGTGGAGGATGGCTGGTTGATGGACACCCCATGCAAACACGGCTACAGCGCCAACAAGGAGGAGGTGGAGTAATGTTTTGGGCTGGAATCATGGGGAGAGAGATTGTCGGCCCTTTTAGGATCCCTGAAGGGGTAAAGATGAACTCCATAATGTATGTTGAGTTTCTCAAACAGCACTTGCTTCCATGGTTCAAGAAGAAGAACCGTGCATTCCGCAGCAAGATCATTTTCATGCATGATAATGCCCCGTCTCATGCTGCACATAACACATCTGCATCTCTGGCTGCTATGGGCATAAAAGGGGACAAACTTATGGTGTGGCCCCCATGCTCCCCTGACCTCAACCCCATTGAGAACCTCTGGAGCATCATCAAAAGGAGTGTCTATGATGGCGGGAGGCAGCTCACATCTAAGCAACAGCTCTGGGAGGGTATTCTGTCCTCATGCAAAACAATTGAAGCAGAAACCATCCAAAACCTGACAAATTCAATGGACGAGAGAGTTCAGAAGCTCCTTTCGAACAAGCGGTCCTATGTGCAAATGTAACATCACCTAGAATAAAGTTTTGAGTTGAAAACTGTTTGATTTCAGTGTGTAATAACCTGCTAATGCTTAGAATTTCAAAAAAGACAATTTTTTTGTTCTTTATTAAAATTAAAAGGTTGAAAACTCTGCTGTGCATAATAATTTGGAACATGCATTTTGAGTGCAGTTTGAGTGTTTTATTTTTTTAAATATACTGTTATCATAGGCAGTTTGTACAAAAACCTTTCAATTGTACTCTAATAGTTATTTGACTGGAAAATTACAATGACTGCAATTCATATAGGTAATTTGGGAAAATCTGAGAAAATAATATTTGCATAATAATTTGGAACACAGTGTATACAGACCACAAAGTATGGCAGTATCAGCGATCAAGCAGACAAGGGCTGGAGAGAGCAGGAGAGACGTTAGAAAGACGCTCGAGAGAGAGAGAGCAGGAGAGACGCTCGAGAGAGAGAGCAGGAGAGACGCTAGAAAGACGCTCGAGAGAGAGAGAGAGCAGGAGAGATGCTCGAGATCAGGAGAGACGCTCGAGAGAGAGAGAGAGCAGGAGAGACGCTCAAGAGAGAGAGCAGGAGAGACGCTCGAGAGAGAGAGCAGGAGAGACGCTCGAGAGAGAGAGAGCAGGAGAGACGCTCGAGAGAGAGAGCAGGAGAGACGCTAGAAAGACGCTCGAGAGAGAGAGAGCAGGAGAGACGCTCGAGAGAGAGAGAGCAGGAGAGACGCTCAAGATCAGGAGAGACGCTCGAGAGAGAGAGCAGGAGAGACGCTCGAGAGAGGGAGCAGGAGAGACGCTCGAGAGAGAGCAGGAGAGACGCTCGAGAGAGAGAGAGCAGGAGAGACGCTCGAGAGAGAGAGAGCAGGAGAGACGCTCGAGAGAGAGCAGGAGAGACGCTCGAGAGAGAGAGCAGGAGAGACGCTAGAAAGACGCTCGAGAGAGAGAGAGCAGGAGAGACGCTCGAGAGAGAGAGCAGGAGAGACGCTCGAGAGAGAGCAGGAGAGACGCTCGAGAGAGAGAGCAGGAGAGACGCTCGAGAGAGAGAGAGCAGGAGAGACGCTCGAGAGAGAGAGAGCAGGAGAGACGCTTGAGAGAGAGAGAGCAGGAGAGACGCTCGAGAGAGAGAGCAGGAGAGACGCTCGAGAGAGAGAGAGCAGGAGAGACGCTCGAGAGAGAGAGAGCAGGAGAGACGCTCGAGAGAGAGAGCAGGAGAAACGTTCGAGAGAGAGAGCAGGAGAGACGCTCGAGAGAGAGAGCAGGAGAGACGCTCGAGAGAGAGAGCAGGAGAGACGCTCGAGAGAGAGAGAGAGCAGGAGAGACGCTCGAGAGAGAGAGCAGGAGAGACGCTCGAGAGAGAGAGAGCAGGAGAGACGCTCGAGAGAGAGAGCAGGAGAGACGCTCGAGAGAGAGAGAGCAGGAGAGATGCTCGAGAGAGAGAGAGCAGGAGAGACGCTAGAGAGAGAGAGACGCTCGAGAGAGAGAGAGCAGGAGAGACGCTCAAGAGAGAGAGAGCAGGAGAGACGCTCGAGAGAGAGAGAGACGCTCGAGAGATTGGGCAGGAGAGAAGCTCGAGAGAGAGAGCAGGAGAGACGCTCGAGAGAGAGCAGGAGAGACGCTCGAGAGAGAGCAGGAGAGACGCTCGAGAGAGAGCAGGAGAGACGCTCGAGAGAGAGAGCAGGAGAGACGCTCGAGAGAGAGAGCAGGAGAGACGCTCGAGAGAGAGAGAGCAGGAGAGATGCTCGAGAGAGAGAGAGAGCAGGAGAGACGCTAGAGAGAGAGAGACGCTCGAGAGAGAGAGCAGGAGAGACGCTCAAGAGAGAGCAGGAGAGACGCTCGAGAGAGAGAGAGACGCTCGAGAGATTGAGCAGGAGAGAAGCTCGAGAGAGAGAGCAGGAGAGACGCTCGAGAGAGAGCAGGAGAGACGCTCGAGAGAGCAGGAGAGACGCTCGAGAGAGAGAGCAGGAGAGACGCTCGAGAGAGAGAGAGCAGGAGAGATGCAAGAGAGAGAGACGCTCGAGAGAAAGAGCAGGAGAGAAGCTCGAGAGAGAGAGCAGGAGAGAAGCTCGAGAGAGAGAGCAGGAGAGAAGCTCGAGAGAGAGCAGGAGAGACGCTCGAGAGAGAGAGCAGGAGAGACGCTCGAGAGAGAGAGCAGGAGAGACGCTCGAGAGAGAGAGCAGGAGAGACGCTCGAGAGAGAGAGCAGGAGAGACGCTCGAGAGAGAGAGAGCAGGAGAGACGCTCGAGAGAGAGAGCAGGAGAGACGCTCGAGAGAGAGAGCAGGAGAGACCCTCGAGAGAGAGAGAGCAGGAGAGACGCTCGAGAGAAAGAGCAGGAGAGAAGATAGAGAGAGAGAGCAGGAGAGACGCTCGAGAGAGAGAGAGAGCAGAAGAGACGCTCGAGAGAGAGAGCAGGAGAGACGCTCGAGAGAGAGAGCAGGAGAGACGCTCGAGAGAGAGAGCAGGAGAGATGCTCGAGAGAGAGAGCAGGAGAGATGCTCGAGAGAGAGAGAGCAGGAGAGACGCTAGAGAGAGAGAGACGCTCGAGAGAGAGAGAGCAGGAGAGACGCTCAAGAGAGAGAGAGCAGGAGAGACGCTCGAGAGAGAGAGAGACGCTCGAGAGATTGAGCAGGAGAGAAGCTCGAGAGAGAGAGCAGGAGAGACGCTCGAGAGAGAGCAGGAGAGACGCTCGAGAGAGAGCAGGAGAGACGCTCGAGAGAGAGAGCAGGAGAGACGCTCGAGAGAGAGAGAGCAGGAGAGATGCAAGAGAGAGAGAGACGCTCGAGAGAAAGAGCAGGAGAGAAGCTCGAGAGAGAGAGCAGGAGAGAAGCTCGAGAGAGAGAGCAGGAGAGACGCTCGAGAGAGAGCAGGAGAGACGCTCGAGAGAGAGAGCAGGAGAGACGCTCGAGAGAGAGCAGGAGAGACGCTCGAGAGAGAGAGAGCAGGAGAGACGCTCGAGAGAGAGAGCAGGAGAGACGCTCGAGAGAGAGAGCAGGAGAGACGCTCGAGAGAGAGCAGGAGAGACGCTCGAGAGAGAGAGAGCAGGAGAGACGCTCGAGAGAAAGAGCAGGAGAGAAGCTAGAGAGAGAGAGCAGGAGAGACGCTCGAGAGAGAGCAGGAGAGATGCTCGAGAGAGAGAGCAGGAGAGACGCTCGAGAGAGAGAGCAGGAGAGACGCTCGATAGAAAGCAGGAGCAACTGTCAATCACTTCATCACTATATGACTCAGTAATGATACCTATAGCATATTACTCAGGGTGACAACATGGCAGGTCACAGAGTTACTTTCATGATCTAGATTTGCTAAATTGGAGACATATCATGATACAGAGCCCATGTCCATGACTTATGTCAGCTCCAAAGTGAAATATGTATTGAAAAAAATTAAAAAAAATTATATATATACACACACATATACATACACTGCTCAAAAAAATAAAGGGAACACTCAAATAACACATCCTAGATCTGAATGAATGAAATATTCTCATTGAATACTTTGTTCTGTACAAAGCTGAATGTGCTGACAACAAAATCACATAAAAATCATCAATGGAAATCAAATTTATTAACTAATGGAGGCCTGGATTTGGAGCCACCCCCAAAATTAAAGTGGAAAAACACACTACAGGCTGATCCAACTTTGATGTAATGTCCTTAAAACAAGTCAAAATGAGGTTCAGTATTGTGTGCGGCCTCCACGTGCCTGTATGACCTCCCTACAACGCCTGGGCATGCTCCTGATGAGGTGGTCTCCTGTGGGATCTCCTCCCAGACCTGGACTAGATCATCCGCCAACTTCTGGAAAGTCTATGGTGCAACGTGACGTTGGTGGATGGAGCGAGACATGATGTCCCAGATGTGCTCAATCGGATTCAGGTCTGGGGAACGGGTGGGACAGTCCATAGCTTCAATGCCTTCATCTTGCAGGAACTGCTGACACACTCCAGCCACATGAGGTCTGGCATTGTCCTGCATTAGGAGGAACCCAGGGCCAACCGCACCAGCATATGGTCTCACAAGGGGTCTGAGGATCTCATCTCGGTACCTAATGGCAGTCAGGCTACGTCTGGCGAGCACATGGAGGGCTGTGCGGCCTCCACTCCACACCATTACTGACCCACTGCCAAACCGGTCATGCTGAAGGATGTTGCAGGCAGCAGATCGCTCTCCGCGGCGTCTCCAGACTCTGTCATGTCTGTCACATGTGCTCAGTGTGAACCTGCTTTCATCTGTGAAGAGCACAGGGCGCCAGTGGCGACTTTGCCAATCCTGGTGTTCTGTGGCAAATGCCAAGCGTCCTGCACAATGTTGGGATGTGATCACAACCCCCATCTGTGGACGTCGGGCCTTCATACCACCCTCATGGAGTCGGTTTCTAACCGTTTGTGCAGACACATGAACATTTGTGGCCTGCTGGAGGTCATTTTGCAGGGCTCTGTCAGTGCTCCCCCTGTTCCTCCTTGCACAAAGGCGGAGGTAGCGGTACTGCTGCTGGGTTGTTGCCCTCCTACGGCCCCCTCCTTGTCTCCTGGTGTACTGGCCTGTCTCCTGGTAGCACCTCCAGCCTCTGGACACTACGCTGACAGACACAGCAAACCTTCTTGCCACAGCTCGCACTGATGTGCCATCCTGGATGAGCTGCACTACCTGAGCAACTTCTGTGGGTTGTAGAGTCCGTCTCATGCTACCACAAGTGTGAAAGCATAACCAACATTCAAAAGTGACCAAAACATCTGCCAGAAAGCATTGGTACTGAGATGTGGTCTGTGGTCCCCACCTGCAGAATCAATCCTTTGAGGGTGTCTTGATAATTGCCAATAATTTCCATCTATTGTCTATTCCATTTGCACAACAGCATGTGAAATTGATTGTCAATCAGTGTCATTTCCTAAGTGGACAGTTTGATGCACTTGGAGTTATATTCTGTTGTTTAAGTGTTCCCTTTATTTTTTTGAGCAGTGTATATATACAGTACAGACCAAAAGGTGGACACACCTTCTCATTTAAAGATTTATCTGTATTTTCATGACTAAGAAAATTGTACATTCACACTGAAGGCATCAAAACTATGAATTAACACATGTGGAATTATATACTTAACAAAAACGTGTGAAACAACTGAAAATATGTCTTATATTCTAGGTTCTTCAAAGTAGCCACCTTTTGCTTTGATGGCTGCTTTGCACACTCTTGGCATTCTCTTGATGAGCTTCAAGAGGTAGTCACCGGAAATGGTTTTCACTTCACAGGTGTGCCCAGTCAGGTTTAATAAGTGGGATTTCTTGCCTTATAAATGGGGTTGGGACCATCACTTGTGTTGTGCAGAAGTCTGGTGGATACACAGCTGATAGTCCTACTGAATAGACTGTTAGATGCTTTTTTCTTGCCATCATACAAATTCTAAGTAAAGAAAAACGAGTGGCCATCATTACTTTAAGAAATGAAGGTCAGTCAGTCCGAAAAATTGTGAAAACTTTGAAAGCGTCCCCAAGTGCAGTTGCAAAAACCATCAAGCGCTACAAAGAAACTGTCTCACATGAGGACTGCCCCAGGAAAGGAAGACCAAGAGTCACCTCTGCTTCTGAGGATAAGTTTATCCGAGTCACCAGCCTCAGAAATCGCAGGTTAACAGCAGCTCAGATTAGAGACCAGGTCAATGCCACACAGAGTTCTAGCAGCAGAAACATCTCTTCAACAACTGTTAAGAGGAGACTTTGTGCAGCAGGCCTTCATGGTAAAATAGCTGCTAGGAAACCACTGCTAAGGACAGGCAACAAGCAGAAGAGACTTGTTTGGGCTAAAGAACACAAGGAATGGACATTAGACCAGTGGAAATCTGTGCTTTGGTCTGATGAGTCCAAATTTGAGATCTTTGGTTCCAACCACCGTGTCTTTGTGCGATGCATAAAAGGTGAACGGATGGACTCTACATGCCTGGTTCACACAGTGAAGCATGGAGGAGGAGGAGTGATGGTGTGGGGGTGCTTTGCTGGTGACACTGTTGGAGATTTATTCAAAATTGAAGGCATACTGAACCAGCATGGCTACCACAGCATCTGGCAGCGGCATGCTATTCCATCCGGTTTGCGTTTAGTTGGACCATCATTTATTTTTCAAAAGGACAATGACCCCAAACACACCTCCAGGCTGTGTAAGGGCTATTTGACCAAGAAGGCGAGTGATGGGGTGCTACGCCAGATGACCTGGCCTCCACAGTCACCAGACCTGAACCCAATCGAGATGGTTTGGGGTGAGCTGGACCGCCGAGTGAAGGCAAAAGGGCCTACAAGTGCTAAGCATCTCCGGGAACTCCTTCAAGATTGTTGGAAGACCATTTCCGGTGACTACCACTTGAAGCGCATCATGAGAATGCCAAGAGTGTGCAAAGCAGTCATCAAAGCAAAAGGTGGCTACTTTGAAGAACCTAGAATATAAGACATATTTTCAGTTGTTTCACACTTTTTTGTTAAGTATATATTTCCACATGTGTTAATTCATAGTTTTGATGCCTTCAGTGTGAATGTACAATTTTCATAGTCATGAAAATACATAAAAAATCTTTAAATGAGGTGTGTCCAAACTTTTGGTCTGTACTGTACTTACACACACACACACACACACACATATATATATACATACACGCACGCAGTAGGGAAAATAAGTATTTGATACACTGCCGATTTTGCAAGCTTTCCCACCTACAAAGAATGGAGAGGTCTGTCATTTTTATCATAGGTACACTTCAACTGTGAGAGACAGAATCTAAAAATAAAATCCAAAAAAAAATCACATTGTATGATTTTTAAATAATTAAATCGCATTTCATTGCATGAAATAAGTATTTGATCACCTACCAACCAGCAAGAAATCTCGCTCTCACAGACCTGTTAGTTTTTCTTTCAGAAGCCCTCCTACTCTGCACTCCTCACCTGTATTTATTGTACCTGTTTGAACTCGTTACCTGTATAAAAGACACCTGTCCACACACTCAATCAATCACACTCCAACCTATCCACCATGGTTAAGACCAAAGAGCTATCTAAGGACACCAGGGACAAAATTGTAGACCTGCTCCAGGCTGGGATTGGCTACAGGACAATATGCAAGCAGCTTGGTGAGAAAGCAACAACTGTTGGCACAATTATTAGAAAACGGAAGAAACACAAGATGACTGTCAATCTTCCTCGGTCTGGGGCTCCATGCAAGATCTCGACCCGTGGGATAAGGATGATTCTGAGAAAGGTCAGGAATCAGCCCAGAACTACACAGGAGGACCTGGTCAATGACCTGAAGAGAGCCGAGACTACAGTCTCAAACATTACCATTAGTAACACACTATGCCGTCATGGATTAAACTCCTGCAGGGCACGCAAGGCCCCCTGCTCACGCCAGCACATGTCCAGGCCCGTTTGAAGTTCGCCATTGACCATCTGGGTGATCCAGAGGAGGCATGGGAGAGGGTCATGTGGTCAGATGAGACCAAAATAGGACTTTTTGGTATCAACTCCACTTGACGTGTTTGGAGAAAGAAGAAGGATGAGTACAACCCCAAGAACACCGTCCCAACTGAGAAGCATGCTGGGGAAACCTTATACTTTGGGGGTGCTTTTCTGCAAAGGGGACAGGACAACTGCACCCAGCAACAGTCCCGAAACTTGAAAGATCTGGAGAAGATCTGTATGGAGGAGTGGTCCAAAATTCCTGCTGCAGTGTCTGCAAACTTGGTCAAGAACTACAGGAAACGTCTGACCTCTGTAATTGCAAACAAAGGTTTCCGTACCAAATATTAAGATCTGTTTTTCTATTGTATCAAATAATTAATTTGCATAATTGCATGAAATAAGTATGTAAAAATTATAAAATGTTATTTTCTGTTTTTTATTTTTAGATTCTGTCTCTCACAGGTGAAGTGTACCTACGATAAAAATTACAGCCCTCTCCATTCTTTGTAGGTGGGAAAACTTGCAAAATCGTCAGTGTATCCAATACTTACTTTCCCCACTGTATATACTTTGTTCCTAAAAAAGAAAAAACCCACCGGTCTTCTATGTGAACATAACAAAGACTATAACTAAAAATCTTATATATTAAAAAAAAAAACTAAAACAAGGTTGACCACATTTTCTTATGGTATTTTTATCTGAAACTTCCTTGGAAAATTCACTGGAAATATCAGAAATGTCTGAAGTGGGGACCTCAATGTAAGACCCCCACCCATTAGATGTAAGGTGGCTCCCAAACCTCACGTGTCGATGCAGCACAGCCATCTGCAGCCACATTTTACGTAGAGCACACGCAGAACTGGGTCATTAACACATACATTAATCCTTTCATTTCGTTCTCCTCTGCTGAAGATGTGTTTGACAAAGACCTCATCTACCAAAATAAAGAGGTGTATTCCCTATGAACTAACAATACCGTGGCATCTCTTCTTCCCAGGTCCTCTGCGTTGTGTCAATCTTCTGGAAATGTGTGGATACATTGACAACTGGCCACTGCCAGGCCCCTGGTCGTAGTGATTATGCCTACTGTCCAAACTGATTAGACATGGACAAGGAGTAAGGTAACACCCCATTGTCAATTAGATGTAAGGCTATGTTCACACTAGGCGTTTTTTCACTACACATTACTTTCAATGGGTGAAATACACTGAAAGAAGTGACGTGCTCTATTCAGCAAAAAACAATGCAAATCACAAAATACTGATCATACAAAAACCAGGGTGTGAGCATGAGATTTCTGAAATCTCATAGACTTTGCTTGTACTGTAAAACACAGCTGAAAATTTGCATTAAAAAAACGCTGAAAAAAACGCGATGTGTGAACATAGCCTTCAAAGGCACTGCACAGTGGTCTGAAACACAAATTCTGCACATTTGTGATTTTATAGGGTTTATAAGATTACTAAAACAGACGTGTCAGGAGACCACACAGATCCACTTTATAAAAACAAAAACACCTCAGTCATTGAAAGGTTAAATTACAACATTCCTAAGTCCAGCGCTCAAAATCTCCCAAGTCTCCTTACATTATGTAGTAAAGGACAGGTGACATTGGGGCCTTGCTTGTCCACCAGGTGATGTCTTATCGGTGGAAAGACTGTGATGAGAGGTTTGTCTTGAGGAAATTGTGGCGGAAGTAAACTGCAATAAAAACAAAGTATTAGAGCAAGACGCGGGATACATGACTGCAGCCTACAGAAACGTGACAGGTCCGGGGAAAATACCCAACAGCCTCATCTCATCTCAATGGAAAATCCATTTAGGTGGCACGTAGCGTAAGGCATAAAGGGACGTCAGCACCTTGACATATGATCGTAATGGTGTTATAAGAGATCTGATGAGTCCATCATGACAAATCTAGTGTGGAAAACATATGCAAATCCGTCTGGAAGTGCACTGGGGCGTATCACTGCACTTAGACAGCTCCTTTCAAGTGCACGGACACGCCCCTCTGCACTCCCACACCAATCTGCAGACACTCCATTTCCTTTTGACTGGCACATCGGAGCTCTGCAAAAAAAAAAAAGGATAATTTTTCTGGGGAGGGACAATCGACGATACTGTTCTACCACTACTTCCATATGTAAAAGGAAGCTGAGAGGACCCTATAAGCCTCCATATTGATTTAAAGTGATTTCTTATTAGTAGCAATTAAACAACTTGCATTAATACACATCATCTATAGTGACGTCATGAACCGCCAAGCAACATCATTTAATGGCTCCAGTGCTACAAGACATGACTATGGATGACAAGTCATTGTAGGGTACCGATTACACGCGGTGGGGTCTATCAACAGCATGGGACAAAGATATTCTAGAAGTACCTAATATGGTCTGCTTTCTTTAAGGGGTTGCCCACTACCTTGATATTGATCACTTACCCATTGGATAGGTCATTAATATGGAATCAGTGGGGGCAGGGGTGGATTAAGAGTAGTAAGGGCCCCGGGCAGTTTAGAAGGCGCGCCCCCCCCCCACACCTGATTTATCACGTGACATGTCACATGATCCCCTGTGATAGATCATGTGATAGTTCACGGGAAATTAATTTGGCATAATATTAATTGTGCTGCCTCATCTGAGAGCAGCACAATATTTGGGCAGATACCCTGATTCCAGCGATGTGTCACTTTTTCAGCTGCTTGTTGTCATTTTGAGAAAATCACCGTTTTATCTGCTGCAGATCTAGCAGCTCTCTGAATGCTGCGCTCTGTATAGCCCCGCCCACACCACTGATTGGCAGCTTTCTGCCCATGCTCAGTGTACACAGAAATCTACTGATCAGTGATGGGGGTGGGGTCCTACAGAACTTACTAGTCATCTAGTAATAATTACCTTCTGACAAATCAATGATTTTATCAAAACAACACTAAGCAGCCCAGTAAGTGACACATTACTGGAATCAGTGCCTCTAACCCTACATTATGCTGCTCTCAGATTAGGTGGCAAAAACCTGATGACAGATTCCCTTTAAAGGAGCTGTAAAGACAAAAAAGTTTGTATTAAAAAAAATACAAGCCATTTGTGAAATTAACTTTTTTTCATTGTTAATTCACATTAGACTGTATCTTCAACACTTTTGTCAGCAGGTCTTATTACAGACTCTGAATAGGGCAGCTCTCTCCCTCTCCCTCAGCAGAAAGTCACAGCATGGTTAAAAAACGGGATCTTTTATGATTTTCTCATAATAAATAAAAAAGGACATGCAAGTCCTCCAAACTATTTTCCGTTTCTCTATAGGCGAGGTCCTAAATCTTTCTTGTTCTTTAGTTGATCACATGTCAAAAATGCAAAGCATTTACTATGAACTCGCCTAAAAAAATATACACTTGGAGAGTAATATCATCATCTGCATGTAAATATTCCTTGACTCTAAGGGCTCGCTCACACTGTCGTATAACACGGCCGAATGCTATGTGATGTTTTATCGGATAGGACTCGGCCCTATGTTATACTATGGGACAGTGCGATTATTGGCATGAGAAAATAATCTCATTCGATATTCGGACCATGTGCACCCATACAAGTCTATGGGTGCACGTAAAATATTAGACTGCACTCGGATGTCATCCAAGTGCAGTCCGATGAACACTCACAGAGACTATGGAGAAGATGGAGAAATTAAGTTCTCCATCTTCTCCATATCTGTGCTGCGAGAGAATCGGATCACACTCAGTTGAAGCTCTGACAGAGTTTGAGCCCAGTGTCATTAGCATAATTGGCCCTATTCTCTTGCATGAGAGAATATATGGCTTAGTGAGTGGACCCTAAAACTGAATAGTAGTGACGGACAGGCACCTCACAAGCGGGATCCATGTAGCTCTCAGATGTCATGTAGGTAGGGCTTCATTCCATGGAGTAGGGCTTAATTCCAATGTAAATAAAAAAAAATGGACTTCAAATAAAAATTAAATGAACACAAAAAGCACTAATTGAATTATTTTTTTCATATTTATGTTTGCAGCCCCTTTAAAAACCCTTTGAGGACCAAGACACATATATGTCCCATAGTTTTAAACTGGAAAAAAATTTGATTGAATAAAATGTAAGGTCCTCGAAGGTTTAAGTAGGTCATAAATTCATATGAATACTTGCTCATACAATTGCACATGCCAAAAGGTGAAGAAGAACAGAATCAAAAATATGACATTAAGTGGATCACTTACAGGTATTCAAGGTGAAAGAGACCAGCAAAGGCATCGTCTCGAATGACAGTAAATGAGTTAGAATTCAGCAAGCTGAAAATGAAGACAGCAGGTTAGAAGCGAACCAGACTTTATGGTGCTCAGAATTAGTCAAGCAGAATTTATTGACTGCTCTTGCAAAGCACTGAGACTCCCGCTGTGTATAGATGGCGCCGTGCGGCCTCCCGCTGTGTATAGATGGCGCCGTGCGGCCTCCCGCTGTGTATAGATGGCGCCGTGCGGCCTCCCACTGTGTATAGATGGCGCCGTATAGATGGCTACGTGCGGCCTCCTGCTGAGTATACGTGTATAGATGGCTACGTGCGGCCTCCTGCTGAGTATAGATGCCGCACGGCGCTCCCCCCAGAGACAGCAGGAGGCCGCACAGCTCCATCTATACTCAGCGGGAGACCGCACGTAGCCATCTATACACAGCAGGAGGCCGCACGGTGACATCTATACTCAGCGGGAGACCGCATGTAGCCATCTATACACAGCAGGAGGCCGCACGGCGCCCCCCCCCCCAGAGACTGCAGGAGGCCGCACAGCGCCATCTATACTCAGCGGGAGGCCGCACGTAGCCATCTATACACAGCGGGAGGCCTCGCGGCGCCCCCCCCCAGAGACAGCAGGAGGCCGCACAGCGCCATCTATACTCAGCGGGAGGCCGCACGTAGCCATCTATACACAGCGGGAGGCCGCACGGCGCCCCCCCCAGAGACAGCAGGAGGCCGCACAGCGCCATCTATACTCAGCGGGAGGCCGCACGGCGCCATCTATACACAGCGGGGAGCCGCACGGTGCCATCTCTACACAGCAGGGGGCCGCACTGCGCCATCAATACACGGCGGGGGGCCGCACGGCGCCATCTATACATAGCGGGGGGCCGCACGTAGCCATCTATACACAGCGGGGGGCTGCATGTAGCCATCAATACACGGCGGGGGGCCGCACGGCGCCATCTATACATAGCGGGGGGCCGCACGTAGCCATCTATACACAGCGGGGGGCCGCATGTAGCCATCTGTACACAGCGGGGGGCCGCACGGCGCCCCCCCAGATACAGCAGGAGGCCGCACGGCGCCAACTATACTCAGCAGTAGGCCGCACGCAGTCACACACACAAACATATACAGACATATACATACACGCATAAACACATTTGAAACACAAAAATACATATAAACAGAAATGACACAATGATATCTGCCCACACACACATACAAACAGACATCACACAATGACATCTGTCCACACACACACAAACAGACATCACACAATGACATCTGCCTACACACACACACACATACACACACACATACACACACAAACAGACATCACACAATGACATCTGCCTACACACACACACACAAACAGACATCACACAATGACATCTGCCTACACACACACACACACAAACAGACATCACACAATGACATCTGCCCACACACACACACACAAACCGACATCACACAATGACATCTGCCCACACACACACACACACATACAAACAGACATCACACAATGACATCTGCCCACACACACACAAACAGACATCACACAATGACATCTGCCCACACACACACACATACAAACAGACATCATACAATGACATCTGCCCACACACACACACACACACACACACACACACAGACATACACACACACAAACAGACATCACACAATGACATCT
>NW_027363139.1:860000-900000 GCF_046119375.1 Phyllobates terribilis
GTTGCAGGTTTACTAGTCTTCTAGTCACAACCTCCTACTGATAAAACAAAGATTTTATCAAAACACCAGCAAGCAGCCCAGAAAGTGACACATCGCTGGAATCAGGGTCTCTGTCTCTACATCATGCTGCTCTCGGAATATATGGGAAAAACCTAGTGACAGATTCCCTTTAAGCTCTCATCTCTAGTGATCAGGACCCTAGAATTTTCTTCTGAGGTGGGTTTCCCTTTAGCTCTGCACCTACCTAGCGTCACTGCATGGCTGCGGAAATAAAAAAATAAAAAAATAAATCTTTCTGAATTCTGAAGAGAAGGAGCAGTTGTGGAGTGTCAATATAATAGATGTAGAGAAGAGGGATGACGGCGGCCTGTGCTGAGCATTGCCCGGCTGATCGGGTGATGACTGATGGGTCACATGAATGAGTTATTACAGCAGAAACCGCACCCGTCCTGATAACTATTCCTGCAAGGAACCGGCCGTCCCTAACCCTGCAGCTACATAATAGAGATGCAAAGAAACAAGGAGAAAGAAAGGATGCAATGACAGGGATCACCAAGGAATAGCAAAAATATAGAATTTTATTAAAGACTAAACATACAAGACATGTTAAAAAAAACAACTAAAAAGCAACAATTGCCCCAATGAATAACAAAACCATTGCAAGGTACTGATATGGTTAATCCTCACATATATATGCCCAACTAGTCACAGAAAATCTCAATATATGACTACAGACTGCCCACCACAATATAATAAAGAGCAAGGCAGCAGCAAAGTATCTATTCACAAAGGCATTAATATCCAAATAAGCCTATAAAAATAGTGCCCATTATATAACCCCACAATGAAACCTGCCGCTGACACAATCGCCCCAAATGTGAAACAATACAATTGGATTGCTAAAAGAGCAAGCTAACGCTGTTAGGTCGGGCAGTAGAAAAAAATGATGTAACTACACCTGAACCATCAGGCAACCTACAGAAATGTGCATGGAGGATGTTGTTTTTACATAAGAGTTATGTATACAGAAAAGCTATATGTCCTATACAGGAAAAGTGTGGGATGAGGAGCTTACAAGACCACTAAAGTAAGACATTCACAAGCTCCTTCTGTATACTCCCTGGTGCCGGGGGTCCGACCCCACTGATCTTACACTGAGAATGTATGGAACTCCTGTAATGTCACCCTTCTTTTCTACAATGTAATCAAGGCATATTTATATGTCTGAACAAGACTTGTATCGACCCATAAAAGAAAAGAGCCCCAGCTCCACCATACTGAATCCCTGCACAGCGACGCTATCAGCCGTGCAGGGACACAACGCAGCTGCCGTCACTTATATAATGGCCGAATGTGCAGGGGAAAGCCACAACGGACCTCATTGTTCTGAAGGCTGCAGCGTATCCGAGCTATATGTGATACTACTCTGACATAGGGAAAGGGACAAAAACCCTTCAAATAGCAGGGAGTGACGTCTGATTAATATTTAGATTTGTATTGAACATAAAACCACAATCTTAGGACCATTACATACATTACCAGACTACTTTATAGATGATCAATTGCCAGCACAAGTTATATTACGCCCAAAATATCTCTGCAGCACCACCAAATTGCTGTATGAAAAATATGAGGAGTTATAGAAGTGTATTATCTGTACAGGTCCATATATCAGCCACTATTATGTGAAATATGTAATAAAATACACTATTATACATTATTAATGTTCTGTCCCTTTAACATTCTGTCACCATGGTAACGACAGTCATACTCAGCCAATAGGATTGCTCGGTTTGAATTTGAAAAAAAAAAAAACCTCCTATGTGGTCAGTTTGTTCCATCTCATCTGAGTGTGAAGACAGACACCTGCGATCAGCGAGAGATTCTAGGTATAAGACGTGATATAATCTAATGGACGGAGCCACATCCCATCACACGCACTCAGCGACCACAACTGACAGGAATCAGCCCATTTACCAGAGGAGAAGTCATTATTCCCCAACACATGATACGCTGAGACACCAGTGGGGGGCGCCACACTCATCACATCTCCCATCTGGAAGGATCCAGCGATCACTTCTAATGGGGGTCACTGCCCTTTTTTGGTGATTGCTGGAGTTTCCCGCGGTCGGACCCCACTGATCTATCAGTCATCACCGAGCCCAGGGATAAGGGGATGACTTGTTCCATCTGATAATTCCCCTTTAATGAAGCTCAGATACAGAACAGTAAATATCCTACACATTTCCCAATTTGCCCTTTCCCCAGCAGAGCCCCCGAATTATTTATAGCCAATGTTTCTAAGACCAAAGAAATATCAGCCAATCACCAAACCCTCTGCTGACGCCTCCTGAGGTTTTATAGATTTTGGATACATTTCTACAAGAGAAGATATCAGCGGACACCATGGGGATGGAGTATTCTGCCAGCGTTGGACCCGGTAGTATCCATCACTCACTCACCGTTCTCTATACTCTTGTTACATGGCTTTCTGGGGCTTTCATTAAACAGACTCATCTGTGGGGACATTTTCTTTCCTTTAATGCATATACTTGGTGGTAAATATTTTTCTGAGTTTTATTGAAAATTGTGCACAGTTTGCCTCCTGTGCCCTCTGTGCTGTACTGTCTATTGCTGGCTGCAGAACTAGTTAACTGAGAATCCATCAGTGAGCTCCTTCTGACAGTCTTAACATACATACGTCCTCTTTGTACGGTGAGGATTGCTCCTAATATCTGGTTGTGTTTTCTGCAGATTACATCAGTCCTGAGGAACAGCTGAGGAGACTGGCATATTGTGTGAAGTTTCTCCCTTCTCCCCTCTACAAGAAGGAGGTCAGTGAGACGACTCAGGGCAACGCTACGGCCTCTTCTATAAGGTAGCTGTGTATTCGGATCTTCCTTGTAGCCTCCTAACTTCATCTCTTCTCTTCCAGCGCCTTATGCCGACCAACCCCATTGCCCAAAGAAGATGCATCGAAGAGTATAAAGCCAGGGAGAAAAGGAAGAGGGAAGAAAGGCGCAAGGAACTAAAAGAACGGCGCAAGTACCTGGATGAAGAGGAAGACGAGGAAGAAGAGAAGGAAGAAGAGGAGAAAGCAGCAAAGAAGATAAAGCTGGACATCATGGATTTAAGACAGAAGACACTAAAAGAACTGTGCGCCTACCTGGATGAAGAGGAAGAAGAGGAAGAAGAGAAAGAAGAGAAAGCAAAGAAGATGAAACTCCACATCAAGATCCCTAGGGGGGAAGTGACGGCCAAAGGCCAGAAAAGAAGACAACCGATCCCAACAACAAGAAGGAAGAAGGAGAACCAGACCAACTTCCGCCAGTACATCAACCGGTATTTGAGAGGAAAGAGGAACATCATGTGGACCATCCTGCTGGAACCTCTCTGCCGATAACATCATGACGCGCCCCCTGGGCCAGTGTTGTTTGGGGGATTACCCGGAGCCGGATCAGATGGGGGGTTGTAGTCTCCGAGTGGTGGTGACCCGGTCCGTGCCCAGGGTGTCAAGCTCAGTGTGTGGCAGTCCTTACAGATGTTACTAGATGTTCTTTTATGTCGACTACGCCACCCGTTGATTTGCGGTCCATACGGCCGCCGCTGCAGCAGGGTCCGCTGAGGCTGGTGGTGTGTGTGCAGCTCTGGTAGTATAACCCCCAACGGGAGGGGTATAGCCTCAGGGGGTCAGTTGTAGAGGATGGTGGTTGTGGAGGTGCAGTGAGGATGGTAATGAGACTCAGAGTCGGGCTGTGCAGTTCAGGGTTTTTACTTACTGCTGTTGTGCTGGTCACTCCGGCCTTGAGTGACCGCCCGAGCCGTGCTGCGTCCACCAGGTCCTGGACTCGGCCAACCCCCAAGTAATTCTGGAGCGTGGTCCTGAGATCCCTTTCTGACGTTCCTTCTCTCTGGCCTTCCCCACCAGGGATCCACCTATGTCCGGCTCCCTCGGGCCTCTTGTTGGTAAAACCCTTGTCTCTGGGTTCCCTGACCCTATGCTCGGTTTGCCTTCCGGGTGGATTTAGTGGGGGGTCGTGGCAGATCCTGCCCACGACCTCCAGTCTCTGGCTGAGGATTAGTGCCCTCCACCAGCTTGGGATCCGGTACCCTTGTGCCAACCCTTCACCCTTCTGGTTGTATTTGGGCTCTTGGGGTTCCCTCTTCTCCCCCTCTGGGTCCTTCTTTCTCCTCTCTCTCTCTTGGCCTGGGGCTGCTCTTCTCCTCTGCTTTCTTCCTCTGCCTCTGCAAAAGACTGACTGGTGACTGTCTGCCTGTCTGACCCTGATCTAAGATGGTTCCCACCTTATATACTCCCTCTATGTGTGAGCTCAGGTGACCAGCACCCAATGAGCTCCTAGCATTACCCAGACTGCTCCCCCTATCTGCTCCTACACTACTGGGATGTTCCACCCCCCTCCCACTCCAGCCAGGGACAGACACTGTCGTACCTGCACATTTCTCTAGTGGGAGTACCATTGATCTGTCCCCCGGAAATGGGATGTATGTAGTGGATGCAGCCTACTGAGCTCAGTTCCACACTCCATCCTTACCCGGGAGTGGAATACCACACCTCTGGCTGAGGTGCAATACCCCTGTAGCAGCCGAATCCTCAGGGTGCTACATTCCCCCCTGGTAAATCACAGCACGTCCTCGGGCTGTAAGAAAATAAAACATCCATAAACATACAAATTTTTTTTCATAACAACATAACATATAAAACATCATATATATATATCATCACTTTTAGCAGCAATAAAACTTTTTTATAAATATTCTTGCAAACTTTTCTTGTTCTTCCGGCCACGGTGCAACTTGTGACCGGGTAAAGTGCGACAGTCTCTTGTAGAAAAAACACAGCTTTCCTATAAAACCAGTAGAGGGCGCCTTAGAAAGCGCAACTATATACAAGGAGGAAGGTGGCCGCTCTCAGTCCTCGGCCAGGTAATGGAAATAGGGACACACGGGTAACAGTTCACACTTTGACCCAACGGGGAAAATATTTAACTCAGCAACAGTTCTGGTACCCCGACGGGTAACTATTTACAGTCTCTCTCTACCGTACTTCAACGACGGCGTCCTCCTGCTCCTTCTTTGGATTCTTCAGACCCTCTTGCTCCTCCTCACACCGCAGCTCCTCCTCCGTCAGGCGATGTACATGGAGGGCGTAGGGTCCTTTGGCACACTTGTGCCGGGTGAAGGTGACCTCGTCCCCTACATAAAGGTCACGACCTCTGTGTCCCTCCGGCAGATGGCTTTCTACGTCTCTGCGGGTGACAAAGACGTCGCCGGGGGTATGATGGTCTCTAATAAAGCCCCATCCGTGCTGCATATTGAATTTTATCACAGTCCCGGTGGTACGGGGACCATGCGCTGCACGGGGATCTCTCCTGGTCCGGCTCTTCTGCTCCGCGCTCCTTATTTGCGTTTGCTGTTCCCGGACCCGCCTCTCTCTCCGCTCCCTCTCGAAGACCTCGAGCTGCTGCCGGCAGCACTCTGCACGCTCCGCTGCGGCTGCCCGAGTCTCCTGAGTGAACCCCATGAGGTCTTCTCCGGTGGGGTCCCACTCAAACTGTGCCTCCTCTAGCGGGGGCTGGGTCCTCCTAGCGGGCTTCGGAGCCGGAATCAGGGGCTCACACAGGGGCCTTGCTCTTTGGAGTTCCAGTTCGTAGTACTCCTGGGGCCATATGAAGGGCTGTCCATCCGGGCACGTATGCTGGGCGAACAGGTCTTCACCCAGGTGCGGTACTTTAGATGTTATGGGCGCTGTGGTGGTAGCGGCTCCCGGATTGACCAGGCCTTGCGACCAGGCTTGGGGCACCCTAAAGGAAAAGGGCACCGTAAGAACGGCGGCGCACGTGGTTACTCGGCCCTGCGACCAGGCCGGTGGCTCCGCGGAGGTAGGGGGCGCTGTTGGAATTGCGGCGCCCGGGTGTACTAGGCCTTGCGACCAGGCCGATGGTATTTCCTGCTTTGCCGCGCTCAAGGTCGAAGCGCGTGATGTCACAGGGGTCGCGGCCGCGGTTTCCGGTTGAGGCCTAGTCTGCGGCGGTGACGATGCAGCGACGGGCACGGCAGGGGGAACTTCGGGCTCTGCGACGGGGAGCTGGGGCAGGCACGCGGTTTCCCGACTCGGGGTAGAGACGTCCCCTTTACCTGCCTCCGTTCGTTCAGCTCCCTTCTCGGCGCCGTCTCCGGCCTTGAGTCCTCCTGCACCATCCTCAGAGGCGGTCTGTCTCCTCGTCTCGGGTGGCGTGCTCCGCTGACGGGTTTCGGTCTGCTGGGCCATCTCTCGGCTCCACTCCGCCAACGTCTCTCGCTGCACCTGGGCCATCCTCCGTGCGAGGCCCTCCAGCGCAGTCTGTGCACACTCCCGGTCTCGGGGGAGCTGTGCCAGGACCTCCACTAGGCCTAGTGGGGTTGTGGCTTGTAGCAGGCTCCTGACCACTGGGTCGGTGCTGCCTGTCTCTCCCTCCATCTCCGGGTATGCTTTCTCTGGACTCCTCTCCAGACTTCTTGTCTCCGGGTGCGCTCTCTCCAGACTGCTCCAGGCGGCACCCATCTTTGCTCTTTTGTTCTGTCTCCGCCCCCATTGAGGGTGGTCCCGGGGCAACTTAGTGATTGTCAGTTCCAGGGGCAGTTCTTTCACGCTGATGGACACCTCTAGCATCACAGTCTCAGTTGGTGGGCGCGGTTTCCGCTTTTGGCGCCATTCTTCGACCTGGCCCACGATGGGAGGTGGCTTCTTGCCACCCTCTGGCACGCCCATAATGGCGTCCGCTCTTCCAAGGCGGGAAATCTTCGGAAATGGCGGGAATCGTCTCCCAGTGGCGGGAAACTCCATGGATGGCGGGAAAAAACTGCAAATGGCGGGCAACCGGCGGGAATCGACCTGCGATGGAGTCCGATGGCGGGGACCCTCCGGAACTGGCGGGAGACTTCTTTTTGAGGTAACGGTGTACTTTTCTTCAGGCACGCAGTACCCGGTTGTTGCGGGCACGTTATCCTGCCGACTACGCCAAAGTTGACGCGCCCCCTGGGCCAGTGTTGTTTGGGGGATTACCCGGAGCCGGATCAGATGGGGGGTTGTAGTCTCCGAGTGGTGGTGACCCGGTCCGTGCCCAGGGTGTCAAGCTCAGTGTGTGGCAGTCCTTACAGATGTTACTAGATGTTCTTTTATGTCGACTACGCCACCCGTTGATTTGCGGTCCATACGGCCGCCGCTGCAGCAGGGTCCGCTGAGGCTGGTGGTGTGTGTGCAGCTCTGGTAGTATAACCCCCAACGGGAGGGGTATAGCCTCAGGGGGTCAGTTGTAGAGGATGGTGGTTGTGGAGGTGCAGTGAGGATGGTAATGAGACTCAGAGTCGGGCTGTGCAGTTCAGGGTTTTTACTTACTGCTCTTGTGCTGGTCACTCCGGCCTTGAGTGACCGCCCGAGCCGTGCTGCGTCCACCAGGTCCTGGACTCGGCCAACCCCCAAGTAATTCTGGAGCGTGGTCCTGAGCTCCCTTTCTGACGTTCCTTCTCTCTGGCCTTCTCCACCAGGGATCCACCTATGTCTGGCTCCCTCGGGCCTCTTGTTGGTAAAACCCTTGTCTCTGGGTTCCCTGACCCTATGCTCGGTTTGCCTTCCGGGTGGATTTAGTGGGGGGTCGTGGCAGATCCTGCCCACGACCTCCGGTCTCTGGCTGAGGATTAGTGCCCTCCACCAGCTTGGGATCCGGTACCCTTGTGCCAACCCTTCACCCTTCTGGTTGTATTTGGGCTCTTGGGGTTCCCTCTTCTCCCCCTCTGGGTCCTTCTTTCTCCTCTCTCTCTCTTGGCCTGGGGCTGCTCTTCTCCTCTGCTTTCTTCCTCTGCCTCTGCAAAAGACTGACTGGTGACTGTCTGCCTGTCTGACCCTGATCTAAGATGGTTCCCACCTTATATACTCCCTCTATGTGTGAGCTCAGGTGACCAGCACCCAATGAGCTCCTAGCATTACCCAGACTGCCCCCCCTATCTGCTCCTACACTACTGGGATGTTCCACCCCCCTCCCACTCCAGCCAGGGACAGACACTGTCGTACCTGCACATTTTTCTAGTGGGAGTACCATTGATCTGTCCCCCGAAAATGGGATGTATGTAGTGCATGCAGCCTACTGAGCTCAGTTCCACACTCCATCCTTACCCGGGAGTGGAATACCACACCTCTGGCTGAGGTGCAATACCCCTGTAGCAGCCGAATCCTCAGGGTGCTACAATCACATACGGCAATACCGGCTGGTAAGTATCAGACCACCAAATAACAGCAGGATAGTGTAATATAGTGGTAGTGTATCAGTATTAGTGTAATAAGAGTAATAATACTAGTGATAATAGTAAGAAATAAATAAAATAGTAATAAAATAACAGTAGTAATAGTAGTAGGTAGAATAGCAGTGTGATCCAGGGTCCAAGGACTGATCGCCTTTTCTCGGGGTCAAGAAGGAATTTTTCCCCTGTGACACAAATTGGCTGAAGGTGTCCAGGGGTTTTTGCCTTCTTCTGGATCAACACTGTAGTTATAGGGTAGTATTAGTAGTGATAGGAAAGAATAATAATAATGTAAAAATATAGCAGGTTATTAATAATAAGAAGAATATTAAATAGCTATATTTATAAAAATAAAAACATAAATTAAAATAACTCCAGTAGTACAATAAGTAATATATTAATTATACAACTAATAATAACATTATTAGGTTTGATCCAGGGTCCTAGGACTGATCGCCTTTTCTCGGGGTCAAGAAGGAATTTTTCCTCAGTGACACAAATTGGCTGAAGGTGTCCTGGGGTTTTTGCCTTCTTCTGGATCAACACTCTAGGTATAGGGTAGTATTAGTAGTGATAGGAAAGTAGAATAATACTGTAATAAGATAGCAGGATGTTAATAATAGTAAGAATATAAAAATAATTATAGTGTTGTTTTGATTATTTTAAGTAGTTATAGAAAAGTTAGAATAGCAAAGTAATAAGATAGCAGGACATAAATAATATATAATCTATAAAAAGTACAAAAACCTAAATTAAAATACTAATAACTGCAGTAGCAGTACAATTAGTTGTGTAATATTAATAAGAATTATTAATAACTAGTAATAACATTATTAGATTTGATCCAGGGTCCTAGGACTGATCGCCTTTTCTCGGGGTCAAGAAGGAATTTTTCCCCTGTGACACAAATTGGCTGAAGGTGTCCTGGGGTTTTTGCCTTCTTCTGGATCAACACTAAGTATAGGGATTTTAGTAATACCATTATCATAAACACAAGAGTAATAAAAAATTATAAAACTAATTAAAAAATGAATTATAACAGGTACAATTGATTGCATTAGTACAGTAATAATAAACATTAAAAATGGTGGTCCCAGTTAGTAAGTTAGTGTAGTGTTAGTGTAGGGACCCATCTGAAGAGGTCGCCTTGACGGTGGCAGATGGGCTCGCACAATTTGCTCAAAGTGTGCGCTAAGAACCTCATATTTCTATGTACAGGAGATCTAGCAGTAATACCATTCAGGAGATAGGTATTTGTGTACACACATTTTGTTATATACTTTTGCGCCGCACACAGGGCAGGTATACAGGTACAGGATGCTCATATGTAGTGAGAGTGTTGCAGTAATATTATAACTGGGCCTTAAGGGTAAAATGTTGATAACTACAGGTCCTGGAAACACATCAGAAACTAGAACCTGTAAGTAACTGGTTCCCTGCTAGTGATTAATATGTAAAGGGCAGTCTGGTACCAGGACCCGCGTTATAGGACACATTATCATCAGGCAGGTGCAGTCAGGACTCTTACAAGATCTGCGGCAGTCGTGTGGCGGTATAACACAGTCCCGCTCCTGCCTCAGGCGCCAGCAGTGGAGCCAACCCTGATCCTGGCAGCTTAACCCCTTATATGACACAGTCAGTGGCTTTCACAGCATTTAGGCACTTAAGACCGGAGAGGGAGGCGCGATCATGGTGCCGATGAGTTTCTATGGCAGCCGAGATCTAACAATGGACCCCATGACGGCCATCTTACTGCTCTTATTAGTCCCGGCTGAGGAGAGGTCTATGAGGACACCGGTCAGAGTTATGTCGCCTGCTCTGCAGCTATTAGAAATATCTAGGGCTGATTAGTTTGCTATCTGTAAATCGGATCTAGCCCTGCCCCCCCCAGCAGCACTGGGCTACCACTGGTGTGATCAGGGCTATTGGGCTCCTAGATTGGGCAGAGGAGCTCAGTCTTCAGCAGGAGCTGGCTGAGGAGAGCGGAGCGACTTGCATGGGGCTGCTGCACAAGAAGCAGCTCACAAGGTGGAGATTTATCCGGAGACGTGGTACCCGGGCTGTCATCTGCTTTGCAGGCTGCATAGTCGCTGCCTCCTAGGACCCGAACTTCACCCCTAACAGGCACAGCAGAGCTCGGACAGCTGCAAGTGCCGGAGAGTGGCTGATTAGTGACTGCTGTGTCTCCTGCACTCAGATAAGAGCGGTACAGAGCGGGGGCTCAGTAATGGTGAATACGGGAAGTGTCCACCCCTCACATGCCCTATATGTGGCCCCCAGAGGTAAAGTCTTCCCTGTACCCAGCGCCTCCTCCCGCCTTCACTGCTGGCGTGCGCCATTGCTTAGAGGGGATGTCTGAAGATAACAAGTTACATACATAGTAACATAGTTTTTAAGGTTGAAGGAAGACTAAGTCCATCTAGTTCAACCCATAGCCTAACATGTTGATCCAGAGGAAGGCAAAAAAAAACCCTGTGGCAAACACTAAGCTCCACATTGGGGAAAAAAATTCCTTCCCGACTCCATACGACAATCAGACTAGTTCCCTGGATCAACGCCCTATCATGGAATCTAGTTTTTGCAACCTGTAATATTATACTTTTCAAGAAAGGAATCCATGCCCTTCTTAAATTTTATTAGTGAATCACTCATTACAACATCATGAGGCAGAGAGCTCCATAGTCTCACTGCTCTTACAGTAAAGAATCCCCGTCTGTGATTATGATTAAACCTTCTTTCCTCCAGACGTAGAAGATGCCCCCTTGTCCCCGTCTCTGGCCTCAGAGTAAAAAGATCAGTAGAAAGGTCTTTGTACTGTCCCCTCATATACTTGTACATAGTAATAAGATCACCCCTAAGCCTTCGTTTTTCCACAGTAAATAACCCCAAGTGTAATAACCTGTCTTGGTATTGCAGACCCCCCAGTCCTCTAATAACCTTGGTCGCTCTTCTCTGCACCCGCTCTAGTTCAGCTATGTCTTTCTTATACACCGGAGACCAGAACTGTACACAGTATTCTAAGTGTGGTCGCACTAATGACTTGTATAGAGGTAAAATTATCTTCTCCTCATGAGCATCTATGCCTCTTTTAACGCATCCCATTATTTTATTTGCCTTTGCAGCAGCTGCCTGACACTGGCCACTAAACATGAGCTTGTCGTCCACCAATACACCCAGGTCTTTTTCAGTGACAGATTTATCCAGTGTTTTACAATTAAGCATATAATTATACATTTTATTTCCTCTGCCCAAGTGCATTACCTTACATTTATCCCCATTAAAGCTCATTTGCCATTTATCAGCCCAAGCTTCTAGTTTACATAGATCCTCCTGTAATATAAAATTGTCCTCCTCTGTATTGATTACCCTGCAGAGTTTAGTGTCATCTGCAAATATTGAAATAGTACTCTGTATGCCCCCTACAAGGTGATTAATAAATATGTTAAAAAGAAGGGGGCCCAATACTGACCCCTGTGGTACCCCACTGTTAAATGAGACCTAGTCTGAGTGTTTTCCATTAATAACCACCCTTTGTTTCCTATCACTGAACCAATTCTTAACCCACATACATATATTTTCCCCTATCCCCATTGTTCTCATTTTATGTATCAACCTTTTGTGTGGAACCGTATCAAAAGCTTTTGAAAAGTCCAAATACACAACATCCACTGCATTTCCTTGGTCCAGTCCAGAACTTGCCTCCTCATAAAAACTGATCAGATTAGTCTGACAGGAATGGTCCCTTGTAAACCCATGTTGATATTGGGTCATGAGGCTATTCTTCTTCAGATACTCTATTATAGAATCTCTTAGGAAACCCTCCAGGATTTTTCCCACAGTAGAGGTTAAGCTTACCGGCCTATAATTTCCAAGTTCGGTTTCTGTCCCCTTTTTGAATATTGGCACCACATTTGCTATACGCCAGTCCTGTGGTACAGACCCTGTTATTATGGAATCTTTAAAGATTAAAAATAATGGTCTATCTATGACATTACTTAATTCCTGCAGTACTCGCGGGTGTATCCCATCCGGGCCTGGGGATTTGTCAACTTTAGTTATCACTTATCCACAGGCTCAGTGATCACTTACTGATCGTGGGGTCTGACCACTGCGAACCATCGTCTGATCGGGAAGGAACGGAAAGTCAGGGAACAACTGCAGCTCCATTCATTCTCTATGGGGCTCTGGAAAAAGCCGAGCTCAGCACTTGGATGCCACATAAGGAATGAATGGAGCAGATCCTGGAGTAATAACATGTCCTCCTCAGCTTTCTGTCTGTGTAAGTGGCTCAGCCCTCGTCTCCCCTTCTGTTCCCGACTTCTCTTTTGTTCCCTGTGGACTTTCTCTCAGTCCTCTGCAGCCATTATGTGTGTAGACAACTTCAAAAAGAAAAAGTAGCAGAACATCAGTCATCTAATAATCCACGATATTCAGGGGGGAAAACAAAACGGTGATGTTCTTACACAGTCGCCTCCTCTTGAGCTGATGAAGATGTCGGTGGCAGCACATTGCGGTTTGTGTTCTCTGCCTGAATATCGCGGATTATGTGACGTCCTGCAGCTTCTCATCATCCATGTTGGGCTGTTGGACGACGTGTGGACGCTCGGCTTGTTGGATTCTTGTGTTACTACCAGCACTGACTTTATATTATGACTCCTGTGCCGATTCCCATTTCTAATTGCAGCGTGTTATACCAGCACGTGACGGCTGCCACAATCACGTGACGACTGTAGCGTCGGCGTCCCTGCCTCCTGCTAGGCTGGGACGCCGTTCCCCTCACCTCTCCGCTCCGTGCCCGGCGTCTTCCTCCCGCTCTGCTGGCAGCGCACGCTGCTTCCCGGTCAAGGTGCTTAGGGCGCGCGCGCGCTCCCTCTCTCTTAAAGGGGCCGCGCGCGCCGTCCTAAGGAGTCCCCGGCCAATGGCCGGAGGACCTCACCATATATAAGGCACCTCCTCCAAAATGGAGGTGCCCGAGCTCTGTTGTTGCAAAGCCTTTCAACTCTGCTTCAGCCCTCAGGTCCCGTTGCCTGATACCTGCCTGATTTCTGTCTACCTGCTTGCAATCCTGTGGTCCGACAGTCTGCCTACCAGCACCTGCCAGTCTGTCTATGGATCAGTCCGCCTGCGGACCAGGAACTACCTGCCAGATACCTGCCTGCCTGTCCAGAGACTCTTACCCGCTCACCTGGGAGCGCTCACCTGGGAGCGCTCACCTGGGAGTGCTTACCTGCTACCCGCCTGCTAGCCTACCTGGAGGCTTAGCCGTCACTTGCTGTGACCACCTGCCTGTCCAGAGACTCTCACCCGCTCACCTGGGAGCGCTCTCCTGCTACCTGCCTGCTAGCCTACCTGGAGGCTTAGCAGTCACTTGCTGTGACCACCTGCCTGTCCAGAGACTCTTACTCGCTCACCTGGGAGCACTCACCTGCTACCTGCCTGCTAGCCTACCTGGAGGCTTAGCCGTTACTTGCCGTGACCACCCGCCTGTCAAGAGACTGTCCCCGTCACTTGCCGTGACCACCCGCCTGTCAAGAGACTGTCCCCGTCACTTGCTGTGACCGCCCTGCCCTTCTACCCTGAGACTGTCCTTGTCACTTGCAGTGTCTACCTACCCGCCTTCCCTGGGAGCCACCCGCTTCCTTACAAGGACTACCCTTTGTATAGTAGCTCAGAGGTTCCACCTCCCACACCCGTTACAGTTTGCTCAGGCCATGGAACCCGGTGGCACCCAAGCTCCCTCGCTCTCGGACCTATGTCATGAACTTTCCCGTCAGAGGTCCCAACAGGAGTCCATCCTGAGTCACCTGCGTAGTGTTAACTTTCGCCTGGACACACTGACTGTCTCATCGGGAGCTGCTTCCACTCGCACACTTACTACCCCGGCGCCGCCGCTGCACAGCAATACCATAGCATCCCTTCCCGGTCCCCGTCTCTCCGCCCCGCCTCGTTTTGGCGGAGATCCCGGTCAGGCACGGGGCTTCACTAACCAGTGCACTCTGCACTTCGAACTTTTGGCACATCAGTTTTCCACCGACTGAGCCAAAGTAGCCTTCACCATGTCCCATCTCACGGGGGAGGCGCTGGCTTGGCTAAATCCTCTATGGGAGAGAGGAGATTCCCTGGTGTCCAACCTGCCAGCCTTTCTCACGGCTTTCCGGAAAGTCTTCGACGAACCAGGACGGAAGACCTCATCCGCCTCATCTCTGCTACGCCTCCGTCAAGGAAGTCTCACCGTGGGCCAATATGCCATACGGTTCCGTACCCTTGCTTCGGAGCTTGCCTGGGATAACGACGCCCTGGTGTCCGTCTTCTGGGAGAGTCTGTCCGGCCGTATTAAAGATGAACTCGCCGGTCGGGACATTCCTACCACTCTCGACGACTTAATAACACTCGCCACCCGGATTGACATCCGGTTCCAGGAGCGCACCAAAGAGGTCATCCGTGAGAGGAGGTTTCCACGCCTTGCCCCTACCTTTCAGAAACCCGTCACTTCCTCCGTTCCTCCTCAGGCGCACTCACCCGAGCCTATGCAGGTCGACCAGACCAAGATGGTCAAAACCCGTCAAGAATTACGCCGTGCCGAGGGGAGCTGCTTCTACTGTGGCAGTAAGGAGCACCGGATCCGTTCCTGCCCGGAGAGGTCGGGAAACACCTGTGTCTAGGATCGCTCAGAGAGGTCGTCCTAGACAAGAGTAAACCCTCTCCATCTCTGATGCTGTCGGTCTCTATCATCTGCGGGGAGAACAGTTTCTGTGTACTAGCTCAACTTGACTCTGGAGCTGCCGGAAATCTCATTTCTCTATCCCTGGTAGAGAAATACCACATTCCCACCAAACCCCTGGCTTTACCCTTATCTGTCGCCTCCATGGATGGGGGTCTCTTACCGCATCCCATTCAACTCATCACCGAATCCATAACTCTGCAGGTGGGAATGCTGCACTCTGAGAGCATCTTCTTCCATGTTCTGCCTGGACTCTCTCACGCCCTCTTGCTAGGCCTACCTTGGCTCCAGAAACATGCACCCGTGCTTGATTGGCAGACCGGAGAAGTCCTTCGCTGGGGAGAGGACTGCCATAAGACTTGTTTAGTTCCCGTTCTTCCTGCCTGTCCTTCTCCTACCCCAGCCAATCTACCCGGCCTACAGGTTCCCTATTGGTCTTATGCGGATGTCTTTAATAAAAGAGAAGCAGAGACATTACCCCCTCATAGACCATACGATTGCCCAATCGACCTGATACCTGGCGCTACTCCTCCCCGTGGGCGTTTTTACCCTTTGTCCGCTGCTGAGACCCGGTCCATGTCTGAATATATTGAGGAGAATCTGGCCCGAGGATTTATCCGGAAATCTACCTCCCCGGCGGGAGCAGGCTTCTTCTTCGTCAAAAAGAAAGACGGCTCACTCCGTCTAGACATTAGAAACGTATCGTCACATTTAATGTCGGAGGTGTAGATCACTTTAAGAGAATTTCCGTCCCGTCCTGTAATGAGCCATGTGAGCTCCTTGTCTGATCAGGATAACAGAGGGGTGGAATGTATTTGTACACATGACAGATTAGTTGTTGGCTTCTCGGGTTTGGGCTTTGGACGCTGTAGGCCTCGTCTTTACAATGTACTGCCTCCTCTCTGTTTACAGCCTGGGAAGACACATGATAAGTTCAGGTAATATGATCTGTAGGAAAAAAATGGGTGAAGCCAGACTGCGGGACTAAGTTTAGATCAAGTGCGTCAGTAACCTTTATCTCATCAAACAGGTCACAGTCGTTCACGTTCATTTCAGATCTCACATGTACAAATACACATGAATGAGCACGGTCATGCACTGTGGACTTGTGGCCTGAGGCCACGGCCCCACTATCAGTAGTCAGTATTTTTTCTCAGGAGTGGGAGCCAAAACCAGGAGTGGGTGATAAATGCAGAATTGGTGACTTGTTTCTATTAGACCGTTTCTCTGATTGTTCCTCACCTGGTTTTGGCTCCCACTCCTGAGAAAAAATACTGACCGAATACTGATAGATAGTGTGGCCAATCATCAGCGTCAGGCCACAGCCCCACTAACAAGTCCACCGGTGCTCATATAAAGCCTTTTCAAAAGGGCCGATACAAAGTGTACCAAGATGGTTGCTTATTGTCGGCAGCACGTCCTGTTTACATGGGCAGATGAGATGACTATAAACAATCCAATCAGGCGATGGATGAGTCTTTTTCTAAATAATACATTGTTCCTGGTTAATAATATTTTTTTAGGACTTGGACCTCCTAAAATTAGGACTTTAAAAATCCTAAATATTTTCACCGTGATAGTGATGCTCATAGTCAGTCTCCTCTCATATGCCACAGCAATTCCAACAGTAAAGCGTTGTCCCATACACAAGAGTACTTCAGCCGAGTGTCTCTGTGTTCTCTATAAGAGAACCGCAGTCCTACATCTTTGGTGATAAGCTATCTCCAGGGAAACAGAAGGATCAATAGTTCAAAATCGGACATGTCGGACACTTTAGAGGTATTCTCATCTCCAAAATCCTATCCCAATATGTAGTAGGTGTAATAATATTAGCAAATACCTACAATTATAAATGTAGGATAGTTCTTCTGACTAGCTATGTCACTTACCCCATGTGCAGGGCATTGCAGTAGCTTAGGTATTCATTGTTACGACCACTAAGCGTAACTATGTGTGGTCGTAACCATGGATGCCTAAGCTACTGCAATGCCTTGCACATGGGGTAAGCAACATTGCTAATCAGAAGGACTATACTACATTTCTAATTGGAGGTATTTGCTAATATTATTATTACACCTACTACATATTGGGATAGGATCTTGGAAATAGGAATACCCCTTTAACTTCCCCAACAATCAGTTGTCTGGGCCCCCATACACATTTGAGTTTCAGCTGAATCTGTCAATATCGGTGGGATAGGTCAACATTAGTCTAATATGTATGGTGGGCCTTCAGTTAGATATTTTGGTTCTAATACAGCTAAATATACCAGTAGAGTTTATACAATGGGCTCTGTGCTGCTTTATAATGGTCACCCCAGAGTTTGAAGCCCCCGTAGATCCCAGTATACCACACAATAGAACATTTGCTGCATTTTACAACAGTTTGGCTTTTGTAGATCCTTATTTCCATAAAGAATGGATGCAGCCAAATATCCCAGAATACTAAGAATTATTTAGGAATGGTTCCTTGAATAGTCAGGTATTTTCTTTTTTTCCTCGATGTCCTGGAAAGAGGTGAAGGCTCAGCAGGAGAAGCTCCGAGATGATCATTCCATCATAATGTGTCATTGTCGAGTCTTCAGATGTGGTCCTCTCCCCGCGTGGGGTTTTCCTTTTAGGAGGAAGCTTTATATTTACCACGTCAGTGTTATGCATTGTTACTTATTTTTATGTTATGTGAATGTTTTATACACGAGAACATTGACCACTGAGCCTTTATTATAGAATTCTCGGTAAAGCTACTAAATATAGCCTAATGATTGTTATAGCAGAAGATGGAGTCCCTCAAGTTTAAAGGCCCCATCTATGCTATATAAGTCTGACAGTTATTTTAGGTAAAAAAACAGCAAGCTGAAATGTTCCTTCTTGTATCAATAGCGTGTCCTTGCTAAAAAGATAACGTGATTCTCCCTGGCCAGATGTTTCTTCTTGTAGTAATAATGTGTTCTTGCAGAAAGATGAAATGACCTTGCTAACTAGATAAGTCTAATTAAATATTTTAAAGCATACAGAAACTAGTTTTTTTCACTTGTTCAGCTAAACTGTATAATCGAACCATATATGGCAAATCCGTTTCCTGCCTTTAGGGTGTATATTAGCCCTGTGTTTTGTAATAAAGTTTTTAGAGTATGTTTAGACACAAACATCCTGTCCTGTGTCTTCATTCTCTCCGAGCTCGTAATCCAAAGGATAGAAGACCCAAAATTCAGTGACATGATAATATACAATCACGTTTGTTGTACTTGCGGAATTTTATTCTAGTGGTTTCCTGCTTCCTGACTAATTGTGATTTAGATTAAATACTATCTGACCACGGTCACTTGTGAGGTCCGAGTACTATCTACGTCTTATACGAGTGTTGATCATGTTAAGGAATATATCAGCTAGAAATTTCTGTAATTATTAAAACCAGACATTTATATTCTTTTTTATCAATAGGTTTTTAATTTCTGATTGTCAAGATTTTTCTAATTGTATTCTCTCTAAATGATCAGGCGGCAATATTACCTGAGCTGATAAGCCTTACAGTGGATATATGGACCACTTTAGACTGTGGATGTTCACTGGGTTATAGGCATGCTCTCTGACCTGTGCAGAGGTCATTGTGCAGAGAGGGGGGAGAAGGTCAGCTGAGACCATCGCCTTTTGTGAATGGTGGATCCTGTATTATCTATATGACAAGATGTTACCTTTTATTTTAATCCTGTCTGTGATGATAATAAGATGGCTGCTGAGAATCTCTACAGAACAGGCAGGGTAAGCCAATGCTGAGACTTAATATGCATTTACACTGAAAGATTATAAACGAGAGCTGCTGAGAAGTGGAGTGTAAATAGGCTATAGGGTAAAACGAGAAAAAGACGGATTTTGGTAAGACCTTACCTGTAAAATCCTTTTCAGCAAAGGAAGGAAGGGAGACACAGATCCATTACTAGTGGGGGTAGGCGGAGCCCCACAGGATAGTTCACCTCAGATTTAGAAAAAGTGACAACCGGCCCCTCCAACTTAGGCTCCTCCTACTCCCATGTTCTCCAGTCCGTACACAAGCTAAGGAAGAGCAGACAACACCAGGGGAACAACACAACCCCTTCTGAAAATTCATAAATGTGAGAGAACAGGTTATGTATATAACAGCATGAAAACACACAGTCCCAGGCACTACTTACTGGACCTGACAACTGCGATGAGCTGGCAATGCTGGAACAGAGCCCTAGTGCGCCAAGCCCAGACCAGATGACCGCCATCAGGAGGGAGTCGCGCCGCATCTAGAAAAACCATAATACACTTCTGCCATGGGAGGGTGCTGTGTCTCCCTTCCTTCCTTCGCTGAAAAGGATTTTACAGGTAAGGTCTTACCAAAATCCGTCTTTCAGCAGCAGAAGGGAAGGAAGGGAGACACAGATCCATTACTAGTGGGAAGTCCCAAAGCAGTCCAAAACTCAAGGGTGGGAAACAGTGGCAGGATCGCCAACACCCCAACAACTTAGGCAAGTGCGCAACAAGCGCCGAACAAAAAATAAAGAGATAACCTAAGCCACTGCCGCCTGCAGGACCCTGCGTCCCAAGGCCGCATTGGCGGAAGCACTCACGTTCACTTTATAAAATTTAGTAAAAGTGTGAACGGAGCACCAGGTAGCCGCCCGGCAGAGCTGCGCTGCCGAAGCCCCCTGACGAAAAGCCCACGACGAACCAACAGCTCTCGTGGAATGAGCTTGAACCTTAACCGGACAAGGCTCGCCCTTGAGCCGGTACGCCTCCAGGATAGCCGAACATATCCACCGAGCTATAGTGTCCTTGGAAGCCCGCTGACCACGGCGACGACCAGCAGGAATCACAAACAGAGAATCCGATTTTCGAAACCCTTGCGTGATTGAAAGATAGAACTTCAATGCCCGCACCAAATCAAACGAGTGCAAGGCCCGCTCCTTCAGACTCTTTGGTTTCGGACAGAGGGAAGGCAACAGAATGTCCTGATTGAGGTGGAAAACGCGACACCACTTTAGGTAAAAAATCTCCACGGGTATGAAGCGCCACACGATTCGGGTGGAATTCCAAAAAAGGGGGCGAGCAAGACAGTGCCGCCAACTCCGAAACCCTTCTTAAAGAGGTGACTGCCACCAGGAAGGCCACCTTCCAAGAAAGCAAGTAAAGCGTAGCTGAATCCATAGGCTCAAACGGCCCATGCTGAAGAGCCTCCAAAACTAAATTGAGCCGCCAAGGAGCCACAACCGCCCTCCGAGGCGGAAACTGATGTGCAACCCCGCGAAAAAATGAACGCACATCCCTGCGTGAGGCAATAGCCTTCCGAAAAAGCCCGGATAGTGCAGAGACCTGACCCCGCAAGGTACTAACTGCTAGACCCTTGACCAGACCACATTGCAGAAAGGCCAAGAAGTTGGGAATGGAAAAAACCCTCGGGTTCCTTGACGATCCAGAACACCATGAATAGAAGGCCTCCCAAGTTCTGTGATAAATACTAGTCGTAGCTGGACCTCTGGCCGCCCGCAAGGTGGCAATGACCTCGGACGAAAACCCACGACGGGTCAAGATTTCGGTCTCAAGAGCCACGCCGTCAAACGAAGTGACTTCAGGTCCGGATGACGAATGGGCCCTTGAGTTAACAGGTCCGGGCGAAGAGGCAGTGGAAACGGAGGCGCTGCCAGAAGAGACACCAGCGTTGAATACCACACCCTCCGCGGCCAATCCGGCGCCACCAAAATCGCCGATACTCGTTCGAGATTGATCCGCCTGATCACCAGAGGAAGTAAGGATACCGGCGGAAACACATAGATCAGCTCGAACTGGTCCCACGGGGCCACTAGAGCATCTACCGCCACAGCCTCCGGGTCCCTGTACCTGGACATGATTGTCGGAATCTTGGCGTTCAGCCTGGATGCCATCAAGTCCACTTGGGGAGTCCCCCAACGGGAGCACAGCAGAGTAAAAACCTCCGGATGAAGACTCTATTCTCCGGGATCTACCCGCTCGCGACTGAGGAAGTCCGCCGAGATATTCAGCACACCCGGGATGTGAAACGCGGAGATGACTGGAACCCTGAACTCGGCCCAAAGCAGGATCCGAGAGACCTCCATCATGAGTCTGGAACTCCTCGTCCCGCCCTGATGGTTGATATACGCGACAGCTGTCGCATTGTCCGTCTGAATCCGGACCGGCAGACCGCTCAAAGGGACCGTCCAATGTCGGAGGCAGAGAAATATTGCTCTCAACTCCAGAATGTTGATTGGCAGAGACGACTCCTCTGACGACCAGACCCCCTGAACCCAGAGGTCGTTCCAAACCCCCCCCCCAGCCAGTCAGGCTGGCATCGGTGGTAATCACCGACCACCGTGGGAGAAGAAGGGATTTCCCCAGGGATAAAGCCTCCAGACGTAACCACCATCCAAGAGACTCTCGCACCCTGCGGGAGATGACGACACAGCGATCCAGCGAAGTCGGCGATCGGTCCCAACGGGTCAGAATAAGATCTTGGAGATCCCGGGAATGAAATTGTGCAAACGGCACCGCTTCCATTGCTGCCACCATCAGACCCAGAAGGCGCATGCACTTCCGAAGGGACATCGCCCTCACCGACCTCATAGCCTGGACGTGGTGACGAAGGTTCGCTTGTTTGTCCGGAGGGAGGGACACCACTGCCCGTACGGTGTCGAAATGCATCCCCAAGAACAGGATTGACTGCGACGGCTCCAATGACGACTTCTTCCAATTGACCAGCCACCCGAAGTCTTCCAGGTGCTGAAGGGAGAGATCGCGAGCTGTCACTGCCTCCTCCGCTGTGGGCGCCACAATTAACAGGTCGTCCAGGTAGGGGAGAATCGGAACTCCTTGCTTTCGAAGGAGCGCCATGAGCGGCGCCAGAACCTTTGTAAAAACCCTGGGCGCCGAGACCAACCCGAAAGGTAGGGCCACAAATTGGTAATGGACCTGCCCTACGGCGAAACGCAGGAAGCACTGGTGAGCCCTGCCAACAGGGACATGCAAATAGGCGTCGCGGATGTCGATCGACACCAAAAAATCGTACTGCGACAAGGCCGCCACGACGGAGCTAAGAGACTCCATACGGAATTTCCGGATTCGGACATGAAGATTCAAATCCTTGAGGTCCAGAATGGGATGAAACTTGTCCTCCTTTTTTGGGGACCACAAAAAGGTTAGAGTAAAAACCCCCTTCCCCGGTCCTCCGGCGGAAACGGAACCACTACACCCTGCTGCAGAAGAGAGTTGACCTCCCGCAGCAAAGCAGCAGCCAGCTTGGGCACGGACGGGATGCGAGACTGACGAAACCTGTCCGGGGGTAGAGAGTGAAACTCTATGAAATAGCCCGCTGACACAACCCGTGTCACCCAGGCGTCCGATTCGTGGGACGCCCAAACCGACCCGAATTGTAGCAGCCGACCTCCCACCTGAGAGCCCTCGAGAGGGATCCTGGCGTCAGTCCGCCTTAGCGGGCTTTTTGTCAGCCTCCCTTTTGTCCCGACGGAAATGCTGTTTCCAGGGAGTACGGGATTTCTGGGTGGACTTCTTACCGGAAGACGAGGGACGACCCAATCTCCAAGAGGGCTGATCGAATCGTCCCCTGGGTCGAAAGGACCGACGACCACTACCGGCACTTGACCTGTCAGACGTAGAGGCCGCTGCTTTCCGCTGTGGCAAAGCCACATCCTTGGCCTTAGCAATCAGCTCCGTGAGGTCCGAACCAAAAAGCAGACCGCCCTTGTACGCCAGAGTAAGCAAACCTTGTTTGGATACTGCGTCTCCAGTCCACTGTTTGAGCCACAGTGCTCTACTGACTGTGACGGCCGAGGCTTGAGCCCTGGACAGAAACAAAGTAGTATCCAGCACTGCGTCTCTGCTATATCGGGCCACCTCTTCCAACAGCTGGAAGAGCCTTTCCACGTCAGACAGCGGAGTCCCATCTTGCCATGCTGACCGCAGCTGATCCAACCATCTCAGGGAAGCCTCACCAGTATAATGTTAGGTGTCAGGCATGTGCTGGGCATGAAATTGGGTCAGAATCATCTGTGGATTCTGTGGTCTCCCATTCTGGTCCAGCCAGGGCAGACACTGCTCAGCATCACCATCTGGCCCAACGCCTAACTAGTGCACTAGATGTACAGGCTGTCCCCACATGGCCCCCAAGGCCGCTCGGAATCCATGACCCACGGCCTCGTAGATGGACTTCGCCGCTAACTCCGTCCTTCTGTCCAGCGGATCCTGTAGACTCGCCTTCCCTTTAACCGGAAGCAAAGAAGATTTGCTCAGCTGAGACAATGGCACGTCCACTTCAGGAGAGGGGACCCAATTAGCGATCGTCTCTGTGGAGCAGGGATACAGGGCATCAAAAAACCGCATCCCTTGGAAGTGCTTATCCGGACACAGGCATTCTCTCTCCACCGCCTCGTTAAGTTCATCGTGCGCTGGCAGTGTCGAACGAGCCCGACGCGACTCCTGATACAGCCGGGCCGACTTGCCCGGCCTCGTCACCTCTTCAGACAGCTATAACACTTCCCGCATGGCTCCAATAAGAGCATCCACGTGGCCTGAAAGCGAAGCCGAGCGACCCTGCCGATCCTCTTCATCAGAATCGGAGATCTCACCAGCAGAGCTTGTCGGTGAATCCGAAGCCTTTGATGCGCTGCGCGGAGGAGACAGCGCCACCACAGGCCTGTGGCGCTTCTTGCCCTGCGCCGGTAGGGACTTAGCTGATACCCAGTGACCCAGGAGGTCAGACAGACTGTCAATGGAGCGAGTGAGCGCTTTAACATCACTGAGGCCCCTGACCAGAGACGAACCTGACGCCGTCAACCCCGGCATATCAGATACGCGTGACCGATCCTGAAGCGGGCCGGGAGAGAGGTCCGCGCCGCCTGGACCCTGATCCGACATGCCCCCTACTCAGTAGCGAGCGTCGCGGAAAGAGCAGTAATAACCCCTTACAAGAGCACAGTAACCGGGGAAGTGAGATCCTGCTATCACAGCCTGTTCCCACAAAACAATTTACCAAGCACTGAAGGGTTAAAGATTCTCCTTAGAGGGAGAAAAACTACCCCAGCATTGCAGAAAAAAGGTTTTCTGATGATGGCCAGAAGGGGTTAATGCTGCTGAACACGCAATGCACCTTGCCTTAAAAGGACTAAGGTGTGCATGCAGCAGAGAAGACAGCAGCGTTCTGTGCTGTAGAGATGAGACAAACAGATGACTCACCAGCTTCCTGGAGCCTGTGTGTGAGAGCGGAGAGCAGGGGGGAGGGAGAGGACAGCGCTGAGCTCCGTGAGGCAATGGCCGTTTGCAGAGCCGAAGAGAAGGAAGGCAGGAGGGGGGCGGGGACTGCCCAGCGCGCGCTTTCCAGGCGCTTCCTGTCTGCACAGACGATGGCAGGCAGCCAAGAACATAAGCCACGCCCCCCGTTACACTAACGGAGCCCGCGCTCCTCTGACCCGCTCCCCTGCTAACAGCAGCGGTGATGTGCATTCTCCAGTATTACACCTCTGCCTGAAAAGACAAAAGGTGCAGTCACCATAAGACAGTAACACACACACACACACAGGGCACTTACCCAGCTGAGCGCCACAGGGACCCCCAGGGATGTGTGACGCCATGGCCCTTCGCTCCCCCCCACGGCGGAGCTCGCAGGGACCCCTAGATGCAGTGTGCGTCTCCGCCAGGGAGCACCCTGTATCCCCCGGGGCCGGCAGGCTTATGCGGGGACCTCCTTAGGGGGTACGCAGATCCGCCAGGGGAGGGCCAGGGGTCCCAGCAGCGCTGAGACCCCCTGAGACCTCTAGACCACGGGGGTCCAGGTCTCCTGGTAAAAATAAAAAATTCTTCTGAGGAGCTGCAAAGCTTACGCCTTCTGAACATTCAACGCACATCATTTAGCATGGTTTTCCTGTGTAAACAGGCTTCTAAACCTCCGACAATCAGTAAATATTTACCAGTTAGTGGTGGTTTACTGCCACTAATCTGTCTGTGTAAATGGAGTATTAGTGGGCAAAGCAAAAATTCCAAGATTTTAGGATTTTATTTTTATATGTAACCTCTCACCGCATTAGGATGTGAATGAACATCCTGAGAAGGAGCCTGCGTGTGTGGAGGTGGCTCAGGAACTCCACAAGAAGCTGATGGTGTCTGTTAACTATTTTGAATGTGCGCTGTTAATCGATGGGTTACCACAGCAGCCGGGGGCCAGCTTAAGCAGAGGCGTTCATAGAAATCATGGGGCCCCATACCAAGAGTCTATATTGATGGACTAGGCAGGGTTAAAACATATTGATGCAGTCACACAAGGGCCTACTTTCCAACTTTTAAATACAGGGAGAGGACATGTTTTGTGGCTTGGACACAGAAATAATGCCCCTGCTACTGATTCCTCTTGTTTGCACACACTGATACCATTTTAATAAACCCCATAGAGTATGCTGCCCTCCACACACGGTGGGATACCTCGGAGTGAATCTCCTGTCATAATTTTCTCCCACAGTAGTCCTTACATGGACAACATGATGACCCCATGGCAAACCCCACCAGTATAATGCACCTACACTACTCCCCACCTACACTACTACTACACTACTACTACACAGTATGATGCTCTTACAGCCCCCCACACATATACACACACAGTATGATGTCTTCCACAGTTCGCTCACACAGTATGATGGCCCCCAACAGTTCGCTCACACAGTATGATGGCCGCCCCACATCATGTATGATGGATCCCACAGTATACGCTTTTCTTGTTGCCAAAATAAAAAAAAACTCCGCACAGAGGGCCCGATCTAGTGACGTCATTGCACCTGCAGTGCTGAGACTTCGAGCACAGACGTACAGGCTGAATGATGAGGAACAAAGGCCATCTTTCAAAGAATGATATGCGGAAGAAGAAAGCCCTGTAGCATCAGGCTTTCCCAGCTAATGAGCGCCATAGTGGCCACGTGGTCTACCGCTATGGGCAAAATGCCTTTACCTTTAAGGCCCATCTTAGTACTTTTTACAGCAGACTGAGTGCCATAGGCAACCATGATTTCTAGTAAATACCGCAATACTGTGGTATTACAGTATATATAAGCAATCCAAGGATCACATGTTTAAGTCCACTAATGGGTACAAAAAAAATGAAAAAAAAATAAAAAGTCAAAATATAAAAAATAGATAATTTTTAACTATCCCACGTTTTCCCTATTAAAAACAAAGAAACGGAAAAAAAAACATTTGGTATCGCCACATCCGTAAAAGTCAGATGTATCAAAGTATGGAATTATGGTAATTAACCTTTACGGTAAACATTGCAGAAAAAAAAAATCAAAATGCCAAAATTGTGGGTTCTTTGTCACCTCACTTAACAAAAAAAATCCAATACAAAGCTAGCAAAACGTTATATGTGCTCCAAATTGGTATCAATAAAAACGTCAGCTCCATAAACACAAAAAGCGCTTAAATAAAAAACTCCCTGGTTCTTAGAGAGTTAAAATAGCGATCACAAGACGTTATGTCACCAAACTCATTAAGGCCTAGTACATTAATGGTGCCACAGGAACGGGCAACAGCGAAAAATGTTATTTGCAAATCTACTTTCAGCGTATGTATGTTGGCCCTTGAGGACATTGCACACGCTGCTGCCAATTCATAGTTTTCCATGAACGTTTATTTTGTGCATAGGGTAAAAGAATACATAAAAGATATTTCTTATAGATGGCAGCTAGCGTTATATTACTCCTGGTTTAGGAGCTGTGACTCTCACAATCCCTCCAGGTGAGCACCTCAAATTATTTCTTTCCCCCTCCACTGTTTTTTTTCCCTATGTTCTGTGCGCTCTATTCCCTAAACAGCTCCATTTTCAATGGACAAATCATGATGTCTAGAGATCTCAATATTCTCCTTGTCAGAGGTGCCCCCATGAGGGTTGTCAGAAGATCTCAAAAACAGCAGGTGTTGTGGGGTGTGCCTGGCATACAATAGTTAGTGCCTACCAGGGTAGAACATCCGGTGAGCAGGTGGCGGAGTCATGGGCGCCCAAGGCTCATTGATACTTGTGTGGAACGAAAGGTACAGTAGCCCCAGCTGGTCCGGTGCTGCAGAAGAAATACTGTGGCACATATTGCTGAAAAATTAAGTTTTGGCTATGAAGAAAAGATGTCAGGATAAAGTATTGCAGCTTATTACATATGGAGATGCACACTGGTCATTGTCATGCTGACCCGGTTACAGCCAAAAGCACCTACAAGGGTATATGGGCATCAGAACTGAACCATAGAGTAATAGAAGAAAGGGTTCTGGTCTGATGAATCATGTTTTCTTGTACATCACGTAGATGGGTAGAGGTGTATAACTTACCTGGGGAGAAACATGGCCTCCAGGCGCACCTTAGGAAGAAGGCAAACTCCGGGGAAGTAATCTATAGTTGTATGTGCCAAACATTACATTTTATCACCCTTTTGGAATTTTTTTATATAAAGTGACCAACCCCAATATAATAAATAATACAGAATTTTACAATTTCATTGTACAATTTTTAAGTCATATCCGCACTTGGAGTATCCTACACAACCCTATATATATATATATATATATATATATATATATATATATATATATATATATATACAGTCATGGCCAAAAGTATTGAGAATGAGACAAATAGTAATTTTTCCAAAGTTTACTGCTTCATTTTTTGTAATGGCAATTTGCATATACTCCTGAATGTCAAAGAGTGAGAGTGATCAGCTTAACAGCAATTACTGTACTTGCAAAGTCAATATTTGCCCAGAAAATGAACTTTAACCCCCAAAACACATTTCAACATCATTGCAGTCCTGCCTTAAAAGGAGCAGCTAACATCGTTTTAGTGATTGATCCATTAACACAGGTGTGGGTGTTGATGAGGACAGGGCTGGCGATCAATCAGTCATGATTAAGTAAGAATGACATCACTGGACACTTTAAAAGGAGGCTGGTTCTTGGTATCATTGTTTCTCTTCAGTTAACCATGGTTATCTCTAAAGAAACACGTGCAGCCATCATTGCACTGCACAAAAATGGCCTAACAGGGAAGAGTATCGCAGCTACAAAAATTGCACCTCAGTCAACAATCTATCGCATCATCAAGAACTTCAAGGAGAGAGCTTCCATTGTTGTCAAAAAGGCTCCAGGGCGCCCAAGAAAGACCAGCAAGCGCCAGGACCGTATCTTAAAACTGTTTCAGCTGTGGGATCGGACTACCAGCAGTGCCGAGCTTGCTCAGGAATGGCAGCAGGCTGGTGTGAGTGCTTCTGCACGCACTGTGAGGCGGAGACTCTTTGAGCAAGGGCTGGATTCAAGGAGGGCAGCAAAGAAGCCACTTCTCTCCAGAAAAAACATCAGGGACCGACTGATTTTCTGCAAAAGGTACAGGGAGTGGACTGCTGAGGACTGGGGCAAAATCATTTTCTCTGATGAATCCCTTTTTCGATTGTTTGGGACATCTGGAAAACAGCTTATTCGGAGAAGAGGTGAGCGCTACCACCAGTCTTGTCTCATGCCAACTGTAAAGCATCCTGAAACCATTCATGTGTGGGGTTGCTTCTCAGCCAAGGGAATCGGCTCACTCACAGTCTTGCCTAAAACACAGCCATGAATAAAGAATGGTACCAGAATGTCCTCCAAGAGCAACTTCTCCCAACCGTCCAAGAGCGGTTTGGCGCCCAACAATGCCTTTTCCAGCATGATGGAGCACCTTGCCCTAAAGCAAAGGTGATAACTAAATGGCTCATGGAACAAAACATAGAGATTTTGGGTCCATGGCCTGGAAACTCTCCAGATCTTAATCCCATTGAGAACTTGTGGTCAATCATCAAGAGACGGGTGGACAAACAAAAACCAACAAATTCTGGCAAAATGCAAGCATTGATTATGCAAGAATGGACTGCTATCAGTCAGGATTTGGTCCAAAAGTTGATTGAGAGCATGCCAGGGAGAATTACAGAGGTCTTGAAGAAGAAGGGGCAACACTGCAAATATTGACTTGCTGCATTAACTCATTCTAACTGTCAATATAACCTATTGGTACTCATAATATGATTGCAATTATATTTCTGTATGTGATATAAACATCAGACAAACACTAATAAAAACCAGAGGCCAGCAGATCATGTGAAAATATAATTTTGGTGTCATTCTCAATACTTTTGGCCATGACTGTATATATATATATATATATATATATATATATATATATATATATATTCTCTATCTCAAGTCTTGGAGCAGAAATACTTCACATACAGAATCTGTTGCTATAGTGAGCTTATTGTTCTGTTCATGATTGCAGTTTGTGAGCTCCGATCTCCTTCTATGGGTGAATTTCTTTGGGGTCTTGAATCCTCTGGCTGGTTAAAACACGTGAAAACAATCCTAGATGCTGGTATCTTCATTGTAAAGGTAAGATGTGTTGTATCTGTTCATATTCTAGTGCTGCTTGTCTGATTTGTACTATTCTAGGCACGGACTGTACAAAAATGATCCTTTTAGTGCTGAGAATAAACGAGATTTGTAATTATATAAATGTGTAATATTTTACATTTAATTTGCACATTTAGGCCGTGTCAGAAGAGGGCGCCAGCGTGCTCGTTCATTGTTCTGATGGATGGGACCGCACCGCTCAGGTCTGCTCTGTATCCAGTCTGTTACTTGACCCCTATTACCGAACCATCAGAGTATTTATGGTAAGAGGTTTCATTTCATATACTCTATGTACTGGTGGAGATTTACGGAGTTGATATTTTTTGCATAGTGTAACTTTTATTTTTCCCAATTACTATTAGGTGTTAATTGAAAAAGACTGGATTTCATTTGGACACAAATTTAATCACAGGTAACCCTGGTCACTGCACATATGTTGGAAAAGTCAAACAGAGTCACTTATTTACAGAGGGCCTTTCACCAAATTTTTCATGTTGAACTGAAAACACGTTGTAGCTTCAGAGCAGAAAAAAAAATAATTGTTAGTTCTTTTTTTATTTTGCATCTCTGTTGCAGGGATATTAACAATCAAAGTATTTGTCACCTAATGAGTTAATTTTCGTTACATCCAAGTGGGTGTTATCAGAGAGCTTTCACTGTGGGGCATGTACTTCTCCTTGTACGATGTTGTCCAATTATAAACAGGCAGCAAGATGCTAGAAAAAGAACACCTCCACACCATATCTTACAGCAGGTTTCTCAGTGTGTGGGTTATAATGAAAGCCCGGATCTCCTGGTCTAACCTCCTGCATGATTAGAATATCAACTGTATTCAAATCCCATCAATCAACACATTTCAGATATGGGCCCAGCAGTCAGTGTGGGGCTAGGGTCAGCACAGCTGAGTTTAGCTGTGTCACTTTCCAAATCTTCCATCAGCTCTCCTCCTCTCAGCAAAAGAGACAAAAAAAAAACACCATACATTCTAATATAATATACTTACTGTAGTTTTTCTGTGCCATTCCCAGTCTCAGGCGGTTTTGGGAGTGCAGTCCACCTGAAAAAGATGTTGCATGCATATACCCCAATTGCATTGCTTCAGCATATTTTTTTTTTTTTTTTTTTTTTAAGGTATGGAAATTTAGATGGGGATCCCAAGGAGGTGTCCCCAGTGATAGACCAGTTCCTGGAATGTGTCTGGCAGCTCATGGAGCAGTTTCCCTGTGCGTTTGAATTTAATGAGAGATTCTTGGTCCACATACAACACCATATATACTCCTGTCAGTATGGAAACTTTCTGTGCAACTGCGAGAAGGAGAGGAAGGAACTGATGTGAGAGAATATGTGCTCTGTGTATGGTCACTATAGGCTTGTAACAGAAATAGAATATGGATGGTTGACGTGTCCCTGATGCTGATCTGATCACACGGTGCCCCACAGTCTGGATAACAGCAATCACTTATAAACTGTGAAGGTTGAACCTTGGCAAAAAATTTTCAATAACTGTGCAGGAGAAAAATGTATAAAGTGATGGCATATTGGTAAGATATGCCATCACTTCAGGATTGGTGGGGGTGTCAGACCTTAGGGACTCCCACATATCCGGAGACTGAATGGGTATGTGAACCTAAACCATTTCAGTTTTTTCCTGCCCATCTGGGTCGCTGGCATCGCTGGCAGTGCCACTGTACAGAGAAACATAAGAATGGTGAAATCAAAATGCCAATAATAAAATAAGATGGGTACATGGATTTAAGAATTGCACAGTTCCTGATGTAACCAATGGTCCACTAGAAGATACTTCTTGAAGATATTCTCTGTCCTGAGTAATGTTGAAATCTTGTAGATCTTCTTTCCCAGTCACAAAATGTCCTAACCTGCAGGTCAGTAGCCAAGGACATGAGATACATCCTTGTAACTAGAGGATCATGGCTTTAAAGAGATATTCTTAAAATATCAAGCTCTCATTGAGGCCTCATTCAGACATCCGTATCCACATGTACGTGTTAATGCTAATGCTATTCACATGCCTGTGGATTTTCATGGACTATGTGTCTGTGCAAAACTCACGGAGACATGTCTGTTTTTTCTTCCAATATCACAGATGAAAAAGACCTATACAAGTCTATGGGTCCATGAAGAACATAGACAGCCCACGGATGGCATCATGGTGCTGTCCGAGATTAAAGGGGTTGTCCAGTACTTTATATTACCCCCCCCCCAATGTGTCTCCCCGAGACCCCTAAGGATTTTTGTAATTACCTACCGTTGCAGATAATGCCTGTGAGTGGCGCTATCACTGGCCGCTCACAGGCATCACGTGACCCCCGCCGATGTCGCTGGCAGCAGCCGGGGGTCTCTGTCTTCTGCGTTCCAGGTGGATGCCAGACTGTGGGCGGGGTTACCCCCCCCCACATCACACCCGGCATCCACCGCACGCTCTGCCTCTCCCCATTCATTGGGAAAGCGCGGTAGATGCTGCGAGTGACGCATGGGGAGGAGGTGTAACCCTGCCCACAACCCAGCAGCCACCGTAGGGACCCCAGCGCTGAGTCACGCCTCACTTGTCGTGACATCAGCGTGGGGTCACGTGATGCCTGTGAGCGGCCACCGATAGCGAAGCTCACAGGCATTATCAGCAAAGTCTTAGGGGCCCCGGGGGGATACATTGGGGGGGGAGTAATATAAAGTACTGGACAACTTCTTTAACATTACAAAGCATAGGAGAAACTTTATAACATATTTATCCATACGAGAAGAACACTGATAACACAATGATGGTAAAAATGGACACACTGATACCATTTTTTCACATACCTGTTTAAACCTGTACATGTGAATGAGGCCTTCTGCTGATCACTGAAGAGCCCCATTCTCAGCATCGCTAAAAGTCCCATCGGTCAGACCTCCTGCATTCAGAAAGTTATCTCCTAACCCTTTACAGCAGTGGTTCTCAACTCCAGTCCTCAGGACCCACCAACAGGCCATGTTTTCAGGATTTCCTTAGTATTGCACAGCTGATAATTGCATCACCTGCACAGGCAATAATTCCATCAGCTGTGCAATACTAAGGAAATCCTGAAAACATGATCTGTTGGTGGGTCCTGAGGACTGGAGTTGGGGAACACTGCTGTAAAGGGACTGTCAGTACAGAAGGACTGTTCAAATCAAGTACAGGCGCTCGGTGCACCGTGGTGGGGCCAAGCAGTTCAGTGCATCTTTCCATCTACTTTTTGGAACCGGATTTTCCAATTTTGACTATGAAGCTACACAGCTACTATGCAAAGAAACACTGAAAGCTATAGAACTTGTGGCTCATTCATATAAGAGAATCAGGCACAGTTTCACCAGTTTGGTCAGTGTCAGTTTTTATCATTAGAGTTTGGCCTGAGCTTCAGTTTCTTCATCTTTTTCCATCAAACAGACCTGGAAAACTGGACAGCGCTCAGATGGCAATTAATTGTTGGCCGATTTTTTTTTTTTCACTGACCCATGGATGTGCATTGTTAATTTTGACCTGACACTCAGATAACTATCGTACTATCGTACATTTTGCCACGATTTTCCGTCTCTCAAACAATCACAGATATGTGAATGGCCCCATTCACTCTTCTAGGTACAAGTCGTATCTGGAAATAACACAAATAGGACTCGTACACAAAAAATGTCCGTCTGAATGAGCCCTTAGTGTTAGTGCAGGTTGCAGTGGTGACGGGTATACTTGCAGCTCTCATAATCTCAATATATCAGTGATGCAATCATCATCTTCCAGAATTCAGGAGAGGACCTACTCCCTCTGGTCTTACCTGTGGAAGCAGCGGTTGGATTACATGAACCCTCTGTACAGAGCAGATCACAGTCAGACCCAAGGAACTCTGAGACCACACACCACTCCATGCCACTTCAGGTAAGAGGTTATTCTGATTCCTCCTCTGCACTGAATAAAGCAGCAGAACTCTAACACACCATATACTTATCATTCATATATAGAAACATCAACCCTAACTTTACAGGTGAAAGAAGCGGGGTGACGTATCATGAGCCCAATGTGTCCTTCAGTGGTGAAATCCAAGGCCCAACACTCTTCCCACTTGTAACCATGGTCTACATTTAGGGGTTGCGTCAGAGCTCACTCGTCAGTTCTATCTTCTGCCTGGCACAAATCAATTCACTTTAGACAGATTTACTGACATCTATGACAGCTTGTGACACGGTGATTCATTTTGCACATATTTAGACTGCGATAAAGTATTGATCTTTGGGGGTCAGACCGCTGGGACCCCCAACAATCCCCAGGAGGTTCTGTAGAGCAAGCTTTGAACAGAGCAGAGGTGGAGCATGTACATCTCTACTCCATTCATTCTCTGTGGAACTGACCCCTAGCGATCAATTCCTAAATCCCGTTGATAGGGGATTACTTATATACTTGGTACAACCCCTTTAATAGGGCATGCGGATGTCCCTGATCGGGAACTTTCTATATAAACGCATAATATAAAGTCGAGTTTGGGTCAGGAGACCTGAAGCCAGTCTTTGCATTGAAGCATACTCAGACCGCAAAACACACGTGTGAATCCAGGCAAAAGCTGTTTTTTTTTTGTTTGCCTGTACAAAACAGACCAATTTTGCAAGTGTGTTAGATCCAATTTTCGGGCATATTTAGTCCACATGTCCGTTTTTATCAATGGTTTTGCCATATGCAAAAACAACGTGACAGAGGTTTCCCAAGCTTCTTCAAGTACCCAGTCAGTGAAAATGAAGAATAGCAGTAGGATGCAACTTGGATGTCGGCAAATAAGGTCAATGTAGGGGATGTCTCTGTTTATATACAGACCATCAGTCAGCAAAATAACAGAACGGACATGTGAATAGTGTAAGGATAGGATGTGTCAGTGTGCTGTCCGAGTAATGAGGCCCAACTTGCCACCACATATTTTCACTAATCTGAAGTCACCAGCCATAGATCAGCCACTGAGGGACTCATTAGGACTCGCTCACATTGCCACGTAACACGGCCGAGTGCTAGTGCTATGTGATGTTTTATCGGATAGCACTCGGACCAATAATATACTATGTTATCCGAGTGCAGTCTGATGTACGTGCACAGAGACAATGGAGAAGATGGAAAAATTAAGTCCTCCATCTTCTCCACACCTGTGCTGCAATTCTTCCATGCGAGAAAATTGGATCACACTCAGAGTTAAAGCAGAGTGTCATTAGTATAATCGGCCCAATTCTCTGGCATGGGAGAATATACAGCATTGTGAGCTAGCCCTTCATGTGTGTACCATGAGCTAGCACGTCTTAAGAACATATATCATGAGAATTGCTCGATGATAATCTTCTGTACTTGTGCATATACTAACTCTTCAAACTTATTTTTCACCATGGAAGGTTTTGGAGGGGCCTCTATAACCGATTTGAGAAAGGAATGCACCCTCGCCAGTCAGTCACTGATTTTCTACAGGCAGTAAAAGAAGAGACGCAGCAGCTGGAGGAGGAAATGGAGTTCATGGAGAAGGTGTGGTAGAAATACTGAAAATCCAGCTTCCTGGCCTATATGTTTTTGATGTTTATACCTCCGCTTAGGTTTCAGTGTAAACCAATTCAGCTTTTAATGGTGACTGAGAAACAATTTTAAATGATTATATATAAAAACCCTGCACAAGATAAAAAAGAGGCAATCATTTTTAGCCGATGCCCTACGTCTTTGGTCTTCTCCATCACAATAACTGGAAGAGAGCACCATTAAAGGGAATCTGTTACCAGGTTTTTGCTACCCATCTGAGTGCAGCGCAATATAGGGGCAGAGGCCCTGATTCCAACAATCTGTCACTTACTGGGCTACCTGCTGTCATTTTGATAAAATTACTGTGTTATCTGCAGCAGACCCCGCCCACATCACTGATTGGCAGTTCTCTGACTGCTGAGCTCTGTATAACCCTGCCCACACCACTGATTGGCCACTTTGTGTATACTAGATTTGCAGAAAGCTGCCAATCAGTGATGGGGGCGGGGTTGTACAGAGCTTATGAATATGTAGGACTACCTGGCAGCAGGTTTACTAGTCCCCAATGATAATCTGCTTGCTGATAAAATAGTGATTTTATAAAAACTACAGCAATCAGACCATTAAGTGACACATCACTGTAACCAGGGTCTCTACCTTGTGTCTTTTCAATGTCAGTAATGCCTGAGCACTGTGGCGTTATGGCTTTCTTATGGCACCAGAGAAGTTTGTTCATTGGTATAAAGTTTTCAAGTAAAGGTTCATTTAGGCAGGCCAATAATTGGGTTAGGGAGCGTTCCCTCATTCCCAACTGTTGGCTGCCTAAACAGGCCATCAAACATCCAATGGAGGGGCAAAGCATTCATTGGTGTGATAATTTTTTAGCACGTTTAAAAATTATCATTAGCAGCACATTGTCCTGTGTAAACGAGAAATGTGCTGACGATAACATAAGTGCGGCCGGCCTTACTAAACAGACCATTAAACCACTGCTGATCGACTTGCATGTAGAGGTTACATTAACATGCCCTAACCCAATGTAACTTTTGCTCTTGTCTAACAATTTTTCCTTTAGAGATTAACAAAACTGGAAACTCGAGAGTCAAATGAAACCTACAAGAATCTCAATGACCAGCCAAAAATCCACAACTTCCAGATATGCATCACCAAACACTCTCCGGCTAATACGCCCCAAGATTACAGCACCAACCTGAAGCTGTTTCCCTCTCGTAGTTCATCCCAAGGTGAGGAGGACTCGGCCCTGATCCTAACCCAGGACCATTTGAAGAGCTCGGACCCCGACCTGTCGGCTAACAGTGACCAGGAATCTGGGGTGGAGGACTTGAGCTGCCGGTCTCCGAGTGGTGGAGACTCGTTACCCAGCGAGGACAGTGGGAAGGATCCCGATTCAGATGAAGCAGTGTTCCTGACTGCTTAGAGGTCTTATTAACCACTTGCTATTATATTAGTGCTTCTATTTATTTATAGGGAGTGATGTAAGCTGGGAGGGATATACTGGGGGAAAAAAAAACATATCGACTTTGTTCACATGTATCAGTGGTAGTTTGTGCAGCGGAGACCAGATACTAATGTCCTATATAGTCGGTCTGATCCAGGCAATTGAACGACTGACAATTGGAAAAGTGCATACACAGGTTGACGAAACAATGACGGGGACACAATGATCGCTAATAATCTGGTATCCTGTTATCAGCAGCACGTCTCCTGTTTACACTGAGTAATGTGCTGCCGTTAAGAATTTTAATGAATGCATAAAATGTATCGCACCCAATGAAACGGTGCTTTCCTAGTTTGTCTGCCGATTGTGGTCCTGGTTAGATGGGCCAATAATCGTATGTTGAAATGATTCCTATGAGCGCTCGTTCATCGTTTATTGGCTCTACGCCTTAAGTGCGTGTCTGCAGCCTCCGGGAATATTCAGAAACAGTTATCTTTTTTTAAGAGCCAACCTTATAATGCATTTTGTTTCCTTTCATGATTTCAAACCACATGTCCGTGGAGCATGAATCCTGTCCCAATATATTTGTATATTTAAGGTTTGTCATTGACAAAGGTGCCCTGTACTGGAAATATGGACACTTACATCGTTTTCGGGTTTAGGTCCACTGTGTGAAAGATCTGAATGTGCTTTGCTTCTGTGTAAGTTGCTGGTAGACTAATGGTGGTCATCCAGGATCTGACATTGGGTATTAATTCCCTACCTCCTAGTTATGTTAGGCATGACTATCACATGTAAGGTTCTTGCCACCTGGCCGAGAAAAGTTCGAAAAAAAGGACGCAAGCATAAACTGTTTGGCCTGTGACCACAGCAATTTACAGTAAAACAATGTGATTTTCGTCACATGATTAAAACCATGACCCAATGTCTATGGCTGAATAATCCCTTAAAGACTAATGTTTTGTGCTATGGTATACCATCGGTCCGATCTTCTGTAACTTTATACTGTTTCCACATAGACTGCCAATGAAACAAAACTTCAGAATCTCATTTGGAGACTTTAAAGGGGCTGTCCAAGACTTTATTGAAGGCCTATACTTGATCATCAATGTCTGATTGATAGTGCGTGCTGTAGCTGTTCCTGTGTCAACGGTGACCAGAAATGCTCAGGTGCCGAGCTCTGTTGACGGAGTACTACATATCGGCCACCCATTCAAATCATTAGGGGGCAGATGTGTAGTACGCAGCCGCAGCCACTATTCCCTCCACAGAGCTCCGCAGTGCAGCTCCGCTAATGAGCACCCCAATTGATCAAACATTGATGCCTTATCTTAAAGAGGTGGTCACTACATTGTATAATGCCCCCATCAAATTACACCTTTCAAATACCTGCAGCCGGGGTCACGTGATGCAGACTGAGCAGTCAGCAATAGCGCCACCCACAGGTACATATGGAAGCAGGAGGTATTTACAAAAACATTTATTTAGTTAACATGTGTAAATCGATGGGGTCATTATACAATGTAGTGGACCACCTCTTTAAAGAAAGGCCATCAATGTTAAAGTCCGGGACAACCCCTTTAATTATTAATCGGTATCGGTACAGATCTATTAGACTTTTCAGAACTTCAAAATAGGTCCATCCTTCAAACAGATGCCAAAAAGTACAGTATGTTGCAAACTTTAATGGAAGCATTCCTGTATGAATACAATATTGGAGGAAATAAAGAAAAAAAACCAAAAAGCTTTGGCACTTTTATGTAGGTCTCCAGAATATAGTGGGGAGAGACTTTCTTATTGACTTATATAAGTGAGGTAGAGCAGTAACCCCAAAGAAATTGAAAAATCAGCTGTGGTCCCTATAGGATGGCCCTACACATTGCATTTCCCATCACTTTTTTGAGAATACATTGGGGTGGAAAAATAAGATACAAATAAAGCAGATAATAAGAATTTATAGTCCAGAATTTACTGGTCACTTTTGTATTTCTGTAGGAATTCCAGCTCTGTACGTTGCAGATATCCGGCCCATCAGCGGATTAGCGGGGTCCCGCGTACTTGAATCCTTGCATGTTATCTGGGGGCTAAGAGCCATAGGGTTCTCTCTAAGTGCTTCCGACACTGGTTTTCAGAAAACGTACTGATCCTTTTATATTCGTGCTGCACGGTAGTTACATGTGGGGTCTCAGCGTCACATTACTGGGCTAGTACTAATATGGTAAGAGTCAATGTTGTGTAGTATCCCCCCGCCATCCTTTACGTGTCTGCCTGCTGCATAGCGGACGGCTGCCATCTTGAATGCTCATTGAAGCTGCTATTAGTTTTTTTTGTAAATTGCATGGATAATCTTACCAGAATAATCGTTCTCACTTCTTGACTTGTCTGCTCATTGTGACCAATATCATATTGGTTTTATAGACGAGTTTACAAGCGCTTGTAGTGCTACAATACAAGAACAAAGCTACTAGATGTAATAGGAAGATCATCATAAAATGACCGTCCCTCCCAACTGCAGATTCCAAAATCTTCTGAAGATGCAGCTTATAAGTGAGGTCCGTGATAGTCAGAAGCAGCGTCTTCTTCCCATGATCTGTGCCTGGGGTGGTAGCCCAGCGATGTAGGGGCTGAGCCGCAGTAACAGACATGGGGCCGTGTCTGCGGGGGAAGGTGGGGAATAGAGTTTTCATTTTCTAATCCAGGACAACCCTTTTAAAAGTAGAACTCCCAAAAACAATGAAAGGGAAAGCCTCTTAAAGGGACACTAATCCTCGAAATGAATGAGGGCAAAAAATAGAGCAGCTCTTACTTTTGTCCAGTCTCAACATGATCCTAAAAGAGATGGGGCCAGAGTCATCAAGAGCGGCGCTGTTCACATTGGTCTTGATGAGGAGGTGTGCTGGAGTCAGACAGACGCTCACGGTTCATGAAAAGGTGCATGCTTCTTCCTGAATTGAGAACGCACCGTGGGTCAATAAACAAATATGCAACATGGGAATGAGATTTTGTGGCTATTTATGGTACAAAGATTTAAAAAAAAAAATCCGGACAAGCGCTGTGTGTGAGCAAACCCCAACGGTGGAGCCGCAGGTCTTTTGGGAGTTCTCCTTGATTGCAAAGGGTTTTGTGTGTTTTTTTTATATATATTATTTATGGTTTATTTATTGATGCCATCATTGCTTATTTTTGTGACGAGTATAATAAAATCATGATCTATTTTTTTATTTTGTGTTGCATATTTTGGCTGTAATTTATATGCAGAAATTGATTTTTGTTTTAAGATATTTTAAAATATGTTGTCAAGCAATATTACCCTAATTGTGACTATATCAGTACAAAGTACGTATGTAAAGTAGTTTATTCCGTAATGTGCAATTAGAATATTTTTGTAAACTCCCTTGTGTTGTGTGTGTGCTGGTGTGTATAGATTAGATTGGGCCGCTGTCCTTTACGGACTTAGCATTAGAGTCATTTATGCTGCACTTATAGAAGATGCTAAAGAATTACACTACAGTTTTTTTAATACAATTTTCTTTTCTTTTTTAAAGCAATACTTTACTCAC